>NC_133777.1:4691440-5011067 GCF_003597395.2 Chelonoidis abingdonii
TAACGATGGTTTGTAATCCCGTCCTCTAAAGCAGTTTCGGTACCCAATGACTGGAAGATAGCTAATGTACCGCCAATATTTAAAAGGGCTCTAGAGAGTGATCCTGGCAATTACGGACGGTAAGTCTAACATCAGTACCAGGGAAATTAGTTGAACAATAGTAAAGAATAAAATTGTCAGACACATAGAAAAACATAAACTGTTTGAGCAATATTCAACATGGCGGGATTTTCTGTAAAGAGAAATCGTGTCTTACTATCTATTAGAGTTCTTGAAGGGGTCAAAGACATGTGACAAGGGGGATCCAGATGGACGTAGTGTATTTAGATTTCCAGGGAAAGCCTTTGACAACACCGGGTCCCTCACCAAAGCTCTTTACTGTAAATTAATTTGTCTGGCTTAAAAGAGGGAAGATCCTTTCATGGACCTGAGAACTAGTTAAAAGACAGGGAACAAAGGATAGGAATAAATGGTAAATTTTAAGAATGGAGAGGTGGATAACACTAGTGGATGTTCCCCAAGGGTCAGTCCAGAAAACCAATCCTATTCAACTTCATAAATTGATCTGGGAGAAAGGGCAAAGAGTGAGGTTGGCAAAGTTTGCAGATGATACTAAACTGCCTCAAGATAGTTAAGACCTAAAGCAGATGTGAAAAACTTCCAAAAAAGATCTCACAAAATAAATGATTAGGCAACCAAAAAGGGAAATGAAATTTAATGAGGAATAAATGTAAAGTAATGCACTTTGGGAAAAATAATCCCAATCTAATACAATATGATGGGGGTAATTTAGCTACAACTTAATCAGGAAGAGATCTTTGGAAGTCATGGGATATCTCTTGAAGATGTCCACACAGTAGTTGCAGAGGCAGTCAAAAAAGCAAACAGGAGTGTTAGCACATCATTAAAAAAGGGATAGGAATAAGACCAGGACTATCTTATTGCCCTTTTATAAATCCATGGTTACCCCCACATCTAATTACTGTGTACCAGATGTAGGTCTTCGTGCTGAAAAAAGATATACTGGCATTTTTGAAAAAGTTCATAAAAAAGGCAACTAAAATGATAGGGTTTGAATGAGTCCACATATGAGGAGAGATTAAAGAGCTAGGATTTTCAGCTTGGAAAAGAGAGACTAAGGGAAGATAGGGATAGGATTTATATAAAATCAATTAAGTGTTGGGGAGGAGTAACAAGAAAAAGTTAAGTTTTATTTGTTACCCGATAATACAAGAACGAGGAGTCACCAAATGAAAATTAATTGGGCAGCAGGATTTAATAACAAATAAAAAGGAAGCTCTTTCTTCATGCAGCGCACAGTAAGCTTGTGGAACTCTTGCTGAGGAGGTTGTGAAGCCTGGGACTATAACCACCTAAAAGAGAACTGGATAAATTAACGGGAGGTTAGTCATTAATGCTATTAGCCAGGATGGGTAAGGAGCGATGTCCCTAGGCCTCTGTTGTCAGAGGGTGGAGATGTGATGCGGAGAGAGATCACTCAATCAAAATTTAAACCTTTGTTAAAAGTTTTTTTCCCCCACCTTTTCCTTTTTTCCTTGTGGCAACCTGGCATTGGCCACGTCAGTAGACGGATACTGGGCTAGATTGGACCTTTGGTCTTGAGCCCAGTATGCCATCTTATGTTCTTATGTGATTCGTTAGGTTTTTTGGCTGCTGTGCACATTGAGTGGATGTTTCAGAGAAACTACCCACAAATGATCCAAAATCTCTCTTCTTGAGTATGAACAGCTAAACATAGACCATCCCTTTATAGGTATAGTCTGAGATTATGGTTTTCCAATACGATTACTTTGCGATTTATCAAACACTGAATTTCTTCTGCCATTTTTCTTCTCCAGCTTGCCCAGTTTTTGAGAGATCCTTTTGTAGCTCTTCACAGTCTGCCTGCATTAACTATCTTTGAGTAGCAGGTATTATCTGCAGATTTTGCCTCCTCACTGTTACCCCTTTCTCCCAAATATGTATGAATATGTTAAATAGGACTGGTCCCGTACAGACCCGTGGGGAACACCACTGCTTGACCTCTCACCTTTTCTGAAAACGGACCATTATTCCTCCCTTTGTTTCCTATCTTTTAACCAGTTACAGATCGATGAGAGACTTCCTTCCTATCCCATGACAGCTTACTCTTGCTGAAGAGCCTTTAGTGAGACCTTGTCAAAGCTTCTTGAAAACATAAGGTGCACTATGTTCCACTGGATCCCTTTTCTTCTTCATGCTTGTTTGAGCCCCTTCTAGCAGAATTGGTGAGGCCATGATTTTCCCTTTAGAAAAAACATGTATGGACTCTTCCCCAACAAATTATATCCAAGCTATACGTCTGACAATAGGTTCTTTACTATTGTTTCGACCCACTTTTCCCGTCCTGAAGTCAGGCTTACGTGGCCTGTAATCAGTATCACCCTTGCGAGCCCTTGCCAGTGCTGTGCGGGGCTTTTGGCACATGCAGGTCCCAGCACCTCCAGGTCAGCGCCCACGCGCAGAGGGTATTGGGGCTTCTTTCCGAGGCACCTGCCCAGCCAGAGGCAGTGGGGGAGGAAAGAGCTTGTCAACCCAGGCTGTAATAGCTGAGTGCTCTGTGAGGGCTGGTCCCCGCCACACACTGAGCCGTGGATGTGCCCCACTAGGAGGTCAGGGAGATCTGGGGAGCAGAGGAAGTTGTGCGAGGATGAATGGGCAAAGCAGGGAGGAGGACAGCCAAGGGAAATGTAAAGGGCCTGATGGGGGGCAGCAGATTGGGACAGCTTTGCTAGGCTTTAAAATGCTGTAGTACGTTAGTGGAATGCTCTGTGCTTGATGAGGGAGACGCTCCACCGGCCAGCATAGTAATCCTCCTCCCCCGGGCTGTAGCTATGTTACACAGGGAGATCAGGTTGGTGTAACTATGTCGCTACAGGTGTGGCTTTTTGACACCAATAAGCAACTGGTTTATCCCAATATAGGTCTATAGCACAGAACCAGGCCTTAACTGAAGATTGTCCACAAGATTTGCTCTAAAATCTTGAAAAAATTGTAACTTTACTCAGGTGACTTATTTGCATAAAACTCAGCGTGAGCTGTCGGAATGATTTATTATGTGCTGAGTGTGGTCGGGTCAAGGCCTCAGGAGCCTGAAGTATTCCAACAGAAGGACTTTGTGAATGACAAGTGGTTCTGCCTCCACCATTATAAAAATGGATGACTCCTCAGTTGTGAGTGTGAAAGGGGTAGGTGCCTTGAAAAACAGTCATGTGGCTCATTACCTCACACTACATCACTGCTTGAGGACTGAGAGCGACTATAGCAAACGTGGAGGAGATACTTCTGCTGTGTGACCAGCACACCTGCTTCACCTGGGCCCAGAACCATCAAGTCATCACCTCTCTTTTGGAACGGAGACTACATCAGAGGGCAGTACGTAACTTGTCGTTGCGTCATCAGGTGCGAAAATCTTTGTCTGTGTCCTTTCCCAGCTCTTGCACAGGCAGTTGACACACCAAGACTTCAAGCCGAACACCCAATGACCAGAGAATCTGTTATGGTATGAAGGCACAGCTAGGTTGATTGTCGATTGAGCATTGGTACTAGGTATCCGCGACTCTATCGGACACTAAGTACATGTATGCCCGTTAGAATGCGTCCAGCTCAGTGAAGAGTGGGACTTTGCTGTTTCTCCCTTAGGTTAGGACAGAGAACTCCTTTGAGGCCCTATTTCATACACCAATACAACAATTATATAACATAGTTAATGACACCCTCTGACACAGCTTGGGTTCCACCCAACACCTCTGAATCTCTACCGTAGCACTCTCATCCTGACCTTATTCTTTAGGAGAGTCCTTCATGTTCTCTCATCGTTAGGGAATGTTGTTGATGGAGGTGTTCGGGTACCACCCTTCTGAGAATTGTGTTCGCCTGAGCGCTTCTGTGCCAAGCACTCTTAGAAATGTGTGGTTTCCAATATCAGGCCCTGTGCTGGCCAGACGTGATGCGGGCCTGCCTCTAGCTCACACGCCTAATTTTGCTTATATATTCAACAATGGCTTGACCGTTACTTTAGCCCAGCCTCAGGCTCCATACTAAGGCCTCTACTACAAGGGCTTATGTCTCAGGCTTTCCTACTACAGTAATGCAGTACGAGAGTGTTACTGGATTTACGGTCACAACACGACAGGCAGCGTTCACAGCAGTGAAGTTTTCGATCATATCTATGAATTCTGAATATCACAGGAACCTTGAAGATCCAATTTGATGGTAACATGCCAGCTGACAACACACCATTTTAACCCTGGTATTTTACATGCTGACTGCATCCCTGGGGTAAGGAGGAGTTCATTTTCTGGGTGCCATCTGGAGAGGTGCGAGGATAAAGAAGTTACAAAGACTGTGGATGAGATTGGCCTAATAGCTGATGCCTTTGAACAGATCAGGCGTCTATTAGGGCTTTGGCACAGAAAGAGGGGATATAAAACAAGTGGGAGAGGGAGAGGTCCATTTTGCCCCGGGAAGAGAGAAGGGTTTGGCACCTAAACTTTTCCTACCCCAAGATCATCCCTTTCTATGGTAACTTATCCCAATTCCTATAAATGCAGAAGGAGCCCTCAAAATGCATTTGTGCCAGACTTTTGATCACAGGTAAACCCCTTTGGGAAACTGCCAGCTATGTGCTGAGATGACCTCTGAGGCCCGTTTCCTGCCAGCTTAAGGGACTCCAAACCTTGCATCGTTTGAGCCAGACATGTAGCCTGCTTACAACATAGCCCTGCTCTGACAACGTTCCCCCGACAGCTGCGGCTTAATTTGAAAACAGCTTTACAAGTGTTTCTGTCTTTAACACTCAGATGCAGCTCCCAATTGGGTCCAAACCCCAAACAGAAATCTTTTTACCTGTATAAAGCGTATACAGGGTAACTCAAATCGTTCACTCTCATAACATGACAGAGAGATGTGCCAGCTGTTTTGCTCCCCAACTTATACATACTTCTGGTTAAACTTGATAATAAAAGTGATTTTATTAAATACAGAAAAGTAGGATTTAAGTGTTCCAAGTAATAAAGATCAGAGAAAGTGATTATTACCAAGCAAATAACATAAAAACAGGCAAGTCCTACCTAATACAGAAGAAACTTGTTACTGATGAAATCTCACCCCAGAGAATGTTCCAGTGAGCTTCTTTTTAAAGACTAATCTTTAGTCTGGTCCCAGAAATCACTGCCCCACCCCTGTAATTACTGTCACTTTGTTCCAGTTTCTTCCATGTCCTTAGGGGTAGAGAGGCCCTTCTTGAGCAGCTGAGGACAAAAGGAGGGGTCTTCCAGAGGTTTTAAACAGGACTTTCTTCTTGTGGGTGGAGGACCCCCTCCTCTTCTCCTATGCAAAGTTCCAGCTCCAAGCATGGATTTTGAGTCACATGGCAGTCCACATGTACATTTGATACTCAGTTTCAGGCAGTGGAAGAAGAAGCCATTCTCCCACTATTACTATTCTCAGAGAAATATACACTTTCCGTATATTCACCAAAGCCAAGTTACTCATCATAGAAGGCACAAATAGGTTAGTCAGACTGACTAAAACTACCGTAGAAGACGCCTAAATGGCAACTTTCTTTTGATGAATCTATTACATGAACTGTTCCTAAATCACTTTTTCTCTCCTCCAAGTGTACTTCAAATGGATTCTTTGAGAAAACCGTTTCAGGGATTTGCCATGGACTGAAAGTCGAGGCTGTCTGGTCAGTAGTTCCCCGGGTTTTCTTCCTTCTCTTTTAATAACATATGGTTACATTTGCCGTCTTTTCCCAAGTCCGGGGCCTCCCCGATCATCAAATTTTGAAGAGACTAGCCAATGGCTCTGCAATCACATCAGCCAACTCCTCAGCTCTTGGATGCGTTAGGCTTGGTATGGATTGTATCAGTCCACTTTCTAGATAGTCCCAACTGTTCTTTCAACCACTTGAGGGCGACTCAACTCTCCCCATACTGTGTTGCCTAGTGCAGCAGTCGGGGAAGCTGACCATTAGTTGCACGTGAAGACCGATGCCCAAAAAAAAGCATTGAGCACTTCAGCTTTTTCATATCTCTTTTGCCAGCTTATGTTGCCTCTCAATTCAGTAAAGTTGTCCGACTGGTCTTGGGCTTAATAGCCGTTTGATGGATCAGTCCTCCATGGAGTTCATTTTCTTTTTTTTCCAGTTATACATGTGTCTTAAGTTCTTTTTGAAATGCAGTTACTTTTGGCATCACTTCATTTCTCTTACAGTTGAGTACCCAGGTTACATCTCTGTGTGTTGAAAAATATGTCCCTCTTGTTTTGTATTAAATCTGCTGCTATTAATTTCTCGGGTATCCTCTGGTTTTTGTTTATTGGTGAAAAGTTAAAGAACATTTCTCTATTCACTTGCTCCATGCCAGGCATGATTTAATAGACCTCTGTATATTCACTAGAGGTTTCTTTTTTCGAAGCTGAACGCTCAAGTCTTTTTAGTCATGGTTGAAAACCCCATGGTGAGGAAGTTTTGTGGGAAGCCAGAGGGCCCTGCACTCTGACTCCACAAGGTCAGCCGTGACTCTCAGACAGAATGTAAAACAGAGGTTTTCTCGAAGGAAAGAAGAGAACTTGTTAGAAAAAAACCCGTTGTCTTTCAGAAAATTATCTTGGGAGGACCAGGACAGAATCCTGGATCACTCTTCTGAAGTCCCCACAGCAGACTGCCCGGCTTTCCAGCGGCATGACCTTGACATGGCCCATTACTCCTCTCCTTGTCTGTGTCTCTCTTCCTTAGGCATAATGTTTCCGCTGGTTTGCATTCCCCCTCCTGGGCTAGAGTGAGGAAGCACCAGCCATCGTTTACATTGCAGACAGCTGGAGCGACGTCACCTGACCCAAAGGCCTCAGCATAGGTCACCACAACTCGTATTCGCACACCTAAGCATTGGTGCCAGACACAGGAAACTGAGGCACAGAAGTATTCATGCAAAAATGTAAGAATCAAATACGCCTTGCATATTAATGTAATAACCTTGTAACAGGGTGTGCTGGTGCCCAAGGGCCTTAGTCTGATGTTCACGACCTGTTGGTCCCTGACACACAGACAGAATGGAGAGAGTGCAAACATCGCAATGTCAAGCCTTCTTCGCCACCTACTGTGCTGCTGCAATCTGAACTGATGAAGACCAAATCTCTACTCTGCCCCTTCACTACAGAAGCCATTTCAGGACATCGGACCTGACCCTGAAACACCAAGGGGACATTACCCAGTGATAATCCCGACGTGTAGACTGGAAGGACCTTCATGGGTCATTATCCAGTCCCTGCACTCCAGGGCAAACATTTTCCTAAGTGCTATGATTTAAAGGTTTCAGAATTGGGATGCCGGCACCAGACGAAGGGGCCCAAGCCATGCCCATATTATTATGAAGTTGGAGGGTTCAGCTCTCTCAAAGCTTACAGCGCTGAATGCTAATGACAGGGAGGGATGGAGAGATGAATAGAGATCAGGCGTACCATGGGCGATTTGGCGAGGCAAGATGGTGGACTGGGAGCAGTAAAGGGGGGTACAGCGGAGGGCTCCAGGGCATGGTATGGTGTTGAGGGAGGGTCCTCCCTGAAACTCTGCAGGCCTGGGCTGTCTTCACAATGTCTTAGAAAAATGACCAGAGCATAACCTCCAGCGGTGTTATTATCACTCAGCACAACCTGAAATTGTGATGCCCCCCCGCCCCCAGCTAGGATTGCATGAGTGCTCCCACGCGCGCCGTCATGAATAACAGGAAGGGCTCCCAAACAATACCTACCAGCTTCCCAGAACTTTTATTCAGGAATACACGACTTTGCACTGCTGAAGAAGCGTCAGGTGCACAGAGGCACAATGAGCTCGTCTTCAGCACCCGTTGCCAAGTCGGTGTATTCCTGAGATTTAAAAGGCTGGAGCTGGTAGGATTTGTTTTGGGCGCCTGTGCTACTCTGAGTTGATCCTGATGCGGCTTAGCTTTATGCAGCATCCTCCGGCAGGCCACACTCAGCCTGGCAATATTTTGATATTCCGCCCCGTTCCCGCTGAACTCGATAGCGCTCGTTCTGCTTGGCTCGGTGAGCTGCACAGTCTGGTTTGTGGGGACGGCACTCGCTTGGTATGCTCCCTGTGAGGCTTTTGGTGGAGCTGCCGCAGTTGTGCCTGAGGAGTCCACTGTACCCCAAATGGAAGCCAGAGACAACAAATGGCCGCTCATGGAGGGAGGAGAGGGGTACTGAGGACTCCAGCTATCCCACAGTCCACAGCAGTCCTCCGAAAAGTATTTGCATTCTTTGCTGAGCTCCCAATACCTGTAGGGTCAAACACATTGTCTGCATGGTTCAAGGAATAGCTCCTGCATTACTCCCCGGCACCGCCACGTTGCAAATAAGAAAAGGGAAAGAAATAGTTTCTTGACTTCTTTTCACCAATGGTTCAAACTCTATGTCTCATGAACTGCCTCTGGTAGACGCGAATGCTGCAGCATGAAGAGCAGTATCCAGCTCCTCTCCCCTCCCAGTTTGGCAGATAGTGCAATTATGACTGATATCCGTCCGCCACCATCAGCTCCCGTTGAGTGCTCCTGGCGGCCTGAGGTGAGGCTTGGCCGGGACCTGGGTAAAAATAGAATGACTCCCGGTCATTCCCAGCTAATGGTACAGAACGGCTGGTAAACGTCTTCATCATAGGCAAACTGGGGCTTGAGGCTCCATCAGCCCCCTCCTTTCCTGCTTGTAAAGAAAAAGCTTTCTGTACTTGCCTGGACTATCATAGCAGCCCAGCATGCCGCATGGGCTCCTCTCCTCGACACGGTTTAATGTTCTGCCTTGGCGGACGTGGTCATAGCCCCGGTAGAGCTGTGCCCTAACCGCGCTAGCATTTTATCCCCACTACAAGTCTCTGTTTCTTATTCCTGCATCTTTTATAACTTCCATTGAGGACAAATCGGGGGCAGGGGGGGTGAGCACGACTGCCTTCACGGTAGTCAGGAAGGTTGGGGTGAGGAGGCGAAGCAACCCGGGTGGACGTTTTTGTCTGCGAGCGGGCACCCCCGTGAATGAAGACCCCAGGTGCAGCTCATCATTTCTGCGGGAATCTGACACCGGAGCACCTTTGCTCTCTGATTACACTGATTTCTCTAGCACACTTTGCCCCAGATTCTAGGCAGAACTGACTCTATTTTTAGAAACATAAAGGAGGATTGGACTCGGGAGTCATCTCCAGTTTTTGCTTTCTTGCGCCCCTGGCACGATCTCAGCACGGAGAGCACCCCCTCAATAGATTCCTGACGATCGCCAGAGACAGTACATAGGCGACTAGAGATGACCGTCATCTTATGCAATTTATCCTTGGGTAGCAGACGTAAGAACGACTGATACGGTCTCTTGCTATCATGCAAAAGCAAATAAATGCTGGCTGTGTAGCGCTGCGAGTATCGCCTTCTGTCCGCGGCATCCCAGTACAATTTCGTACAGTGTACTGTAAAGAACAAAAAAAAGCTGAACGGGCTCAAGTGGTTGCCGTGTATCGGCGTCTTGTGCCAGGGCAATCCCGCGGAAAAAGGGGCGTGAAACTGATTGTCTGCGTTGCTTTCCCGGAGGAAGAATGGACTGACCGGGGAAACAAAAATTTAAAAACCCCAACAACCACCCGCCGACCATTGATTTTGCGGGGCCCATCAGCCACTGGCATACTCAGACCCCAGAAATTCCTAAGCCGCGGCGCTGGGAACTGCGGGAACTATGCCGAGTAGCTACGGCAATTAGCTACTCCATCAGCTGCAACGCTCACGGATTATCGATGCTAGCCTCGGACCATGGACGCACACCGCCGAATTAATGTGCTTAGTGTGGCCGCGTGCACTCGACTTTATACAATATGTTTTATAAAACCAGTTTACGTAAAATCGGAATAATCTTGTAATGTAGACATACCCATACATAGAAAGTACCCTGTTATTGAGATATACTGTACCCAACAAAGGCTCAGCACTTTTATTCAGATCGCCCTCTACTGGATGGAGCAGAGATCACCTTAAGGTCTTCTGATAGGGCCCCAAAGACTTCATCTGAAAATTGGGGATGAGCAGAAGGTTGCGCATGAGCAAATTCCTTAATTAAGTGTCCACTTCAGGACTTTGGTTTTGCAAACACTATTTTAAAACTCATCTGAACAGCTGGCCTGAAATCTGCTTCTTGCTCACGCTCTGCTATTGCTTAAAAGCCACAAAATTTGCTAAACGCACGTAGAAGACTTTTCTTTCTGAATGCTAGGCCCCTGACATCATGAGCCACATTCTCCTCAGCAGGCATACGTGGCAGACGTCCCATGGACTTTCATGGAGCTACGCCAGTGGACACCCACAGAGTACCCAGCCCTATATCTTGAAGAGAATATGATCAAAAATTCCATTTAGGCTTAGGCATTATCAACTTCAGCATAAAACTATCAAGGGTTCTGAACCATAAGGAAAATCCTTCCTTAACCACAGCTCAATGAATAAAGGCTAAAGGGTCCAATTCTTCCCTCATGCCTGTTTTCTATTCTACTGGTCTCAGTGGAATTATTCCGGATTTCTACTAGCATAGCGGAACTCAAAATCCATCCTTGTAACCACATCGTGAAGCTGTTACCCAAGGTATTTTATGCATTGGAGACATTCAGGTACAGCCTCCTTTATGCAAATCTGGATTTTGCATTCTGTTTTTTGCAATGTATCCAGTATAAATATTGAAATGATTATTCAGAAGGAGCAAGAATAACATAGTCGTTATGTTTCGACAGATGAAGTCAAACTGTATTGGATCTTTTGTCATTAAGTGAAGGACACTATGAAGCAATAGTATATCAGTGCAAGAATCAAAGTGAAGACTGCTCCAGTAGTTTTACCCTGAACCACAAATACATTTTTGTTTGCAAGTTTTTCCACGGAATATAGTTCTACCCTGAAGCTGCACAGAAATATGCTAAATGACTGAGTCAAGGCAACTTTTTCTTGTACTTGTGTACTTAACTGTGAATATAAAACTCTTTTAGATAAACACAACTATGGTATTACAGAAATAAAGGTCTAAATCCATTTAATGCCTACCTCAAACACGTGCCTTCTTGTGCACAATAAAACAATGGCCATCTCTTGAGATCACAAAGATTTAGGGATTTATACAGCAACGGACTTCTGTGGATGCTGGCTGCACAACTGATCTGAGCTATTTAGTAATGTCAGTGTGGAGCTGTGTATGGGGCAAAGACTGAGGAGCCCTGGGTATTATTCCGAGATCTGCTACTGACTTGCTGTCTGACTTTGAGGAAATCACTTAATCCCTGTGGGTATGTCTTGATAGGCAAAACAGGTGTGTTTTTCAATCATGTTAACTCAATCAAGTTAGCTTATCACAACTGAAAAGCTCGCTCTCCCCCTCCAGGCGACAACATGGCCATCTAATGTGGCTTCAAACATGCTAACCAGGGCCACCCGAGGTGGGGCGGGGCGGCAAATGGGGCAGTTTTTACCCCAGGCGCACCCTCCTTCAAAAAGGCCTCCAAACTGACTGGCACTGCAACCAGGCACCTGGGATCACAGCACCACTCAGTAAATTTGGCCTGGCATTCCTTCTGTCCTGAAAGAAGGGTGGCTGAGCCAAACCTGAGTGGGGTTGTGACCCTGCGTGTCATGTTGCCACTCCCAGCATCAGAGGACAGGAGTCCAGTACGGGTTCACCCTCCAACTCCCCTCCCGTTTTCATGCGCCACCCCTCAGTGACAATTTTTTGGTAGTTGGAGAGGGGGGCTCACTTTCAGATTTTGCCCTGGGCCCTCAAAAATCTCTCTGCGGTCCAGACGTTAGCCTGCATCTTAATGAGCATTCAGAGGGGTTTTAAATCCTGTCTAGACAAAGCCTATGTGACTTGATTTCCCCATCTTTAAAATGAAAGAACAATACTTACTCATCTATGGAACATCAATGGGCGAACAAGAGTGGAGGCTGCGTTTTGCTGAAGACCCTCCAATATATCAGTAACAAACCTCAGAATCATTATTATTATACATTATTGCTCATCAGAACGGAGAGTCCACAGTTGCAGGTGAAACACAGACACGTGAGCTATAATAACTGTGAATAGTCTTCATTTTGAACAGTAGATGGGCTTGCAAGTTTTAAATCTACGCATGCGGATCGTCAGGGCTTGGGGATTTTAAAGAGTTTGTTCTAAAAAGTGTTGTAATTCCACCTCTGACATAACAGAATATGGACAAGCTACCCGGGTAAGTCAACGTGAGCAGCAGCTTTGAAAGATTAATGAGGAAAACACATTTAGAGTTAACGTTTGCCTTCATGGCTGCACCACAAATGACACATTGGAACCCTTGGGAAGGATCAGGCACAACCTGACTAGCTGCCCAGGAACATGCAAAGGGAGAGGTACGTGACACTGTCGGCAATGCCAGCGACCCCAGGAAGGTTTATTACCGGGCACAGTGAGAACAATGCAATGGAAATGCCCATTGTGCAGACTGCAACAGATATGCCAGGAAAGGTGGTGATTAAGGTTGTGATTAATCCTGTGGCACAACAAGGGATGCGCCTGACAAACTTCTAGAAGATGGTATGTCTCTCAAAGATGTACCTCCAGGCAGCACCACTTGGGAAGAGGTACAGATATACACACCTGTATCTACACATACACGACTACAGGCTTGATTGGAGTTTCACAACACTGATAAATATGTCAAGAAAGAAGATATAGCACCAAGATCTGCTCCGAGTTACATTGGTGTGAATCTGTAGTAACTCCCTTAAAGACAGTGATGTACTAGATTTATACCATTATGAGAAGAAATTGGTACATAATCTTTAGCGAGGCTTTTTTTTCTTTCACCTTTGCTTAGACAGAAATAAGGCATTTGTTGTTGAAAATAAGCTCATTATTTCTAATGAGGCACCTGATAGCAGATCAGGTCTAGGTGATTAAAATTCAGGATTTGGCAAAAGGGCAAAACTTACGCTGAATTTACTACAAAATAATCATAAAAATAATCACAGAAGCCACTTTTTGTTCCTAACACATAGTGATTTTTTTAAATGATTGAGCGATGAATGACTATTAAAAAAATCCCCTTCCATATATCCTTTGTGGTTTCTAGGATAGATGCTGAACTGCCAAAATAAGTGTTTCTGTGGAGAGAAGTGAAGTATATTGTTATAAAAGCAGCTGCACAAAAAAGCAATGGCTAATGCAGAATGTGAAAGGTTAATTGTTACTAAACCCAGCAACAAATAGCAGTTATGGGTCTAACTGGCACCAAAATGGTAGTATATCTCGTTAGCCTCAGCCTGCACAAGAATCTCACTGTTGTCAGCGTTTTCATATGTTAATCACCACGCTCCCTTGCAGACATACACTATACATGTTGGATCTGCGGGTAAGAAGGCATAAGACTTTACATTTCTAAATGGCCTTCAGATCTTTCTGTTTACACTTTCGTCCTTGCAGTAACATAACATTTTACGAGACAGCATGGAAAGGAATATTACTGTACTGGTCACTAAAATGCTAGAGGAAGATGCGCTGAACCAACAAATAATTCAATGTTATGTACTTCTTGTGTATTATATATTTGGTGATACATACAAAGGCACAAAGGAAGAAGAAGCCATCTTGGTGTGTGGCTAGCCCCAGAAGTGTGTCAATACACCCTGCACCTGTGTTTCCTGTTGCAAAGCTACAACTTTGAATCCTGGCACCACCATCTGGGTACCATTCCAACAGTATAATCTGGTCTGAAACATGCCAGAAAGGGGGATGGATCAGTAATGCAACCAGAGGCAGACGCATCTTCTTGATGAACAAGAGCAGAGTAAACTACGCTCCCCCCCTCCCCCCCCTGCCCAGCTGTTGTTAGAAAACTCTTAAATTACACATTGCTGATGACGGGTGCAGTTGAGCCAGCGATGAACACAGTTTAAGAACAAGAGCAGCCAAGGACAAACAGCGGTCAGCACCGTTTCAGAAGCTTTTGTTAAAACCTGCTCAGTTTGCAGTGAAATTGCTTTCAGCTCCAGTTGACCTGCACCCACTGATAGCGATGGATAATTTTGCTAGTGCAGACTGAGCTTTAGTGTCATATGGTACTTGCTGAGATCTGATATTAAGATCAGAAGCACTGGAGCGGAGGGAGTGATTACTATAATCAAAATACCCCCCCACACTGATTTATTAACAACCCCCTTCCTGATATCCTGAGTATCGACAGCTTGGTAACCTGGGCACAGAGATCAGTTTTCTTGACCATCACACACAACCCCGTAGTTCTTCAAGTCCTCAATTCATGACCATCACCTTTCCAAGTTCCAGACCTCTCCTAATGTCCATCCAATCCCCCTCACCAACCTTAAACCGCTTACTGCTGGTAAGTGGGTATTGTAAAATGTGTGCAATCAGGTTATGTCTCTGGTTCTCACTGTGTTGTCCTCCGTACCTTAACATTACCAGTATTCTCCCCTCTGGTTTGCATCTTACCATCTCACTCATCTCTGGTGGAAGCTTTCTACTTCTTCCCCGTGTCACTTCTACTTCAGCATGAAGCAAGGCTCACCACTTGGTCCCCTTCTCACCTCCAATTAGCTCCAGTCTTGCACCTCTGACCGTTAAGGATGGCACCCAAGTTTGCTCCCTCTTCTACCCTCTCTCCATATTGGATTTGTTCTTTCTTGGCCACTACATGACTCCATACCACCAAAATGCCCCAAAGGCTGAAGTCCCCCTGGTTAAAATAGAAATTTCGTCCCATGTCTTTGACTTCACTGTCTCTTGCCCCAACTTTGCTCTGAAAACCAGAAATCACCTTTGGACTCTGAATATTAATTTTTCCTTTACATTTTATTTTGTACTTCATGTGCTCATGGCCACCTCCTGAATGCTGCTGGAAATTGCCCTGATCTTGCCTCCACTGAAGCACATAGTCTAATCCTTTCCTGCTTCAGCTGCTTCATTTCCCTCTTCTATGATCTTCCTCTATTCTTACTTGCACTGCCCCCATTTACCTTCTCTCTCCAAGCCATAAGTCACTTATCCTGTTTAAATTTCATCTTAAAATTAGAGATTGTTCTGACCCTAAAAACCCAGACCTGAACAACCCTGATGCTTAGGGAAAGAAAGTTCCATATGTGACCTATATGGCTTGGGCTCATCCCTATTTAGAACCTATCCTTCCTCTTCAGAGTATAATTGGCTCTGCCCGTAACACATTTATGCATATATAGAGTGGCATCAAAAATGGTGCAGTCTGGTAGGATTAGCAAGACCTACGCACCTCATTCTTCACTTTTAGAAATCAGCAGCTAAGCCATGCAGACACTGAAAACAATGAACATGCGCTTTTAAATCTCACAACTATACAGTAGAGTGTAAAAGGGGGAAGTTCTGTTCTCTCTCAAACTCACTTACCGTAAACTGATAGCACAAAATAAGATTATGCGATCCATCGACAGAACCTCAAAATGGCTTCCATTTCTCCAAACTGCTGACTTTATGAGCAGTTATTCACGTCTGCTCTTAACAGCCTCCACCAGACACACTCAGAATTCAGATCCCTTGCCACCTTACAAAGGGTTTGAGGCTGTTACCAAATGGCAATGTTGCCTACTGCACAATGGTGCTGTATTCAGAGATTACCCAGCCTCTTAGTGCTGCTTCCCTGACCTACATGGTCCAAATGTGATGCCTACAAGAAATCAGTCAATTAATACAGTCTAAGTAGGGGACCATTTAAGGATAATTGATCTTTAAAATGATTTTTAAATTATATCCTTCTCCCTCCCGTCATTTTTTTCTTGTCGATTTGTGAGCAATTTGAGGCAAGAGCGGAGCTAACATTTTGAGTTGGGATGCACAAAGGAATCTAAGGCTACATCTATACTTAATTCTTCCACAAACATAGCGCTGTCTACGCCAAGGCTTAGGTCAATCTAACTATGTATCTCATGGATGTGGATTTTTCACACCCTGAGGCTTGGTCTACACTGGGGGAGGATCAACCTAAGATACACAATTTCAGCTACGAGAATAGCGTAGCTGAAGTTGATGTATCTTAGTTAGGCTTACCTCTCATCCTCATGGTGCGGGGTCGATTGCTGCAGCTCCTCTGTCGACTTTACTCCCTCCTCTCGCCGAGCTGGAGTTCAGAAGTCGATGGGAGAGCAATCGGGGATCGATTTATCACATCTACACTACACGCGATAAATCAATCCCCGATAGATCAATCACTACCCGCCGATCTGGAGAGTGGTGTAGACGTAGCCTGAGAGACAAAGCTAAATCAATGCAACTTTTCAGCATAGACAAGTCCTAGGCACCCAACTCTCATTAAATTATAATGGAGGTTAGGTATCGAACTTTTACTGCCCGTTTGCAAACCCAAGCCTGAATATTTGCTTGGACAGTGCTAGCACACCAAAGGCACTAGTTTAATATAAATAATCACTGGTCATCAATAACCTAACAGTTTCTGGAAAAAATTTCTCTCTTGCTTTTGTTAAATTTACAGATTAAATGGCATACATGATAAATACTTTTATAAAAATAATATTTACCTGGCAAACTAAAGAATAGGAAGCTAGAAACAAGACACTGATCTAAATACCAGCAGCAAATGGGGATGGAGAAAATGAAGTTGTCAGCCATTAGTAATGCTAATTTATCATGTAAATTTATACTCTGCAATTGTGGCATTTTAGGAACGAAATCCAGGCCTCACGTCAGTTCAGTTTTAACAAGTGACAACAAATGCCACTAATCCCACAATATTTAGAAACATTCGGGGTCTCTTACACATGAAACCCAAGTCCCCAAATTGTGTGCCGACCTATCCTCGTTGCCCTGCGTTCCAAGTTAGGGCTAAAACTTCAGTCTCACCTCAGTACAGCGATCCCTCAGGCCCCCACTGCTTACTGATACTTCTGGGAACGAAAGGGTCGCATTGTTGACCCACCTGCTCCTGTTTGCTTCGGTTGGATCTAGTCAAATTTCAGCAGCTGCATCGCTAGCACAATGAATGCCATTGTTATCTCCTCAGCACGGCAGGGGATGGATCCAAATTTAAAAAAATAAAATCAAGTAAGCTGCCAATGGCATGGATTTCAGTGGCTGCACTTGCCTCACACGCGTTGAAAATGTCTGTTAAATA
Organism: Chelonoidis abingdonii; assembly: GCF_003597395.2. Lineage (NCBI taxonomy): Eukaryota > Metazoa > Chordata > Testudines > Testudinidae > Chelonoidis > Chelonoidis abingdonii. The sequence continues at coordinate 4,708,638 of NC_133777.1, forward strand.
CTCCTAACTCAATGCAGCAAAATAAGTCATTTTGCATTTGCTGAAAGATCTAGTTGGGGAAAAAGAGCATTAAGAGGTTTCTACCCCTCCACCCCCAACCCCTTCCCATTTTTGCTTTCTCTGCTTTCTGCAGAGATTTTTCTTTTCCAAAATTACATACAACTGTTTGTCCATAAGCATAAACTTTCTGCTAGGAAACCTAGCTTGCTTTAACAGATCTCCAGCACTAAAAACATTTGTTGCTTGAAATGAGAGCCGCTTTAATGCCTGTACATGTGCAATTTTTCATGAAAGACCATGCAATTTGGCAGGAACATCTGACATACCGTAGAAAACATTACGAGTACTCACTGTTTAAAATGTCATTTTGGGATGAATGGTCTCCAAAACGCTCCGAAGCAATGTTATTAAAGCTCCCTATAGAGGGTATTATTTCTAATGGAATATAGATTATATGGTGTTATGTCATTAAGGCTTCCAGTTTTTGGCTTTATATTGTTATTTACCAATAAATGCCTGATGAGAAAAACAGCAGAGTTATCAACAATGAGGAGCCTAAAACATATTAGTGGATACAGAACAAGGCAATTCTGAAAATTTGCCATGCAACCCTTGGAATTCGTACATTCTGCTTCACTTTGTCCGTTTTATGAGGTCCAACATAGGTCCAACGGCATGGAATAGCCGGTGGGGGCAAGTGGGAAGAACAGGGCTGGGAGAAGACACTGAAGTTGCACAAACAACAGCTGAGAAAATTACAGCCTGATCCAAAGCCCACTAATGACTACAGAAAGATTTCTACTACTTAAGCCCTTATTTATCTCCTATATGATTTTTTTTTAAATGTGGGATTTTTTTATATATAATGACAAAGATCTAATTATATTATATATAATCAAGTTATTTTTAAAGCGACTAATCCCTAACATGACCCTGGAAACTATATAAAGTAATTCAGTTGTCTAGGGCAGGAATTGTCTCTTCATTTGTGTTTGTACAGACCCTGGCAAAATGGGTCCCTCACCCCCCATATCCTTGCTAGGTCTTTTGGATGTTACCATAAAAACTAGAACTGGTCAAACACATGGTTTTTCTCCACACAATTTTGAACACAAAGATTTTGTTTAAAAAATTGTATTCTCCCCATCCCACCCCAGCCCCAGAAAATTTAACAACAAAACAAAAAAATTCAATTCTAATTACAATTTTAATTTCTGGTTTTGAAAATGGAAATGAAAAATCCAAGTCAAAATGAAAGAAAATTTCCCATATTCAAAGAAACTCCTCTGTTTTTTTTTCCTGGAAAAATCTGTCAGTCAAAAAAATTTCAACCATCCAAAGTCAGAAGAGTTTATTTGCTTTTTCTGACTTTCTCTCCTAATTCATGAGAGAAGGTATACTACTGTCTGGTTTTGTACACATGTATACCCACATTCATATATACATTACAATGTGTGTGTATAGTGAATACACATACACAACACATGCACACATACTTCATAGATTTCTCTTTGTCAAACTACATATACAAGAGTTGTGAAATAATGCTGCTTTCCTCCTATGAATATTAGGCTATGTATATAGTACAGACATTGGTCAATGGAAGTTACGTCAGCATAAAGCCACTGTAGTTTGTGTATCACTGGTGCATACTTGGCTCCTTGAATCAGCACTATGCATTTTCACCAGGACTGATTGGGTCGGTGCACTATGGGAAGATGTCCCAGAGTGCAGTTCACCACTGTCTGGTGCACTGTCTTTTGGGAAATTTTGGAAATGCATGGGACCAAGGGGTCAAGTTCCCATCATGCAACTTTCTCCATCCCATAAGACCATCTATATTCCATAATTTTTGTGCCTTTTCTTTAAATTCCCACACAACCCTGTGGCACTTCTCACTGTTCACCATCCAACAGAAGCCTGGTACCCACACAGCTCTACACTATTGTCACAGAAACAAAGACCCTCCGGTATTTGCAGAGCCAGAGGAAGAACTGCAACAATGGGGGACATAATGATTCTGTGGAGGACAGATTGTTGTGGGACACAGCAAAAAAACAACTCAAGGTTGTTGGTGGCATTCACAGAGCAGCTGCCGAAGGTGGAGCACCAATTCTGAGCATGAAAAAGGAGCACTGACTGGTTGGAATGGATCATAATGCAGGTCTGGGACAATGAGCAGTGGCTGCAGAACTTGCGGTTGCAAAAAGCCACCGCCACTGTCCCCACATCTCTGGATTTGTGCACTGAGATCACCCCACTCCTCCAGATCAGGGACACCAAATCAACAGCTGCACGGACAGTTGAGAGGTGAATGGTGATCGCTCGGTGGAAGCTTGCAATGCTGCATGGCTACCAGTCAGTGGCAAATTGTTTTGGAGTTGGAAAATCTAGAGAGGGGCATTATCATGCAAGCGTGCAGGGCCATTAATTGTCTCCTGCTATGCAGGATGGTGACTCTTGGTAACATGCAGGACATAGTGGGTGGATTTGCAGCAATGGGGGTCCTGAACTGCAGCTGGGCAATAGCTGGCGCACACATCCCTATTTTGGAACCAGCCCACCTTGCCACAGAGTACACCAACCAAAAGGGCTACTTTTCTATGGTGAGGCAAGCACTGGTGGATCACTGGGAGACCTTCACCAACATCAGTGTTGGCTGGTCAGGGAAGATGCATGGTGTTCACCTCTTTAAGAATACAGGACCATTCAGAAAGCTGCAAATAGATATTATCTCCCCACTGGCAGATTACCATTGATGATGTCAAAATGCCAGTAGTGATTGTAGGGCTCCAGCCTAGCCTTTGGCTCTGGAAGTCGTACACCACCACCTTGACAGTATCAAGGAAAGATTCAACCACCAGCTCAGCAGTGCAGAATAACCAATCAATTTGTGTTTGGCAGACTGAACATCAACCTAACTTTATAGTGTAAACCAGCCCCTATGCATCACAATCACTGGCTGTCAAAGTAAAGATACTCAGCATGGACTTACTCAGAATGGAATTAAATTAACCAATTCTGAGCCTCTCCTCTATCTCCTTGAAAATTTATTATGACATGCTTCACATTATATATTTTTGACACCTGTCAAAAATAAAATGTATTGTGCTAATGATTACAATGTATTATGAATAAGGGTCCCAGGCTGCAAACACTTATTGCCTACTACCATGAAATCATAGAATCACAGGACTGGAAGGGACCTTGAGAGGTCATCTAGTCCAGCCCCTTTACTCATGGCAGGACTAAGTATTATCTAGACCAATTAATGGATTCAACCCTGGCAGTAAGCAAAAAGCCCGACAGGAAGTGATTGCATTATTGGCAGGCAGCGTGTCCCAGTGGGCTGTCAGGAGACTTGTGTTGTATTTCCACCAGCAAGACATTTCACCTCTCTGGCTTCCACTTCTCCTCTCACCTTTTGTCTGCCTTGGCTATTGAGATTGTAAGCATGTGCAAATATGTTAGAAGTTGTAAGATGAAGAAAACTTTAAATACTTAAATAATAAAGGAACACAGTTGGGACAATCTGACCCTAACTTTAGATTATATAAAGATAGTCTTTTAAAAAAAGAAAAGAAAAACCCTAAAACCAATAGAAATGTTTCCATTAAAATAAAGGACAACCTGAAATTGCTTAAGAAGTGCCCGCTACCTAATTTTAACATTTGCATAAATCCATCATCACTTCAGTCATTCGGAGTAAAAACATTGTCCTATGATAGTGAAGGCTACAGCCATAGAAGAAAAAGGTGGGGTTTTTAAACGTGTTAGCTATTAACACAAACCGATAACGTCCTTGTGTTGATACCCTGTGTTTATCTCAAACAGCTAACAGTTGCTGAAATTAAAAATGGCCTTGGGCCTACACTACAGGTGTAATCCTGGCGCCGCTGAAGTCAATTGTAAAACTACCACTGACGTCTATAGGGTCAGGACTTTAACGTGTGTTATTTAACGTGTGTTAGCTACCATCTGCTTTAAAAAGCACAACCTTGTGAAGACAAGATCAACGTGGATATTATTCTCAACAGTGGGAAAGATTTCCCAGCAGCACAACAGAGAACAAAATGTAGAACAAGGGTGCAGAGATGTGGGTCATGAACATTAAGAAGTGCAGGATCACTCAGCTATCATGCAATTTCAGTAATAAAAGAGAGGAAAATTTAGATCAAAATGGCAAAAGCCAATACCACATGAGGTATAAATACCTTAGAAGTATTCGGTGAATTGCTTTACATCCGTGTCCAGCAGAACTTTACTTATAGAATATTTACAGGTTCTAACCCTCAGAGACAGTGCACTCTCCCAATTTACAGCTGCAAGACACTCAGCATTCCCTCTGCATCTCACCACCCAAAGCTGCCAGAGTACAACCCTTTCTTCTCCTTCTCTTCCACAATATCAACAGAGCCATAAAAGGGATAAAGACTCACTCAGCACATTGTTAAACCTTCCAATCACCGCCAGAAAAAAACACACAACGCACAGAAAAAGGCAAAGAAAAATCAACACTTTCAAGTTATTGTGTCAGTTTCAAAGGCTGCCAGGGATCCTTATGTAAAGTATTCCTGGCAATTCCCAGTGGAAATTCCTGATCTCCATGCAATTAGATGAGTTATAAACATGAGAAAGCCTGATAAAAATGCCACAGATTCAGCCCCAAACTCCCCTTCTCCAATAGCCACAGCAATGTGCTATTATGAATTTGAAGTTTGATTTACAAGAGGTTACTTCACACTTATGGTCATGGAGCATGAGTTTCTGATTTAAAAAAATAAGTCCAGTGCAGCAATATTTCACATTTCATTCAAATGCATTTTTCCAAACCATTGCTTGCGACACTGAGCTCTGAGAAAAATCGACTCACTTTTAATCGAAGACATTCATATATATTTTTTCTTTGAAGTTTATTGGAGCCCTTTGGACATGTAAGTTGCATATTATATCTAGAAAGAACAGATGGCCACATGCAGTTTACTATGGATCCATTTCAGAGACGGTTAACCTTGCATCTCTATGGATCTACTATACTGCGTTTCTGCCACACAATAGAGACAAGGTATTCTTTCAACTCTGATTGACTTTTGTTCATGTTCAAAAGTGCTAGGTCTCAGCAATAATTCTTCCTCTTCCCCTGATGAAAGGGAGAAGACTCAACTTTAAGACTTAAAAACATTAAAGAGCAGCAAGAATACTTTACTATAAACCCAGAAAAGAAAATTGCTTTTATTTTCTAACACATAAGCATCACAAACATAGAAAGGTGCTGGTGCACATAAACCCAGAGGCAAATCTTTAATCTGATAGCAAGAGAAATAAGGAAGACAAATTAATCTCAGCTACAACCTACAAAAAGGGCAATATGGCGGGGGGGGGTGTAGAGATGGGGGGGTGGTGTTCAATGCTTTGCAATTCCATAGTGCCTTTCATCAAAAAGCCACTTACTAATATTATAATGTAAGTGTCTCCTCAGAGGGAGATAAATTCTTATTCTCATTTTCAGGTATGAAAAAATTGACCCACAGAATGGTTAAGAACAGACTTGCCTAAGATCAGACATTAATTCAGGGGAAGAATCAATAACACAACCCAGGAGTTCTAACTCCCATTCCTCTGCTCTAAGCAATTAGAACATGGGTTGATAGACCTAACATTTGATCTATTCTTTTCTTATTTATATTCATTACCACAAAGCCAACGTAATTCTAGGGGTCCAATCCTGCAATGCTTATGCACACACTTATTGTAATCACATTAACAGTCCCATGGAAGTCCTTGGGACTGGTCCTGGCAGTTCCGTTTGGCATGGTAAGTATTTGCAGAGGCTCCTCAAAAAAAATAAATATATACAGGGGACGGGGGAGAGAATGGATTCTGGCTTTAACTCTATTTAACACAAGTGTCCACTCCCAGTTGAACTTTGTGTTGCACCAATTTTCTTATTTAACGCGTTCCTGGTTTCTCTTGTTTGCACTAAGAGATAACAACCTGGCGATATTTAACATTTCTGTAGCCGAAAGAATAGTTCTTGATGTTGTTGAAAGATTTTAGAATGTTATCAATAACTTTTGTTCTTAAAGTATAAACCACATGGAAAAAATTTTTTGCATAAAACTTTTAAAAGCTTCCAAGTGCTCTCCAGGGTAGTCATTAGAAACTACTTAGGTAACAAGAGGGCGATATCACAGAGTTAATGCAGCATTAAATTAGCCCTCTTAGGTAGAACTTTAAGTGACAGAGGAATTAGTTGGGAAGATTTTTTATTTTATTTTTGAAATAGTGAAGTTAATGGATTTCCTGTTTTTAGCTCTGTGGGCGGCTGTCATTGTGAGGGATCAGTATATAATGTATTTAATTACTACGGCTTAGAGAAACTAAAATAATTTCATCTATGTTAGTACGATCTCACTGGTATTCGGTGCCTGTCTAGTGAGGCCACCACAGTAACTAGAATATTAAAAGGTTACTACCTTCCAGTGGAGTACGTTCCATTTGCATGGATGCTTTCTTGTGATCCATAGCAGCTCCTAATACTGCTTCCTAATTAGAGAAAAATGATAGACTAGTGGATAGGGCACTAGTCTGGGCCTCAGGAGATCTCGATTCAATGCCCAATTCAGCCACAGACTTTGCTTAAGTGAGTCATTTAATCTACCATGTGCCTCAGTTCCCCATCTAAAATAGGGATAATGCTTCCCTTACACAGCTCAAAAGTTCTCCCACACAGCTGGGCAGCAGAGAAAGAAGTGGGTTCTGCTCCAAAGCGTTTGTCTAGGTTAAGGCAAGACAACAATTTGGTGTAACAACCTGATGCTAGGACTGAGGGGGGAGATGAGGGTAACAACATTCGCTAGCTATAACACAAGCTGCATGCACAACTTGCTGGCGTTTTATTGGTACAAACAAACCATACTTACTCATGAAGACAGCACATTTAAACCCTAACTCCTGATCCAGTTCTCAATCCAGATCCGGGGGCTACTCCCAGCTTCAGAGCTCTGGATTGGCTGTATAAACAAGATGTCCCTGCAAACGATTCTCCTTCCCTTCAAGGAGGCAGTGTCATTGTGGTCATATCTGACAGTCCCTAGCAGAGACGAGTGCTGTTGACTGTAGAACACCCTAATAGAGGACGAGCCAGAATCTTGCCACTTTCATGATACAAGACCCAGGTGTTTGCACAGGACTTTCTTCCATAACACCAGTCAAGTATAACATCTTGAAAGCAGCCAGCTGAGAAGGAGGTCACAGGGGATGGTAAATAAAGTGAGAAGTTTTGAGCCATTTTTCTGCCAAATGGAATAAACGAAGCTGTAGATACATTCATACCTTTACCATGTATAGATTAGACAAATGCTGGCAGGACTGGTAGACAAAGGATAGTTTTGAATGAGAAGAGCATGGGGCACCTTGTAGAGTTCCATAGATAAAGCACCACCCGCAAAAGAAAGCATGAATATGGGAGAAGTCTAGAGAGGGAATAGTGAGTTGGAGGCATGGGAACAGAGAAGTGGACTGGGACAGAATGGAAAGGTGAGGGAGAGAAGATGGAACTTGAAGGATAAAGAGAGGAGAGTATACCAATCAATCAGATAATACTATGTCCACTATTAGGGCTAGTAGTCGTGGTAGGGGACAGGAGCCTCTGTTTTCCTGCAACTCCACCACTTCCTTTTAAGAAAAAAAGATAGTTACAGTAAGGTTTAAAAACAAAAGATATTGGAAGGGCTATAAACCCTCCTGCTTCAGGGCATAAACCTATCTCTAACTGATGGGGGTCAGGAGGAAACATCCTATGGACTCAATACCCTGCCTAGGGCAGGGCTCCCTGCACCTTCCTCCTGAAGCAGCTGCAACTGGCCACTGTCAGACAAGGCTAGATGGACCATTGATCTGGTCCAGTTTGGCAGTTGCTATGTTCATCTGTGTTGAGGTTCATATATATTACATGTCTATACAGTACACATGGGCAGAGAAAATCAACAGCTTGGATTCTCTATTGCACAGGAAAACAAAACAGAGGCAATGAATTCGTCATTATGAAAAATCCTAAGGCACTCAGGCTCTTGGAAAGTAAATCTCTTCTATGGTGTAATTAGTTGCCCCAATTATCCTTTCCACACAGATCTCTTTGAACTGATAATTATATAATCAAGAGTCAGATAAAGTTTTCTGGTAAATTTTGTATCTGGAACTTCACATTGATTACACAAAAAGAACACTTTAATGGCATAACAAAGACAGGCACGCAAAGTGCATGTAATGATTTGTGTTAGGTTTCCAAGAAACATTAAGTAAAAGCAGACCTTAGCCAAAAGACAAGGATGGTGGATACCAGTGGACATGCCATGTACCAATGCAGGACAAAAAGGACCTGCTGAGGGGTCGATTATGAAGTATTAATTCCATTATTGCTGTGTCGAGGAGAAAAGTGAAACTTACCATCGTATGAAACAAGAGTTTCAGCCACTGGATTCTGAGCTGAATTACACAAGGAATTCACAGCCACTGCAGGGGATGATACAGCATGTGCACCAGCAAGCATCAGAATGATACTTTGAATTTCTATAGTGCCTGCTCTCCAAGGGTCTCCCAGCAATTTAAAGACTGTTGCTTCTCAGTCCCCGTATGTGGTACCCACTAACAGAGGGTCAAGCACAGCCTCAGGAAACTGGAGAGATTTGTTTATGTGACTGGTCACAGTGGCTGTGCTCAACCCAGAACTCTGGACTCCCAGCCCCGCATTGTGCCCAGTACTCGGCACTTCCTCTTGAACATTTATCTGTGGCTCCTCAGCTCAGAAAGAAGCCCCCCAGTGTATTTTTTGCATAAAACATGCCCTGGATGTAGCAAACCGCCACTACCATTTTAAAACAAAGTGCTTCCTTTTCTCCTCATTTCTATGTATTTGTCCCACTAAGGGCTTAATCCTGCTCTCACTGACGACCATGGCAATGCCCTCGCTAACTTCCCTGGAAACAGGATTGGGCCGCAAGCCATTTCACTCTGACAGGTCAGTCCAACGCCTTCCAGCTTCCAGCTCCATGACTCAAACAACCTTCCCTGTCCCTCCAGACTGCGAACCAGCGCACGCTCCCGAAGATGCTGGCAGCAATCATGGACGCAGATCTCCTGCACTCTGCCTTGGCTTCAGCTGACGGTCACCTGCTGTCAAGATGCCAGTGTCACTACAGAGAAGAAAGGGAGGGAGCAGAAGGCACAGGGCTAGCAGAAAGTACTGCTTGGGGGCAACAGAGATACTTTATCAAGGTGAATGCCAACGAATAAGCATTACTCACTAAGGGGCAAGAAGATTCAATGACCCAATATATGGAGAAGCAAAGGATGGTCTTGTTGCTAACGCACAGGACTCGGAATAAGGAAACCTGGGTTCTGCCCTGGCCATGCCTAGGCTTCCTGGGGCTGTTACTTCACTGCTCCGCTTTGTGGGGCATCTCACCACTTTGCAGAAGAAAAAACTCTTTCATGTCCATAAAGCCCTTTGAGAAGGTTAGATGGAAGATGATATAATGGAGGTAAAGAGGCCTATGGCTTGTGGAGAGAGAGTTTTGTGTTTTAAATATTGAAATAGCAAATGCAATACTTAGCTCCTGTGTATTAAGTTCTCTCTTACTGTGTGCATTGTCCCAACCCCCAAACAAGGAGGCCCTAACATAAAATTTGAATGCAAACTATTTTCCACTCTCCTGAGCAACCTGTTGTACAGACTTTAACTGTCCTTTATGGACATGGCCCCGGCCGAGCAGTGCCATGCGCCTGCAGAGCTAAACTGCTAAAAACAGGTGTCTGTTGGGTGTTAAATGTATCTTCAAACTGCCTTGGCAGCTTAAGAAACCATTAGCAGCTGTTAACATGGCTAACTTGGCAACATGGCCCAACAGCTCAAACAGCCTGTTTTCTTCACTACTTCAAGAACTCTCATTTCCAGCTTGCAGGCTTTAAATAAGGAACAAATTAAAACCAACACCACGAAGGCACCTGCAAGACACACTCTGCTAGCAGACCTAAAGCAAGACTGAAAAATAAGAAGCATGGGATACACCAAGTTCTTCCTAGTGTGTGTGTGATTCCCAACACCCCTATTAAAACATCACACTTTAGTTTTGTGCAAGCACACACTTCACAATGCACACTTGCAAAAGATGTGCATTTAGCTCCTGAGCCAGCTCCCTGAAGTCAATGGAGAGACACATTGATCTGAAAGGGAGTTGGATCCGATCCTTAATGTATAGTTTTGTCTGACATACAAAAAACTTTTCTAAATGTTTTTGGGCTGTCCTCCAGAGTGCTCTGGACAGGGATTATGTAAAAACAGCACCTTCTCACTGGTGTGTGTGTTCGTGTGTGTTTAGAGTCAGAACTGCTGACTTTATAGGCAAAAGTCAGGGTTGTTTTTACCGGTTTCTGCACTAGCTAGTGTCACGGAGGGCAATGGGTTTGAATCAGTGAGGGCCCAACGCGGCCTACAGAATGTTTATGATTACTGAGGACACATTAGAACACAACTAGGCATTCAGATCCCAGGTCGAGTTTGCAAGGCTTGGCAGTTCGGAAAAACAACATATTTTTATTTGTTAGCAGAGCACCCATCTGATACAGGGCCATTAAGAGACAAAACGCTTGGAGACCAACACTTTTGCAAGTCACTTTAGAGAGCAGAATCAAACAGCATAAGAGCTATTAGAATTCATGTAAAAAAAGGCTAATGGCCTGATCTAACACAGAACTGAATAACAGCTGTTCTTCTGTGGCTGAGATGAAAAGAGGAAATACTGGTTACCGTGATGTACCCATTGTTATGAACTGGGGCTGGATCTGCACAGCTTATGGATTCCAATTGACATTGTGAAGTTGTATTACGAAAAAATGCTGTATTCGGACTGCTTCTATGTATGCAGATCCACCGCTGCTCAGAAGGTCCATAGCAGATTCACACCAGACAGGGACAACAGGAAAAACTTATGGTTAATCATGGGTACTTAAGCCTCACAGAGGTTATGCAATAAAGCAGCTCAAGGTTTGACAATCCAGTTTAGCATAAACATCCCGCTCTCCGAAGGGGTAATATCATGCATATCCTTCCCAAACACCCCCTCCTTGCCAGATGTCACTCTGCGGCCCCTGACTCTGCTTCACCCTCTTCAGAGCCCATCAAGAACTCATGGTTCAAAGGTGATTCAAACGTAAGAACGGCCATACTGGGTCAGACCAAAGGTCCATCTAACCCAGTATCCTGTCTTCCAACAGTGGCCAGTGCCAGGTACCCCAGAGGGAATGAACAGAACAGGGAATCATCAAGTGATCCATCCCCTGTCGCCCATTCCCAGTTTCTGGCAAACAGAGACTAGAGACACCATCTCTATCCATCTTAGCTAATAGCCATTGATGGATCTATCCTCCATGAATTTATCTAGTTCTTTTTTTAACCCTGTTATAGTCTTGGCCTTCACAACATCCTCTGGCAAGGAGTTCCACAGGCTGACTCTGCGTTGTGTGAAAAAAATACTTCCTTTTGTTTGTTTTAAATCTCATGTCTATTAATTTAATTTGGTGACCCCTAGTTCTCGTCTTAAGAGAAGGAGTACGTAACACTTCCTTATTTACTTTCTCCACACCAGTCATGATTTTACAGACCTCTATCATATCCCCTCTTAGTCGCCTCTTTTCCAAGCTGAAAAGTCCCAGTTTTATTTCTCTCTCCTCATATGTCAGTCGTTCCAGACCTCTAATCATTTTTGTTGCCCTTTTCTGACCCTTTTCCAAGTCCAATAGATCTTTTTTGAGATGGGTCGACCCCATCTGCACACAGTATTCAAGAAGTCGTCTTGCTCCCCGCAGTGTCTAAAGACCTAGCTGCAACTTCCCGGGCTTTCTCCTGGATTGCAACTTTCTGCTTTTTTTACGCTGGGATCACCTGATTTAACCCAGAAGTGGCTCACCCTGTACTAAGGGCTGGCTTAGCCCCAGGATCTCCAGCCCATGGGCAAGCCATCCTGTTAGGGGAGAAGATAGGAAAACTGGAAAGTTATCCAGAGTAGCACAAGACCAGACCAGGTGACCATCAGGGTTTAAATAAGGAAACACATAGAAACATGGAGTCAGACAGGAATAGCAAGAGAGGAGCAGGCGAGCACAAGGGCACAGAAGCTGGTTGAGGGGCTCCATGTGGGGCAGCGTGTTACAATCTGCATGAGACAAGGGCACCCTGCCTGCCTTCCTAGACCCAGACAGTTCCTCATAAGGGAACAATGAGCTAGAAATCAAGGAACATTGCAGTGTCAGATGTTTATCGTTTTGCATGATCTATAATCTCCCGTGCTTTACATGATTAAGTATTCAAGCGCATAAATGTGTTAGACTCTGAGCAAAGTGTTGCTCTGTATGTTAACTGCTTCACAGCCGCTGCATGCTCTCAAGAAAGTCAACCTCTACATCAGAAGCTTCACACCACTGGGGTGGAGTTCTAGGAGAGGGGTGTGTTTAATTCTCTGGGGTAGGTGGAGGGGTGGGGGAATCAGCGCTGATCCCAGGGCCTAAGACAGGTGAACGGAAGAGCCCCATTTCCAAGACAGTGAATAAGATGGAGCCAGTGCCTAGGAAACATGCCAAAAAGGCCAAGAGAGGATCCAGCACTGCAGTCCACTGAGGCTCAGAAGCTGAGCATACCCCAGTGATCCAGAACACAAAGGCATGGATTACCCTCATTCCACTCAAACCAGAAGGGGGCCCTCACTAGGATATGAGACATCCAGAGGAGCATACGTTGCAACTCAGAGAGAAGTGTCACCATTAGAAGTTACAAAATGGCATTTTGGCAAAGAATATTTGAAGGCACCACAGTGAAACCAGATCACTTTTGAGATCTCTGGTCTCAATGTCTGCAACTCCTGACTCAAACCATTATAAATACTTAGAAAAACAACTCATCTATTATCAAAGAGATGTAACAAACAGTAAAACAAACAATTAGTTCAAAAAAAAGTTTGCACAGATTTGTTAGCCCTTAAGACTGGACTATATAGATATAGTATCACATTTTAGTGTGGTTGACTACAAAAACCACCTGGATATTACAACCAGTTCAACATGCAATTGCTCACCAACTACAGAGCTTAGGCTGATGGGAGCATAGGCTAACATGCTCCACCCTAGAGGGGCTGGCTGGCTGATATTCACTCCCCAAACCACTAAATGGGCTAGGTGCTGACTATATGTACCCACTACCGTGCCCACATTCAAACAAGAGCTCAGGCTTGGACCGCAGGGGCCCCAAGGACAAGGAACTCTCTCTCAAGGGCTGCGGCTATGGAATTCTCCACTGCAGGGAACTCTGCATGAGTCAGAACCTTCAGGGCACAAAGCAAGCAGTCCCTTTTCTAACTGGGGGGTGTGAAAATGACTGTGTATGTTCTAGGAAAAACCCACGCATTGTAGACTTGATACCGCTCAAGCGAGCAGATTCAGTCTGTGATCTGAAATTTTGTTCTTCCTTGAGGAAACTGATGAGTTTCTAAATTTAGGCAAGAGCACCAAGATACTGTGGGTAAGGGCACCTTAGAAACAGATCTACTGGGTTTTGTCAATTTCAAATGTTTCCTCCTCATTTAGGTTTGGGTCTTTAATCAGCTAATGCAAAAGTCAATGTAACTCCTGTGGACTGGTTTCCAACTGTGCATCTTAATATCATCTTACATGAGACAAGATTAATTAAGGATTTAAAATACCAGAAATGTGAGTTATAAAACCTGTGCGGGGGGGGGGGGGGGGGGGAAGGGAGATCCAAAATATACACTGGAAATTGTCAAGATTCACAGCTCGGCATAAACTGTCTTATTCTTTAGCCTGGAGAAGTACAATATGAAAATGAACACTGTAAAAATTAAGGGAAAGAATCCTTACAGTGATCATTATGACAACATGGTCAGCCCAAAAATACATGTATGTATATCAAAATAAAAGTCACATCAGCATGTCTGACCAGTTAGTATTATTATACTACGCTTAAAGCAGCGTAAAAGCATTGTCGTATTGTAATAACTCTCTGTTCTAAGAGCATAGCTAGAAGACTAAAGGCTACGATATCCTACCCAGATGAGGGAGCAGATCTACTTTCAGGTGGAGAAAAAGTAGATTAGTAATTTAAAAAAAATTTAAACAGTTTAAAAAAAACACAGATGTTTAGTTTATAGGTTTTGCTCCCTCCCCACCACAACCCCACCCCACCCCCGACATCTTGATATTACAGAAGTGATGATCATTTCCTCCTCAGCCTGCTTTCTTAAAATGACCTAATCTTGTGAAACCAGGCCTTGCAGTTCATACATGACGGTGGCCAGGCCAGCAATCAGCGACACCACTGATAATTTTTGTGGACTATGTTTAAGGGAGTCACTCATCTGAGAGACCTAGGGAAAGTGTAGAGATAGAGGCATAGGACATAGCATCTGCCAGCAAGCTTTCCCTCACAGTTCTGTCCATTCACCTGAGTCCTGACTAAGACACTCATCTATGCAGCTGTCTACAAAACACCCAGGAGACAAACACATCAGTCCTATAAATATAAATCTGGTCTTAGAACCCTGTTATTCTAGTTTGGGGGTAACTGTGTGGAACTGTGCATTAGAGAAACAAAGTGGGTAAGATAGGGTCTCTTCTTGGACCAACTTCTGGTGGTGAGAGAGATCAGCTTTCGAAGTTGGTCCAATGAAATATATTAATTACCTCACCCCTCTTATCTCTCGAATATCCTGGGACAGACATGGCGACAACATTGCATGGAACTGTGCAGTTATTGTGTAACCTGGACAGATGTTTACACTGAGGATAATTCTGGAAGAAGTTAGATTAGCAGCAGGGGGATGAAGGGGCTCGTCAGACCATAGCAGTTGAGAAATGTTTGCCATGGGAAAATAGCACCGTATGTGCACATGAGCTAACCACCATTGTGACAGTTATTGCAATCTCATGCAACATCTTTGGGGACTGTATTGTATTAAATCTATGAATGGTTTATGCACGACTGTGTTGTTCGCTATGAGGGAAGGTTAGCACAGCTCCTACAGGAACTAAAATCAGCAAGGACGTGATTCATCTTAATCACTAAGACTAAACAAGTCCCAAGCAGGTGCACCTGCTGGCATGGTTTGCATAGACAGGTATGGGACTAGGAGCCAAAGAAAGGATTTTTGGTAGAAAAGCACGAGCTTGAATGGAGCTCAGGGCCATCTTTCTGATACAGTAAACAGACAGGCTCTTCTGTCCAAAGGGGCCAGAACCCTTGCAGAAGAGTTCGAAAGACTTTGGCCTGCTAGAGCCTCCTAAGACTGAGGGGTGACTTCTGGTAAGTCCAGGTTGTATTTATTGGGTTTTATGTGTTTTCCCTAGAACGATCTTACCTTAACAATACATGGGCTTGCTTAGAAGAAGCAGTGGAGTAACTGGTAACTGCTGGCAATATGCTGTCCGCAGGCCTCAAAGAGAAAGCAAAGCACAGGCACTGGCCTTTAGGCAGGCTGGTTTGCTGGAGATATCACAGCCTTAAAACCCCAGGTCAGGAGGGAGTGGACAAGGGTCCCTGCTGAGAGACAGCTGGAGACCTGACTGGAAACTCCCAGAGTGGACCGTGGTGAGGGAACACAGGTGCAGTTACCCTGCAACTGGGACAACCATTGGCCCAGTCCATGGTTTCCTCTGCTATTGATTAGGGGACCTAACCAGGGCTGACAGGAGGTTCAGAGGGGATCAATTATACTGGGTCCCCGAACTCCGGGAAGTCCACAAAACATCTGTAACCTCTGTGCAAATAAAGTGCAATGAGAGGGATAGGACCCCAGCAAACGCAATGTACTGGGGCTCCAAATTTCCCTCCACGGGCCTGGCCCCGGATCCATGATCAGTGCCTCACAGTTCTGAACGCTCTGCAGACCGGGAGTAACAGTTCATCCCTGCCCCAAAGAGGTTACAATCTAAACAGACACAGGCTGGGAGAAAGGAAGTATTATTATCCCAATTTAACAGGTGGGGAACTGACGCCTAGAGAGATTACGTGTTTACATAGCCCTGATCCTACTGACTGAGCTCAACAAATAATAAAATAGCAACAATAGCTGAGCCAACAACCCTTCAGGAGATGGAATATAATGAAGCCTGTTTCCTTCAGTGATGTTTAAACTCTAGTAACCTATGTCAGCCCACGTTTTGGGTGTTCAGCTTCCCGAGCCCCTCGCCTTTCCCCTCCGCCCACACACCTACCTTTCGCACACAGACTATGGAAAGACCAAAACAAATAAGTCTTTTGGGTGCTCTATTTAAACAAGACAGCATGCTAAGGTAATTACAGCATCTGACTAATTAGTCACGTATTGTCCTGTGGCATGCGAGTGCTTGCTGATTCTAAGAAGTGGTTCGCTTTGTCCAAAATTAAGTCTGTTTTTCGGAAATTTAAGTTTGATTAGGAAATGGATTTTTCTGTGCTCTGTAGGATAACACAATTCTCTGACCCAATTAGCAGGCTAAATTCTTGGTCTAGCTACATCAGTGTAAATTTGGAGTAACTCAGATTAAGTTAATGAAGCTACAAGAGTGTAAATTCATGTAACTGAGAATAATTCAGCCCACTCTGGTTCTCAACATGACAAGCTTTAAGATTAGCCAAAATGACTAATAGGACCTCAACGCCCACAGCTTTAACCTCAAAGAACAAAGGAAGAGAAAGGGAACATGAGGAAGGAAGACCAAATACAGATTTCAGGAAATCAAAAAGCAGCTTTCAAAATCCATCTGATTTTAACAGATCTGATGGATCCGTAGGAGGAAGCAGCAGCTTTTTGGCAATTATAAGAAAAGTGTGAGAAAGTCAACTGCATCCGGAAGTTGTTTGTTCATATCTTTGTGCTGTATAGGGAGAGAACATCAACAAGCAGAAATACTGATGTGAAGAAACCTGGACTTCATACCAGTTATTGCAATCAGTCCTGTGATTTCTCTGCTGATACAAAGGAACATTAACTGAATGTAAACACCCATTTACTCCAGGTCTGAAACAATTAAACCTATTTTAAATAAACGATAAAGCAACTAGGAAGCTAACAAAACAAAAAACAAAAACAATCCTCCCCCCAAACCTTCCTCATAACTGTTTTCTCTAAAAATAAAGCTTTCACCTCCAAACCTGTAACTGACCATTTTGATTGTCAGTCAACCAGCATGAAACAGCAAACCTTCAACAAGACAGAGCGATTCCAGCTAGACAGCTCCTACATAGATCAGCTCTATGGAACAGACCACTTACACCAGAGAGCCATGGAGTATCCTTAACCATGGAAGAAGTTTGTGTTGTTCTTAATGTAGCGTCTGTTTAAGCTGTAGTGTCTCTTGTAAATAAATGTCCACAGTTTGGATTTAAAACTTCAAGAGAATCCACCAGGTACCTACGTAAAGTTGTTCCAATGGTTAATTACCCTCACCGTTAAAAATTTTCAGGCTATTTCTAGTCCGATTTGTCTAGCTTCAGCTTCCAACCACTGGATCTCATTATGCCTTTTTCTGCTAGATTAAAGAGCTGTCTACCATCTGCTATCTCTCTCCTATGTAGATATTTGTGGTTCATGATCAAGTTACTGTTAGCGTTCTCTTGGATAAACTAAATAGACTGAGGTACTTAAGTCCCTTATTATAAGGCAAGTTTTCCAGACTTTGACTTATTGTTGTAGCTCTTTTCTGAACCTTTTCCAATTTTTCAACATCCTTTTTGAAGTGTGGACACCAGAACTGATTACAAAATTCCAGTAAGGGTCTCATTAATGCCATACACAGATGTATAACAATCTTGGACAATTACTGCCAAAATAATCTGAGTTAAATACAGAGTCAGAATATACTGAAATTTGATTAAAATTGAGCAAACTGACTTGTATTGTACCATTTATGTTATAAAATAGCCAAAAGTCACGGCATTCATTAAGCATTACTCTTTATTATTAATCTTCCATCCACTAGGTTTCTTTGCAGAACCTCTGATTCTTATCAACTTTAAAATCCTAGAATGCTGACAGAATATACATTAGACTCCCACTGATTTGCACTAGCAGCTAAGAGAACCACGCACTGCCGAACCCTAATTTTAAGAATAAGCAAGTTTCAGAATCACAACAAAAAAACGCAATGCAACACAATGCGTACTTTATTTTGACAGCTGTGGTTTAGTTTTAACTATTTATGGAAGCACAAATAAAAGCACTGAAGCCTATTTTGTAAAAATAACAATGTCTTAAGTAAAACAAATCCAGGCTTCGGCATTCTGCTATCAAAGCTTTGCTGAGAAATGAGTAGAGTTCATGACTTGTCAAGCGTACCAGTAGTTACTTAATTTGTAACTTCTTTGGGGCAAGGACCATCTTTTTGGGCACAGTGCCTGGCACAAAGGGGTCCCAACCTCCGATGGGTAGCCTCAAGTTGCTACCCAAACAAACAGTAATAAGTGAGGTTCTGCTATAAACTGTTTGAAAGTTAAATTCAAACTGATCAATAACTGAGGTAATAAAAACGTGTATGCTGCAAATATACGTGCCTTAATAAAACAACAGAGCAGACCTCGGCCAGATTCAGTCAGAGCAAGTATATAAACTTCTAAGCCCTTCATGACATCTTAGGAGTTCCTGTGGGTTTAAACCGGCATAACAGAGATTAGAATTTGGGCCTACATAATGTTACTCAAATGACTTTTCCAAAACTGCATGCCCCCTCGTTATGAAGCATTTAGTGGGATTTTGCCCCCTAAAATCTCACTGAGCATTAGATGGAATTAGGAAGTGACCCGTGTGACCTGGACACCCACTCCAATGACCCCTTAGTCCATACAACTTTTGTCATGGTACTTGTTAGTGCTTAGTTTCCATGGCAACCAGACTTCCTACTCACAGATGGCTTCTATTGCTTAAATCCATACAGGTGTCACTGGCCCGGCCTGAGAAAAGTATCCATAGTAATGACCTTGGTTAGCTTTATTGGTTTAAAATAAATATGAACATGCTTCCCTTCAGCGGAAATTAGACCTAGCAACACAGACTATTTAGCATTAATATATTCCAAATATTTAACCTACATACAGCTGAAGGGCACAATAAATTACTTTTCAGGCCTTTTATTTCCTGTGCCTGAAAATGGGTTATACCTTGATGCCCCTCCAAATTACTTCCATAAGCCCAGTACACCTAATGACATTGGCACCGAAGGATGGACAGACTTGTTTTAGCCACTTCCACCCCAGCACCACAGGTTTCAACATTCAGCTCCCACTCAAATATTTAGTAGATTCTTGCCCTGCTAAGGGGAAACCCAAAACCGAGTCAAGGGGTGATAGCTGCCAGTAAAAGGACACACTGAACTGTGAAACATGGGCAGAATGAGAAATATAAGGCTGTAGGAACATGGGTGCAGAGAAAATTTCTAATGAAGTGAAAAAACAAACAAATGGCACAAATAAACCCTAAATTCCCAAACTCCAAATAGCTAAAATTGATTCCATACCTGTTGTTTGTACTGGAAAAAAAAAACAGTCTGCAAAATGTTTCAGAGAGTTCAAGATTTTTACATATAGGTAAAAACCTCCTGTTTGTATTATTTTATATAGCTATGATATAGGTGGGATTTTCAGTAGCTCTCACTGTCTGCCTAACCCTGCTTGCACTGAAGCCAGTGTCAATGGGAGTTTTATAATTTACTTCAATGGGAACAGAGTTTGGTCAATGAAAAGCAATTTTGACAATCGTGTGCGTGTGTCTGTCTGTGTGTGTGTGTAAACGCACTCAGTATCCATATATGCCAACCCAGTTTTTCAGACTGTCCTTTTACCAGTCATGTCTATATGTGTAGTGTCCTACATCTTTAGGGAAATGTTTTCTAAGCTGAATCTCCTCACATGCGAACTGAGTTTAAATATCAAGAAAAACCGTTTGTAAACTTGTCAGTCTTGCAAACCTAAAAAATCATTTTGCAAAGAAAACTTCCGATCCCCTGCAGGTTCACTCGTAAATATCAAAACCAGGGTAATGAACACCTGTTGGGCTGGTCCTGAAATCTCTGTTCAGCCACTGGGCAACAACAGGGTCCTTGCTTTTGTCCATGCTTAAGCAGGACTTCATGATGCTATATATGCCTAACAGGAGTATGGAGCATGGCCATTTTCTCTGCATAACTTAAAAGGGGGTTCTGCCTGTTTTACAGACAGGGAAACTGAGGCACAACTAATTAAGCACCTTGCCCAAGATCACACAGGAAGTCTTTGGCAGAGCAGGGACTAGACCGTTTGTCTCACGACTCCCAGTCTTGTGGGGATTTTGAAACATCCTTCCTGTCAGGAACTGTCCCCGTGTATTTAATGCTACCATCTGCAGCTAGAGACCAAGTCAGGAATTTCCGCTCACATAGAAAACATTCAACAACTTTTTCAATCACTGAAACCATGGGAAAAGCAGAAAAGGTCACACCATACATGGGTGTGTGTAGGTTGTTGTTGGTTTTTTTTTTCATGAAGATGACCTGTATCTTTGATCTGGTATTTGTGTGTCATGTGGTTCTGAAGCTGCCTTGTTGACTCAAATTCTCAATTTTATTAAATAGAGTCATATCATGAGTGTATGTTATTAACCGTGATTATAAGATAAACCAAGGCTAGAATATTCTTCTATTTGTGCAACACTTATTGTTTAGGTTGCCAGATGAGATGTGAAACCAAGTTCTTAGCTACTTGTAGGTTAGTGCTTGAGTCACTTTTCACAAGAGTAAGGTATTCGAGCCACCACTGTAAATTCCAGTGTAGATAAAGTACATTCTACACCCCTAAACTCCCCTTACACGTGAAAGAATCAATGTTTTCTTTTTCTTACTATATTGCTGAGTTGCTGAGTGAAGTTCAATAGCTAATTCCATAACATGCTAATAAAAAGGTAAAAATAAATGTCTCTCAAGAGTATTTCCCCGGTTGGACAAACAGACCTACTTAATCGGACTGAAGTGTTTTCTCCCACTATCATCAACAGGTAAATGAACTGCTGTAATTGGCTTTCCAACACTAATGATCATTAATCTTGGAAATGAATGCTGGAACCTTACTTCCATATGGCAAACAACTACTCTTTAAAAATAATTAAAAGAATATATTTTCCTCTGCATTGAATAAAATGAGTGTGACACGTTACCAAAGCAAAATTCTCCACTCACTTGCACTGGTGATCGTATTTTACATCCACTTTGCAGGAGGCTGTGCGATGATCCCAAGTACGCGGCAGTGAGGAATCAGGTCTGATCTAGGTAAATTCCGTACCTTGGGGACTTTTTGTTCTTTGGGGATTCCCTAAGGGTTTTATATCACCTTCAGCCAACAGAAAGGAGGTCAGCAGTCATAACTTTGACCACGCGGGTTGCTAATTTGGGACAAGCTACCAAACAAAGATACAAACGTTCAGCCTGCGGTTACCCCTGTGTGCTCAAAGTCCACAAAGCTTTTTAAGGCTACAGTAGGTAAACTGTGTTGCATGCTTGCTAATTAAGCCTTCCTGAAGTATTTCCAGTGCAACATTAGGCACACTTTTTGTTTCATCTTTTCATATTGTTGTATTACTTTTAAAGTTTGTTTTTTTAAATTCACCTTTTTAAACCATTTTAGGTGTCCTTTCCACTAACAACTAGATGAGAAACGCAGATTGCCACTGATACAGACATGGAAGACACTGAGTGAAATCTACACAAGTGCTTAAGTGACATAGGAGCCAGCGGGCTTGTCTCCACAGCGGCACTCGGGACAGTTAAGACAACTTAAGCCCCTATCTGGATGCTCTCATCCAGACGTAAAGTCACTGTATCTTGAACTATGCCCACTTTACTTCTGAATGAGAGCTTCCAGACAGGGGTTTAAACGTGCTTCAGCATCACACCTTCAATTAATTTGCCTTAGCCTTCCTGAGTGTCCCCATGTAGACAACAACAGAGTCTCACTGAACTTCAGTGAACTCAGGTTCCTTATTAGCTAAGTGACTGTTGAAAATTTTACCCAAAGCATCAAACCTAAACCACTTCTCTGTAAGCGATGCAGCAGGTAAATGCTGAGAGCAAGGAAGAGTCCACAGCAGAGGAGAAGAAAACCTTGTCTAACCAAACACCTTTGAGGATTTTCATGGTCTCCTGATACTAAGTGCGTTTCTTGAGCAAGACTATGTAGTGCTGCAGTTTGAATCATCTTTTCCCTTATTTGTTTGTTCAGTTCCCTGACATTTTAGGGACATGAGACAATGGTGCCCTGGTGCACTAGAGTTGTGATCACTTAACTCTGTTGTAAACGTGCCACCTGACTAAGGAGTTATGTTGAAGTTTGGGTGGCATCCACCAGCCTTGTGGTAACATTTTGTCTAGTCTTGTCTTGACATACCCAGTGTTCCAGGAAGAAGCCATTTCGTCTCACCTTCCTTATAAAACTTTGAGTACATTCCCTAAACAAGACCTATAGTCTCCTGTGTGTACGTATTGAGTCTTGACAGAGAATAAAATATACTTGTGCATAAGCTACTGCTCTTTCTCCTCCCCTCAAAAAATCCTTTTGCCATCTCAAGCGGCATTGCGGATCACACCGGGTAACTGCTATTACAACTCTATGTCAGTCCCTCACATCCAGGCCCTGGGCCCCACTCCTCTGGGGCAGGTGAAAATGTACAGGAGAGTCCTAAATGGTCGCTCTCATCCTGTCAAATTATTCTCACAACCATTAAGTATCGTGGGAACTAGTGAGATGTTCAGAAGGAAAATTAAAGCGAATCTATGTTCCCAAGTTTCAAAACTCTCTCCAAAATCATGCTAGCTGAAATCTGTATTTACCTAAGGCTAAGTAACCACATAATTGCACTTTTCAAATGATTATGTAAGATTAATCTAAATGTATGCCTTATGTTATGCAGTACACAGCAGGTCTTACCCCGTCTGCTTCAGGCCTGCCACTGCGCCTCAGTCTACCTTCTGTCTCGCATCAAATAAACCTTGCATCTGGTGTTTTCACAACACCGCTCCCCAACTGCGTGTGGATTATTACTATAAAATACTCAAAACATTCCAGTCTTCTTCCTCAAGCTCCATTAGTCTCATTTATAATTGCTCAAAACTCTTCCGGTCTTATCAAGATTTCTCCTTCCTCCAGGCTCAGAGGCTTTTGCAGCCCTCCTCGCTAGGGCTTGTCACCCATTAGGGTCCTGCTCTTGCAGGTCCCTCAGCAGAGCTTCCTCTCTCAACATTTTCCTGCTCATCTCTACCCCAGGCCTTGGGAGCTCTTGAGAGCTGTCACCTCATAGACTTCAAGGTCAGAAGGGACCATTATGATCATCTAGTCTGACCCCCTGCACAACGCAGGCCACAGAATCTCACCCACCCACTCCTGTAACAAACCCCAAACCTATGTCTGAGTTACTGAAGGCCTCAGATTGTGGTTTGAAGACCTCAAGCTGCAGAGAATCCTCCAGCAAGTGACCCTTGCCCCATGCTGCAGAGGAAGGCGAAATACCTCCCCTCTTCTGCAAAGTCCCTCTCCCTGACCTCACGCTGCCCGGGTTGAAATCTCTGAGGTGCAAAAACCTGGGAGATAGGGGATGATCCTGAGCCCAAACTGGACAGCTGTCAGTGTGCACTCTTACAGATTTCCAAAGGGATGATCCTGGAAAATCCTAGACAGGTGGCAACTCTATAGGTGGCTCCGATATTCCCCAGCAGGCCCCAACTCTAGACATTGCTTTCATCTCGTGACACCCCCAGACTCATTCCCCTCACCTGGGGAAGTGGGCTGTGCCTGGCGTAGGTGCAGCTGTGTCTCCCTCCCCTTAAAGGGCCAGCTCACCCTAGGACTAGGGAAAAGAATAAAGGGCAGATAAATCAGAGAAAAATCAAAGCACAAATCAGATTGAAAACAAAAGGCTGCCCCAAGTAGTCTGATCATTAAAAAAATTAAATTATATGTAGCATGGTAGGACGAGATGAATCATTTCTGAAGAAAGGAAATGCAGCGTCCACTGTTCATTTTGCACTGAAAATAATTCGTTTGCACTCATCTGTAAGGTTTTACAATCGCAAGTAGGCAAAGACACACGGGGCAAGAGGGATTAACACAACATGGTATGTCCACCACCCATAAACACTGACAACCAAAAATAATTCCATACCCCTCTCTCTCTCGCTCTCTCACACACACACACACGTAAGTACGTGCTAACAACTGGATGTAGAGCTGCAGAATTTCATGCCAAAAATTCAAACTAAGAGCAACATGCATCTCTGGCAATATTGCCCCAGCTGTTTGCAGGCCTACTGGCTGCTCAAACCAGAGCACGTCTCTGCACCTCGTCCTTCCACCCATCACAAAGGTTTTCCCCCTCACTCCCATAAATACTGAGCAATCGCCACAGCTGATCATTCCATGTCTGCAAAACAATCCTTTCCCACCAGTTCATGCTGGTTTCCAGAGCACACTTTGAAACTGCTCCAGGAGCCAGTACTCTGCTCAAGTGTGTTCCTCTTCCTCCTTGTCCTGGTCCCACTGCCACCGAAGCTCCTCCAACAGCAGGAGAGCCAGCTGCCACATCATCTGCTCAGTGGTGTGGCTAGGGAAATCCAAAGCCGACTTCATCAGGCTTTGAATGCTGAAATCAGGGCCGGCTCCAGGCACCAACCGAGCAAGCTGGTGCTTGGGGCGGCAGATTCCAAGGGGCGGCATTCCGCTCAATCCTTTTTTCTTTTTCCACTTCGCCGCTTCTGCTGCCCCTGCAGGTTTTTTCTTTTGGTTTGCTGCTCCTGCCGCCCTGTAGGGGGCGGCGGTGCGGAGGAGGGGAGCTGCTGGGAGTGGTGGCAGGTCTGCAGCAAGCCTGGCACAGCCACCTCCATCCTTCCCTGCCCACCCCCTGGAGCGGCGTGGACCCCTCCCAGCAGGTGGCACAGCGGGAGGGGCCACACGGCGAGCACCCCGCTTAAGGAAGCCCTGGCCGCCACCTTCTCTCTCTCCCCCTTCCCCTCCCCCCCCCGCTAGCCGGGGTGTGCACACCGCTGCCCGGGGTCTGCAGGGCTGGGAGTCCCCCTGCACCTGTGCTCCTGCAACCTCGCAGGTATTTTTTTTTCTTTTTGTTTTCTTGTTTTTTTCTTCCCTTTGCTGTTCCTGTTGGCCAGCAGACAGGTTTCTTTTGTGCTCCCCCTGCTTCTTTGCTCCGACTGGCCAGCAGGTTTTCTGGAATTCCCGCCCCCCCCTTTGCTGCTCCAGCCGGGTGGCAGGTTGGTTTCCCGCCCCCTTCTCCCTCCGCCTTTGCTGTTCCGGCCGCTGCGCAGGTGTTTTTTTGGTTTTTTGGTTTTTTTTTTTGCATGGGGCGGCAAAAAACCCAGAGCCGGCCCTGGTTGAAATACAGCCCAAGCAGCCTCTGCGTATTCAAGGTTGCCAGCATAGCAGCATGGAGCATTGTTGGTCCCATGCTGGCCAACAGCAAATCAAAAATGGTGCTAGCCTGCCCAGAAAAGAAGAATAGGGCGGAGGCATGTGACTCATGTGATCTGGAAAAAAAAAAGTGATCTTGCCTGGCTTCAGTTACATCTCACAATGCACAGCAAGAAAAATCCCAGAATGCACACTGCTCAACCACAATGCAAAGGAGCATGGGATACCCTCCAAGAACATCATGCCCTCAGTTCAGAGCAAACCATGACTGTGTGTGCATAATCATGCACACTGACAGAAGCACGCTGGGCTGTGTGCATGCTATTAGTGCGGCTTGCATAATGCATGTTACCTGAAGAGGAGCAAAAAGCTGCAGATTAAACCCCATGAGTAATCAAGCCCTATTACAACAGAAAGAAATGGTGCATGGTCTCAGAGATTTTATTTTGGTCGTTTCTATTTCTCTCCCTCAAACTGAAAAGTAAGTAATTCGGGCTGAAAATATGTCTGCTCTATAGCTATTTCTGTAATACGTAAGTAGAGCATATATTACTTGGAAGTGTTTGGCAAGGAAAGGCATTGTGAAAATGCAGAATAGTAGCTGTTATCTGTGTAGCTCTTACCACTAATGGAACATTATTATTCTGGCAAAGCAGCAAAAAATATATCTATCCTGTGATGTACGTGTTAATGCTGAAATAATAAAGGAACGGAAGTACCTCTAAAATTGTCACTCAGAGAAAGTATCCTTTTTGTTAATAAAAATAATTGTCCAAACTTTGATTTGAACTTCCAGTAATTAACAGAAATGTTGTCAGTAAAGTTCAGGGCTGAAACATGCGTAACTGAAAACATCTGTGAAGGTAGGCTGAACATGAGCAAAGCTTACTCTAGTGATTTATCATCCATCTGAGATTTCAGTACACTTACACCAATAATCCCTGAAGAAAAAGATGTTTTATTTAAAAATCTGAAATGCAGTCATGGAACCAAAAGCAATTCTGAAGCATCTGTATTTGCCAAAATAACTGCTCCATAAAATAGCTAATATTTTAAACCATATTCCATATATAGTAAATTTGATCTAAGAAATTACTCCTCTTTCCACTAAGAAAAACCTTCTGCTACTTAGTTTGTCTGAAAACCCACTTAAAAGAGAGATTGAGATCTTCTTAATGCAACATGTTTTAACGCTTCACTGACTGAGTATATAATAACTGAATTGGTAGAGAGATTAAAGATAAAATATTGAAGTAGGAAAAGATCCAGAGCTGTGGAAATAAAAAGAAAACACTAAGAAGTAAATCAGCTCTTTCAAAAAAAAAAAACCATCTAAATCTGTTAAAGATGAAATAGATTCTGTATCTAGAAAAAGTAACTATTTCTTAAGTGAGAAATAAAATTGCTTTCAAGAGCTACCATGTCACAGCTTAATTTATGGGCAATCTATAACCAAAATGAATTGCTCATATTTTCCCCATAATGCAAGCTGAAAACAGCCACAGAAGAGATGTAACATATACTTATATCTAATAATGGATTCTCCAACAGTTATACTTTCTGTACGTGGAACTTGCGCAAAGCCCCATTGAATTCAGTGGAGATCTACCCACACAGCTCTCAATGAAGGATTGGGGCCTTCTTTGACAGCCCATTTGACCCAAGATGACACATGCTGCTGCAGAAGAAGGAAACTCTAAACGTCCTTAAATACCTCGCCCCTTGCCTCCCTCGTCTCATTTCATTCCATTTCCTTCACTGGGAAATGATGCTTTCCCCTAGAAGTTATTTCATGACATTACCAAGTTCATGGATGTAAGGAGAGAATCTTAAATTTCAACTCATTTCAGCTGGAAGAGATGACATAAAAGGAAGTTAATTAAGGGGGGGGTGCGAGCGCGCGTGTGTGAGCATGCGCACACACATGCTATATTTTTGCATCTAGAGTAGATCTAGTCCACTAAGGGAAATGCAACTTGGACAATATTTTAGATGGGAAACAATGCAGTGATGCAAATCAAAAAGGAAAAGTATCAGTGAAAACCCAACAGATTTTACGTTACAATGGAGCATGCCTTATACTTCCCTTCCCCCACCCATCCAATGGGCAATACTTTTGCAAGAACTAATACGTACCGTGACAATGGGGACACGTGCCAGCTGGGAGGAGTGGTAGATACACTAGAAGGTAGGGACGGGATACAGAGGGACCTACACAAATTAGAGGATTGGACCAAAAGAAATCTCATGAGGTTCAACAAGGACAAGTGCAGAGTCCTGCACTTAGGACGGAAGAATCTCATGCACTGCTACAGACTAGGGATCAAATGGCTAGGCAGCTGTTCTGCAGAAAAAGACCTAGGAGTTACAATGGATGAGAAGCTGGATATGAGCTGACGGTGTGCCATTGTTGCCGAGAAGACTAACAGCATTTTGGGCTGTATAAGTAGGGGCATTGCCAGCAAATTGAGGGACATGATCATTCCCCTCTATTCAACATTGGTGAGGCCTCATCTGGAGTACTGTGTCCAGTTTTGGGCCCCAGACTACAAGAAGGATGTGGAAAAATTGAAGACAGTCCAGCGGAGAGCAACAAAAATGATTAGGAGGCTGAGGCACATGACTGACGAGGAGAGGCTGAGAGAACTGGGATTGTTTAATCTGCAGAAGAGAAGAATGAGGGGGGATTTGGTAGCTGCTTTCAACTACCTAAAGGGGGTTCCAAAGAGGATGGATCTAGACTATTCGCAGTGGTACCTGATGACAGAACAAGGAATAATGGTCTCAAGTTGCAGGGCAGGAGGTTTAGGTTGGATATTAGGAAAAAAATTTTCACTAGGAGGGTGGTGAAGCACTGGAATGGGTTACCTAGGGAGGTGGTGGAATCTCCTTCCTTAGAGGTTTCTAAGGTCAGGCTTGACAAAGCCCTGGCTGGGATGATTTAGTGGGTGCTTTGAGCAGGAGGTGGGACTAGATGACCTCCTGAGGTCCCTTCCAACCCTGAGATTCTATGATTCACTCATGTTTCAAAGTGCAAGGTGAGGACGGAACATGGCGAGCCTAAAAGCATAACTAGATCTTCCTCTGTTTTTGAGAGCTACTAGGACATAGATTTAAACCATTTTGGTGAGGGGGTGGGGGGATGACCAGCATCATTCCACCACTGTTCCACCAACCACTACAGACAGAGGATATGGGAATTCCATAGACCACAAAAGATGTTCAACACAATGCCTTTTCAAAAGAATACCCAGGCTCCTTTTCCAGCCTTTCAGCCCTTTTAGCAACTACCTAACCACTCTGGATGTGTTTACAAGTACACAAAGTTTCTTTCTATAGCATGCTCTGCAAAGGAGGACCAGTCGAAGCATCGCACACATTGAACAGCACCAGTGTCTATAATTGCACAGTTGTCCTGGGTGAAATCATGGTTGCTTAATGCCCTACTGGAAGTTGCTCACATACTATGGTGATGAGCGAGGGATAAAAACCTACATAGAACAGAACATTGTAAAGAGGGTGGTTACAGGAATTCCAGGAGCAGAGTGAGAAGTCTGGTCAATTTACTCGCCTGGCAATAAAGTAAATGTTCTAGTTTACAGCTCTTTTATACATGGGGCTGCTTAGGAATTCTAGTAACCCGTGAACTATTTTAGCAACCTCATGTATCCACCCTGCTTTGCAAACGGAAAGGTCTACAAACTTTTATATCTTATCCGAGCATGAAGAGAAGCCTGATTGAAACCCATAACTTAAAAGTGAAATAAAACACTCATGAAGTATCTATATATAGGGTCATTTTCAAAACGGAGGAAAAATCATTGACCCCTGGAGTGATGTGTGTCAGGGTTTTTCTAGTCTTAATTTTATTTTGTTTTTAAATTGATCAAGAAAAAGTTCAAAACGTTGCTCATAATCATAGGTTGGAGCTAAAGAGTATTCAGTAAAAAAAGTTCACCATTTTCTTTTGGACATAAATCAAAGAGGTAAGATTGTGAAATTTAAGTACTTCGTATTTAATAATAAACAGATGGGGAAATAATATAATAAATTACAACTGTCCAAGCTGTGTGCCAGGAAGCTCTAGCCAAATTCCCCTATTTAACAACCTAAGTACCATTTTCATTATGGATATTTTCAAGGATTCAACATCCCTGGAGGAATGAAAAACAAATATCAAGCTAGTTTGCTCCCAAAAACAGTTCTGAACGGTCTTCTAGACCAGAGTTTCTCAAACTAGGGGATAGCCCCCTGGGGGAGGGGGCGCAGAATGTATTCTGGGAAGGGGGCATGAGAAGCTTTACGGGGAAATCTAAAAAATGAACAACAAAAACTTACTGCCCGCATTGTACCCATATCAATCCATAACTAGCAAAGCTGATTCCTCCATATATCAGGTCCTCAGATGGCACTGTGCATTTTGATGGATTTCTGTTAAGCTTGCACAGCATCATACAAAGTCGTTGCCACCTGTACACAAATCCGTTTGCTCCGACGCAGTATGCACGTTTAATTCGAAGCATGGATCACAATCGCAATTTTGCTTTTGTTCTTATTACAATGTGTTCTTGGCTCATTCGTGCAACCGAAGAAAAAAAACCAACTCAAGTTGTTGGCACTGAAAATTAAAAAGGTTGCAGAGCGGTTTTTAAACTAAAGGGCTGGAGGAAAGACGACAGGTGCGAGGGAGCACGTGGCTCAGTCAGAGACATCTCTTAGGAGAGGATCTATTAATGGAGATTCTCTATGACCTAGTAAGGAGGAGAAGATGGAAGATGATAAAATAGTGGTAGGATCTGATAAGAAACAGTCAAATGAAAAAGAGGCCAATTCAATTACATTGTATAATGGCAGACAGCTAAAAAAGTGACAAGTTTTTAAAGTGCTTATATACCAGTGCTAGAAGTCTAAATAATAAGTTGGGTGAACTTGTATTAAATGAGGATATTGATATAATAGGCATCACAGAAACTTGGTGGAATGCGGATAATTAATGGGACACAGTAATACCAGGGTACAAAATATACTGGAAGAACAGAACAGGTTGCGCTGGTCGGGGAGTGGCACTATATGTGAAAGAAAGTGTTGAATCAAATGAAATAAAAATCTTAATGTCTGATTTGTGTCCATTTATCCTTTTCTCTATGGAAGGATAAATGGACACAAATCAGACATTAGGAATGGCAATATACAAAAACCTGTAGGAGAGCACTTCAACCTCCCTCGCCACACTATAGCAGACCTTAAGGTTGCCATCCTGCAGCAAAAAAACTTCAGGACCAGACTGCAAAGAGAAACCGCTAGCTCCATCATCGCAATTGACACCATCAGCTCAGGATTGAACAAAGACGTGAATGGCTTCCAACTACAGAACCAGTTTCTCCTCTCTTGTTTCACACCTCAGCTGCTAGAACAGGGCCTCATCCTCCCTGATTGAACTAACCTCGTTATCTCTAGCTTGCTTGCTAGCATAATATATACCTGCCCCTGGAAATTCCACTACATGCATCTGACGAAGTGGTATCACCCACAAAAGCTCATGCTCCAAAACATCTGTTAGTCTATAAGGTGCCACAGGATTTTTGCTGCTTTTTACAGATCCAGACTAACACGCTACCCCTCTGATACTTGACACCACTCAAAAGTATTTTCCTCCTGGTATCCTGCCTGTCAATGAATGTCGGGTTAAACTAACCTAACACTTGGTAGGGAATTCACATCTTTCATGTATTATACTGCTCCGTATTTTCCACTCCATTGATCTGATAAAGTGGGTTCAGGCCCACAAAAGCTTATGCCCAAATAATTTGTTAGTCTCTAAGTGCACAAGACTCCTCATTGTTTTTGATAATTGTTGGGAAAAGTCAACATGGTTTTGTAAAGGAAATCATGCCTCACCAATCTACTAGAATCTTTGAGGGTCAACAAGCATGTGGACCAGGGGATCCAGTGGACATAGTAACTTAGATTTTCAGAATGCCCTTGACAAAGTCCTCACCAAAGGCTCTTAAGCAAGTAAGCGTCATGGGAAATATGAAGTCCTCTCATGGATTGAGCTATTAAAAGATAGGAAACAAAGGGTAGGAATAAATGGTCAGTTTTGGAATGAGAGAGGTAAATATGGTGTCCCCAGGAGTCTGTAAGGACCACTCCTATTGTAACATATTCAAAATGATCTGGAAAAAGGTAAACAGTGAGGCAATGCAAAGGATACAAAACAACTCACGATATTAAGTCCAAAACTGTGACGGACAACTAAAATTGCAGATGAAATTCAATGTTGATAAATCAAAGTAATGCCCATTTGGAAAACATAAACCACCTACACATAAATGATGGGGTCAAATTAGCTCTTACCACGAAGAAAGAGACTTGGAGTCATGTGGAGAGTTCCCTGAAAACATCCACTCATGTGCCAGCGCAGTCCAAAGTGAACACATGTGGGAATCATAAGAAAGACAGAAAATATCATATTGCCTCTATATAAATCATACTACATCCACACGCTGAATACTGCATAATGTGTCACCCATCTCAAAAAAGATATATTAGAACTGAAAGGGTCAAAGGGCAACAAAAAATTTAAGGGTAGGAACACCCGTATGAGAGAGATTAATAATATTGGACATTTCAGCTCGAAAAGACACACTAAGGGGGATAATAGAGGTCAAAAATCATGACTGGTGTCAGAAGGTAAATAGAAGTGTTACCTCTTCTCATAACACAAGAACAAGGGTCACCAATGAAATTAAAAGCAGCAGTAACCAAACAAAAGGAAGTATTTTTTTCAAACAACGCACAGTCAACCTGAGGAACTCCTTGCCAGAGGATGTTGTGAAGGCCAAGACTATAACAGGATTCAAAAGACAACTAGATAATTTCATGGAGGATAGGTCCACCAATAGCTATTAGTCAGGATGGGCAGGGATGGTGTCCCTAGCCTCTGTTTGCCAAAAGCTGGAAATGGGCAACAAGGGATGGATCACTTGATGACTACCTGTTCTGTTCATTTCCTCTGGGGCACCTGGCATTGGCCACTGTCGGAAAACAGGATACTGGGCTAGATGGACCTTTGGTCTGACCCAATATGGCCATTCTTATGTTATGTTCTTAAGTGAAAAACAAAGAAACTGAAACTGATTCAGGTGAAGCACCATTGAATATATCGGTATATGTGTGCCAAGCGGGGTAGGGAGGGACATAAACCTCTACAGACACAAAGTAGGGGCACGATCAAATATGTTTGAGAACTACTGTTCTAGACATGCTCTGCGGAGAGCGAGGAGCAGTGTATTTTGTAATTTTGTGATATGCAACAATTATTGATTATGTGATGAGAGCACGGGACTGAGTGAGGAAGCCGATGCTTTACCGCTGCCTTGCTGTGCAACCTAGCACAACTTTTCTTAGTTTCCCCATCTGCCAAATGTGCTTCTTTCCCATGAGTGGTATAAGGATTAGTCAATGTTTGCAGAGCTTTAAGATTTGCAAAGTGGCCTCAGGGAGTTGCGCCCAACTCCGACTGGAATCCCAGCATAAATACGCAACCACTGCTATACAAACACCAATTACAATGATCAGAACATACTGCTGTCTCCTCACCACTCTTAAGTGCGTCTGTTTTAAAGAGGAGAATACCGGGGTCCAAGCTGAGAGGTGATCCCTCTAAACAAGAGTGTAACTTACACATCGATCAGCTGGCAAGTGCAGACTGCTAATTTAAAGGCTGGCAGGAGGAGCAATGGAAGGGAAGGGTGTCAGCTTTGTCTTATGCCTTCTTACACCTTCCTGGTGGCTGGTTTTCCTACTGTCATGTGTCCTTGCAATCCCTTCAACATGTGCATTATTACCCCATTTGGGGGAGAGAGTTAAATGACCTCACATACAGGCTTCTCATAAGCGTTCCTCAGGGGCAGACAACGCTCTCAAATACAGCAAGCTAAATCTTTACCTGCCGTGGAGATATTCCAGATTGAAGCTGGTGGAGAGCAGAATTTGACCCTCATGTTTACCAAACGGTACACTAAAAAGACTACAGCGTTATTGCTTCTCAGCCCATGTGACAATGGGTGACAATATATGGCTGTACTGCATTATAATAAAACACTCCCACCTCTGACAGTGTTTCTTCTGCAGCTGTGAAGCAAAACAGAGACATCACACTGGGGAACTGATCTCTGCCATGTGCTTAAGCTTTATATTCTAACATAACAGGATTACTCAGCAATCAGATGGACATAGTAGCCCAAGAACTGTTTTCCCGTCAGTTTCTGGCCCTTTATCTTTCACCTTTATTGTTGCTGCCGTCCCCAGAAAAATAAAAAGCCTTCCTACTCTTTTAACCCCTTATCCCCAGCGCTTCCCTTCCTCTCACCCTGTCGTGCAGTACATATTTCATTTAACTTTGAACCGCAATTGGCTCTGCTCCTACAACTTCCTGTTAAGGAGGAGGATTTCCTTTCATCCATCCTACATAAAGCACAATATCTATCCTCTTTTAGATACCCTACCCATCCCCTCTCTAATTCATGTATAAACTCTGCTGTTCTGTGCTAGCTCCTGAAATGCACATCCCACCTCCACACACACACTCACACCCCTCCGATACTTTAGGAAGAAATGTCAGTAGCCAATATAAATGAAAGAAATATAGCTCAGTGATTAGGACCCGAGCCTAGGAACATGGAAATCTGGGTTCAAATCCTTGCTTTGCCACCACCTGTGTGATCCTGGGCAAACCACTTACTCTCTGTGCCTGATCTCCATTTTACAGATAAGGGACTGATAGCACTTCCCTATTTCCTGTGTGTAACATACAAACACAACATCTGTGAAGCACTCAGATAGTACTTACAGGGCGCCCGTGCCCATACTAAGATTGCTAGAGGCCCTAGGACTGTCTATTTCATAAATCAGGGGGTTCATTAATATTGACTGGGGAATTTCACTGCAAAGAAAAACCAGTGGGGAAAACCATAAGCGTCAGAACCATATTCCAGAGTAGCAAGTTCTTCTTCTGTCCTACTGCAACAGAGGGCAATGCAAGAAAAACTGCCCATCAACCTCTGGGAAAACTGGTCACTATACAGTGAAGAGAGGCCACTGAATGCAATTTCACTGAACATTAGCATGGCACGCTTCCTTTTCACTCTGGAATATTCCTAGCCTACAGCCTCACTGTAATCACAGACATTGTCAAACACTCTATCCACAGCCCTGTAGAAGAAGATATAACAGTTTCTACAGGTACGTAAGCAAGTGAATGATTTAATGGCCTCCCAACTGTACAAAGGCAAATGTATTTGCTTAAAGACTTATGAACAGTGATTCTCACCTTGACACCGGCATGCCTTACAGAGATTATGTTACCACCATATGTTTTACTGATATTCATAAACATACCTGGTATTCTATCGTGTCTTTATTCTATTGAATTTGTTTTTATTGTGGTGTACAAAACCTTGAGAGCATTGGGGTGCTCTACAAAACAACAGGTGCATCTACTAAATTAAAATAATCCCCCTTCCAGGCTGCAGTAGGGATCACGTCCCCTAAGCAAAGACCTGGCCAAGGATTTAAGGTCCAGATTTTTAAAGGTATTTAGGCACCCAACTCCCACTGAAATCAGGAGTTAGGTGCCTAAATACCTTTAAAAATTCTCACCGTAAATATCTCACACTGCTGCCTGATTTTCACATCAGGCTCTCTGGCCATTATACCTTTGTAAATAAAAGGTTCGATCTTACAGTTGTTCTCACTCTGATTTCCAAGAGCCATTGAGTTGCTCAATCAGGCAGTAGGCACTACAGATGGATAGAGTATTGACATGCTGGAGGAAAGCAATGCAAGAGACTATTCCAAACCTCTTCCCCGAAGAATGCTTACAAACTTACTTCAATTCCTCATTTAAAATAAACCCACATCTCTGCTACCAGCCCATTAAAACAAGCTAAGTGCTGTTTTAAAGGTGGTCTAATTCCTTAATATGTCTCACCAGCACGGAAAGGACTGAAACCTCATTGCTACAATGCTGTTATTTTATGTATGCTGCCTTGTCCACATAGGAATAAATTATTCTTATTAAGTGAGAGTCTTCAAGAGCTTTATAAGGCAGGTATTTTACCCATTTGACACAAGGGAAAACGGAGCACAGGAGGTTAGATGAGTTTAAGACCTAGATCACATACCAGGCAAGTTAGGCAGTAGAGTTTGTTCCTTGCTGTGGGAAATTGTGACAGAGCAAGATTCCCATTAGTCCCCAAGCTCACCGGGCTCCTAACAACTACACAGCCTCCTCTCCTCCCCAGAATAGCATCACCATGTGTGACATTACCATCATTTTGCTCTGTCTGTACAGCACTGGCCATGGCTGGAAATGGGACACTGAGGTGGTACTGAGCATTCTCTCTCTCTCAGGTGCTTGTCCAGCCGGTTATTGCTCACATCCTTTGGGCACGGTCCCCCACTGAGAGAAGACATACACCATCTTCATTCTCTTTAAAAAAGATAAAAAAGTAGCATTGCGTGGTTTTCTGTTAATTTCCTTTCACAATCTCACATGTTACCCTGCGCCGTCACACTTGTCTGCAGACCAGCACTGACTGGATGGTAGCTACCAGCATTTCCCATGACATTTTCAGTTTTCGTTTGGTGATTATGACAGGGACGGATGATCTTGGCACCAAAAAAGAACTTAAAATAAAGCACCAACTGTTCTGAATCAAGGCATGGGAGCCAAGGTACAAAAGAAAAGATTTCAGCACTGGAAATTGCATAATGGTATTTACTTTGAAATTCTGACATCTCTTTTGACAACCATGAAATATGTACCTTGGCTTCTACCTATTTCCTATATATTACTAGGAAGAGGCTGGTTTCATGCTGTGGTTTCACCCAGTTTAAAAAAGGAAAAGAACACTAGGAGACAATTATCTCACCAGACTAACACACACATTTCTAAAAAATGAAGAGAACATGGCGGCTTCTGCTAGGAATTTTGGAAGCAATACTTCGGAACGCAGCAAGCTCTTTAACGCAAGATCGTCATCATTCATAAAGTAGTAATTAGTGCTGGGATTTTAAAAAGGGGTCTTAGAGAACTAGGCCCCTTTGTAAAATCCCTGCTTAGAATGAAGCTTAAACTTGTATGGTTCGGGAGAAAGCAGACACGCTGACGTCAATCACTGTATAAGGACACCATCAACAACAAATAAAATAAGTATTACAGTTTCCGCATGCAGAATGCCTAAGGGAAATTGAACAGATTTTTAGAGAAACATCCACACTTTAATATCAACATCCCTTTACTTCTCAACAGCTTAGTTTAAAAATCTTTTGGTTTCAGTGGTCTAACTCCCCTTTTGCACCATACTTTTTACACTAGCTTGCAGGCTACTGTTTGCACAACAAGGGAAGAAGGCTAAAGAGAACAGTTCAGTCGCTTTGTACCTAGAGTGTGTCCCCGAGAACAGGACCTTAAAATTTTGCTGTTCAGTCACTATGTTATTCATGATTTGCAGTGCTTAGCCAGATGACCATGCTGCTGAAGCTAACACCAGCTGAAATGGTCAGGAATACTCAATGCAGCATCTTCCGTTTGAAATGCAATTTCTATGTGATATTAATGTATAGTGCTTCCACCACATTTGTATTTGCATGTGTAGCATTTTGCAATCAGTTTGCTGCCGTTTTATTAACTTCTTTTCACTCTCTGCCTTAACTTGATACAACTGTAGTGCATTTTTCGTGCATTCAACACTTCTAGCGTGAAAGCATAGAACTGTGCAATAGCAACTTTGATCCTTAGCATCTCAAAACCTTCATATTAAATTCAAGCCAAGGAAAGCATAAAGAAATTATTTGAGTTTCAGTAAGTGTTGGCACCTAACTCCCTTTGGCCTCTCTGAAAATTCAAGCCTAAGACCTTAATGCCATTACTCACTATTCTAGAATAGTATCGGGAATGGTCAATCACAAACAAATTCTAACCACCACGAAAGCTGGTCTTTTGAATGTTTATATTTAGAATACCAGCATGAGTGATGCTTAGGCTCCATCATCCTCTACAAATTATTGCAATAAAGCTTTTCTATGGGGTTCTATCAGGTCAAATGAAGGGTGTGTGAATGCTTAACCAGCCATGGTTAAATCAGAGGCCCATTGGAACTGACAGTGAAATTAATGGAAGAATAAAAATACCAGCAGTTCCTTGGATGTCTTTCAGATTTTTTTAGTCTTCGGAGGTTATTCTGCACGTCAAGGTTAATTTAACTTTAAAAACTAAAAAGTCACTCTGCCATGACAAAGCTGAACTTTCCATCCAAGTGTGGCTGGAAGACAACCCCGCCCATCTCTCATCTTCCATCAAAAGCCTGGCGATATCACAATGAATTTAAACAGTCCTGTGCTGAGAAGTGTCAGTCGACTGAAGCTGGCACTGTCACCGATCTACTCCATTGTTTTCCCTGGATCCTCTCCAATTCAGCTTTCTCACTCGATTTGGAAAAACATCTATCATCTTCCACTCTTCAGGTGCACGACAGTCTGATGTTTGCTTTTTGGATTGTCACTCTTATGCCTTTAGTAGAATAGATTCTTTTGTTAGAGGGTATAACTGGGTACATGGAATATGCCTTGTTTTAACTTTTGCAAGCTAGGGTATGCCTATTCTTTGGCATGCAGGGGGTCTCAGTGGCACAAAGCAGGCTGGTTTACATCCGTATGGTCGAGACTCTTTGGAGCATTCACCTGTGTATTGTATGTCCAAACAGATGGAAGAGGCTCCCCCAAAATACAATGCAACCGATGAGTTGGGTGATCAGCTGTGGAGGCAGATCCACAAAGCTTCAAAACACTTCTTAAAATTCACACTTTGAATATTCCCGCTGCATCAAAGAATTGTATTTCCAAGTTTAAAAAAAATCCCATAGCACATGCGCGCCAATCATCCCCATTTAAGAGGAACAGCTGTGGGAGACTATGGGGGAGTGGCTGTTTGACATGTACGCATGGCCACTTTGGTAAACATCACCCATTTACTCCGGAAAACCAGAGATGATATTTATTGCTTCCCTACAGCTTTAATTCAATCCCCCTTTGAGCTATTTCCTGGGTATTCTGAAAAGTAGAGATCTGTGACTTTATAGAGTCACTAAATATAGGCAGCTAACAAGGGGAGAGCAGTTTGAACGGACGTGGATCGATATGTCTGCAGGCATACAGCCTAGGGTCAGAACTGCACTGTTCACTTGGCATACCTTTGAGAAATGCCTACATGCTGCAGAAAATGGTACTGATAATTCAGCAGGTGGCACACTTCCCTTTGAGTCAGTAATGAACCAGCCAAGTACGGCATTAAGGAGGCACTGCGCTGTTGGAGGTGACATTTTCTGAAAGACACACCAAACAGAGGTCCTGACCGCTTGACATCATAAAAACTTCCCATATCACTTCTTGAAAGAGCAGGGGATTTAATCATATTGTCCTAGCCACCCTCCATTTAGGTAATTACAGACTACCTCCCTAATTCCCTCACAAGTGACTATGCTGTTCATCATTTCCTGTCCTACAACAACCGTGTGTTCTCCAGGTGACTGTTAAATAGCTGTCAAACCTCACCCGAGAGGTGGCTGAATTTCATTGGTAAGCAGAAGTGATCCCTGCCGACAGTTTGCAAAAAGCTTGGGGATCCTTTGGCATAGAAGGTTCTCTAAACAGATACATTGAAATGGGTCCAACTGGCATGTTTGGATGTAAATCGGAACTTCCTCAGATGGAGAATTCCTCAGAGCTTTGGTCCAGACATATCTTTACATTAAAGTATCAGCTTTATTACATCATTAACATTTTTAAACTGAAAAGGGACTGTGATAGCATCACATCTCAATCCTTTGCTCCTTTAACAGGACTCCAGAATCGTGCAGCTGCACTAAGCCACAGAATGATCAGAAGCTTAGAAATATGGACCCTCGCTAAGCTCACAATCCTGAGTAATGCATTTCACATTGCCAAAGAAGTGCAAGTGATGACTTTACAGTGCACACAAGAGAACCCACTGCCAGCACCAAACTGTTCATGTGTGTGTGATAAGAGCTGAAGTCTCTTAAGCTTATTT
The DNA here is from genome assembly GCF_003597395.2 of Chelonoidis abingdonii. Taxonomy (NCBI): domain Eukaryota; kingdom Metazoa; phylum Chordata; order Testudines; family Testudinidae; genus Chelonoidis; species Chelonoidis abingdonii. Next base: position 4,748,228 of record NC_133777.1, read on the forward strand.
CAACTTAGGTTAACTGAGTTCTGTCTGCACGGTCAAACTCTGGCTAAAAGGGATACTCAGATTCAGAAAAGAATCCATACCAATTAGAAAGATACCAATGGCATCTAGCCCCATTTAAAGGACACAGATCTAAGCAGAAGAGAATACCATTGCAATGAATAAATCCTCCTTTTAAAGAGAAAGGAAGGTATCAAACTCCTGAGAAAGGGGAGAAAACAATTTTAGGAGATGTACTGCACACAGAATGTACCGTAGTCATGTACTGTACATAGAGATACAAGTTTGACACTTTGAACAGGGTAAACATCTACTTGTGCATCTACTTACAAAACAAACACCATGACTACAATGGCCAACTATCATACTTGATGCAGCAGAATAGGGCTTTCTAGCTGGAACTGTTTGAGAATATTAAAGTGGCACATGTCTGTAATTCCAATAATGATCTAACAATGGCCTCTTCCTTTTCCTGCTGTTGGCAAAGGTTATGGTTTGCTACAGCCCTGGTGCATTCTTGTGATCCACCACTGAATGAACTGGTGATCAATATAGTCCATTGCACTCCACTGCTCCTTCACCAGATAAGCATGCCAAGCTAAATTCCAGAAGTTTCAAGGCCTTTTGGCAAGTCTCTTTTTTGGTGCTGCAACTGCAGAACTTGCAAAGGAGAAGGGTTGTTTGGTTGGTTTTGGGGGTTTGACATGTAGTTTTCAACCATACAAAGCAGTGACCATAGCAACAATATATTTTGCATATATATATTTTGCATATATGCAAGACATATTTTGCATTTCTATGGCACCTTTATATCAAAAGGGTTTCAAAATGGTGGATTAACTCAATCTCAGAGGGCCCCCCCCCCCCCGAAGCAGGTGAGATATACAGGTAGATCTGTTCAAGCACAACTGGAATCCAACCACCTCTGGAGTAGGAGGCAGTCATTTAACAGAGCACAACAGACTCCTTCATTCTAAACACCGACAATAATTTTTATGAAGTTTGGGAAAGTCATTTAACTTCTCTGGCTCACTTCAATCACTCTAACACGGGAGTAAAAATACGTCGCCAGGGAGTTGCAAGGCTCAATCAGGTTGATAACTGTACAGCATTTTGAAGACTACCATGCTACCATATAGCCTTTCTTATCTCCACAGTTAATGACTCTAGTCTAGAATCCTTTCCTGCACTATTATAAGACTGACTTTTCCTAGTGTTTTTCCTAGGAAGGAGAGGTCTTATGATATCCAAACTTCCTTAGACCATAAGCTCCTTGGGACAAGAAATATGGTTTCCTATGGGGGTAGGCAATCCTCAGCACATTGTGGGTGCTACCATAATACAAATACTATCTAATTTCCAGTTAACAATCTGCTCAGCTCAAAGAGATTTCCAGGGAGAAGTAAGGAACTGGGTCTGAGAACTGAAGGATCATTCATACACTCAAAATGAAACCCAGGTAAGGAACAGCTACCCAAACAGTGGAAGAAGCAGAGCTCCATACCCAGTAACTACAGGGTTCTGATATAAGCTATAGAAGTCTGTGTGTGAAAATCATTTGGTTATTCTATTAAAGCCTGGACATAGTAAGGCACAAAGTCTTAGAGAAATACACATCTTAGTAAAAAAAAATGTTGCTAGATCAGCTGACCGGCTATACATATTTACAATCCTATACGGAGAGACAATAAAATAGCATCTTCAGGCCAAACACAGGTTACACAGATTGACATCCAGTTGACTTGGCAAACTGCTGAAGAAAATTACTTGCAAGAAAAAGATCTGTTTCAAAAAGTTATGCACTCATTCCAGCATCACCATTTGCATCAGCCCTTCCTAAGATGTATTTTATCCCTTATATTCATTTGCATAATTGCTGCAATCAAAGACACTACTTTACAGTAATAACTTTAATGGCAGATTTTTCCAGAGTATTCTTTCTAAAAGATACCCAGCAAGTTTGGTGCACCCATTTGTTAGCAAGAATAAAGAAACCTAAGCTACATCTCATAGGGAATTACTGGTGTCAAAAGGGACAGTGGCTTTTTTTTGTTTTTGTTAGTTTAACTCTATGGAGGACCACACTGACAATGCTGAATACGGCATTCCAGGCCATAAATCTTACCCATTTAAGTGACAATCTAAATGACAGATTGTCAACCACCTAGTTTTCAAAATGATTGCTGGTGTTTTCTACATGCTGGCTTTCCGCGGAGGAGCTGGAGTCTTTCCAGTTTAATACAGGTACGTGGCCTTATAAACCACAGTACTTGTGCAGCTTCAAGTTTGCTTCTCCATTTACAGGAATGAACGTGAAAAAGGTGCCTGAGAACATCCGACATACATGGCAATGATCCAGAGGGCACTGGAATATTGTCATTAGCGACTGAAGAGTTACTTCATCAGCGTATGGAGTTGCAAAGGGATCCAAAAAAATTGAAACACATTCAGAATACATCACCGTGACAAGTTTATGATTAAACATTAACATTGTAGTAGTACCTAGAAACCTTAGCCAGACTAGAGGCTGCACACAAACATAAGAAAGGACAGTCCTCCCTCAAAGAGCAGAGTGTCTAAAAGACGGAAGCATAACAGGTGGATGAGACAAGCAAGCTGGGGTGGAGTGGGGGAGATGGGGTATCAGAATACATACAAAAGTGACCGTTAATTACCCTCAATGTGGAACAGGCAGCGCAGGGAGATCAGCACCTTCCAGGCTCAGGGCCTAACGGAGCAACTTTCTTAAAAGCTAAAGCAAGGCCAAAGTTCTCTCCTGCTTTCTTTTGCTACCTGACTCTGTAATCATTGACAGTGGGAACTTCTATAGCATCTTTCATCTGTGGGACATTTAAGCACTTGACAATTTTGCAGATGAGGAACAGAGACTAAGTGCCTTGTGACAGGTCAAACAGCAAGTCAGTGGCAGGCCTGTCCCCTTTTCACCAGAGCCTCGTTTTAAAAAGGCCCCCGCGTCTTGTCAAAGCCATCGCTACACCAGCACCATGCTCCCTGTTGAAATCTCTGAGGAGAGGGCCCTATGCAGAACCTAATGCAGCTCATAACCCACGGCTTGAACATTACTGCCCTCAGCCATCTGGCCTCCAAATGACCAACTTGCATAAAAGCTCATCTCCGGCTGGGATCAGTAAAGAATTCTGGGAGCTAGTTCAACACATTTGAGGCTCTCAGATAAGTCAGCCCTGGATAAAGGGAAGTTGCCCCTTATTGAGAGCATAATTAAATTAAAACAAAATGCATTCGTGAACATGGGGGGAAGGAGGTAGGCTGGGGGGTGAATCAGACAAGCCATAAATTAAACCAGAGGATATGAATACCATGCAAGCTGCAGTGTGAGGGTTAACGTGGATCTGGAAACAGTTTAGAGAAAACCTGGTGTGGCTAGGGGCCAGCTTGAATTTAGTTGCTTTGGGCTAATCGTTTCCTTCAGGCAGGCTACTCTAGTGCACTAATAGGTTTTAATAAAAACTTCCAATTGGGCCAGTAAACCCCTCATTAAGCTGTTTTTAAAGCATGAATTTAAGAGCAGTGAGGGTAAGAGGTCATGAGGAGTATTTAATTCATAACGGCTGGCAAGAGGTGCTGTTGTGATTGAAAACACCAGAGTTCAAGTGTCCAGGGCCACATAAACATCCGACTCTGTCACTAGACCTGGTGAAGTGACAGTTTGAAAAATAGATTTAATAAGGCAGAGGGAAAAGTTTCCTACTCTTACATGAGAAATAGGAACACCAGATCACAACGTCAGCCAGGAAAAGGAATTATCAGCATCCAACCACCCCCCCAAAAAACGGAATTCCATCACCATATGGGTGTCCAAAGGGGTATCCCCAGAGGAGTTTGCTAAAATCCTTACGGCATGAAACTAGACTCTGCATATCTGTAAACAGAAAGCAAATTCCACAGAAATAAAAAAATAATTATCTTGTCCTGCTCATTCTACTACTTTTCTCTCCTCTCCACCATAATGCCCATTACCACAGCATGCCTCAGACAAGCTCTGTGTCACTGTAAGCTACTGATGTAATAAGTGCTACTGTATGTTAACTATAATTCTTACGTGCTCTTACCCTGTAGACTGAACGCTTTGGTGCATCACCTCCCTCGGCCACTCTTGGTTTGAACACAGCATCCAAAATATATTCTTTTAATCAGAGTCTGCGCCTAAACCAGAACAATCGCCTAGCTCTGGGCAAGCTGGGATCCAGATGCAAATATTCCAGCTCAGGCCCACCTCCAGTTTTAATGAAAATGTCTTACATCTGTACTGCATTTCAGTTTAGGCTTTGGAATCATGCTGATCTGGCTTCTCCTTAACCCCTGCAGCTTAATCACACTTTTCTTCCATATCCACAACAATACTAACTGATATTGGAGGACAAGAAAGAAAATTCTGCTCTTTTATGCAGATAGGTCTCCTTGGCACAGAATGCTCCTACCCTTTCTACAGAAACACTCCCAAAGGACATGTGTCTCAATCCAGTACAGTAAAATCCAAAACTCTAACCATGCACTTTAACATTTCATTGTATGTCAATGCAAATCTAAAATTCAAGATCCCTAAAGACCTTTTAAAAATAAAATCCTCCTCTCAGAACAATTTGCATTGAAGCTAAGCACAAGTGAAGATTTTACAAGTAATAGAGAATGATGGCTCTCGACTTTTTTTTCCTCCTCCTTTAATCAAACACTTCACCTGAAAGTATGAAATAAGGAGTCTGCTGAGATACAACATAACCTTTGGAGCAGGCATAGGTACAGACTTATTAATTTGCAATTCTGTGTTTACAAGTAAGGTAAGAAGAAATATAAATTGAAGAGTAAATACAATGAAGTTCTAGTTGTCTTCTTTCCCCACCAGAATTTACTGATTTTCTCCGCAAGCATGGAAATTCGCACTCTTATAATACACATACAACTTTACCTATATAGGTCCCTTGCAGGGACTGTGGAAAGTAGCCTCTGAACTCTCCCCAAGGAACCATTTATTTTGGCTTTAAATATGAACCCTTTCTGCATCAAGAATCTAATTAGATAAATTGTTTCCCCACTCCCTCGATTTAAGGGTCATGTCGATAACTGCACACAATTCTCTGGGAGACAAATAGATGCTTTTTTGCCTTCGACAGCTCCAAGTACTCCTTGTAGAAAAGCAAAAACGCTACTCCAAAAGGTGTCTTATTACATGATGATAGGCTAGCCCCCCCCAAACAATGGCATCTTCCTGCAACACATCTGGATCTGTACTCTATAAGGAGAGCCACTGACGCCCATTACAAATCCATAGGATTCTTCCAACCTTTCTGCAACTATGCTGGTCTTTTCCCACTCCACTGACATCTCATTCTACCAGCATTTCCTCAGCAATAAGTGACATTATGCCACATGCTAGGCTACCAAATTACTGTTTGAATTCCTGGGGTACTAATTAATATGCTAGAATGGCAAGCCAAATGAAAGAAAGCCTACACAGAGCCTATGTTTCAGTGCAGCATCTCTCTATAGTTCACTACAACACAGAGATAAGGTGAAAACACCATGAAAAAAAATCACTGTGTTAACCCACTGAAATCAGGCTCCAAACGAAAAAAACATGTGTGGGATTATTTTAGGAGACTCATAATGGGATATGAAGCCATTAGAATCAAAGAAATGTAGAGCTGGAAGGGACCTTGATAGGTCATCTTGTCCAGTCCCCTGCACTGAGGCAGGACTAAATATTATCTACACCACCCCTGACAGGTGTTTGTCCAACCCGTTCCTAAAAACCGTCAATAATGGAGATTCCACAACCTCCCTAAGTAATTTGTTCCAGTGCTTAACTATCCTAACAGTGAGAGCAAGTTTTTCCTAACGCCTAAACTAAATCTCCCTTGATGTAATTTACACTTATTACTTCTAGTTCTGTCTTTAATGGTTAAGAAGAACAATTTACCACCCTCCTCATTAGGGCAACCTTTTACGTACTTGAAGAATGTTATGTCTCCACTCAGTCTTCTTCTCCAGACTAAACAAACCCAACTTTTTTCAATCTTTCCTTACAGGTCATGCTTTCTAGATTTTTCATCCTTTTTCCTGCTCTCCTCTGGACTTAACTCCAATTCGTCCAAAAACCCTACCGCCTGAACAGGGACCCCTTCAGATAAACTATTTTTATTCAGAATGGATCCATAATGACAGAAAATTATATCTACTCCAGGGCTGGTCAGTGGTCTATGAAATTAACTTGGTGGTTTCTGGCTCATCCCAAACTACCAGGAGAGGTGTCCTTATAAAAACACCACTGCTGCCACCACCATTTAGACCTGCAACTGGCTGGTGAGAATCTTCTCTTGACCTACTAGGGGGTGCCGAAACCCTGCATAAAGCTGGTGAGTCTGTTCCGCTGACTGTGGCAGGTGCAGGTCACCCTAGGATATTAAAGAGGCGGAAGTGGCCCTCTGAGGCGCTAGAACCAAAGATGTCATGAAGTGGAACCCAAAGGACAGCCAAGCTCCACGAGGAAGCTCAAACTGGGATTTCACTTGCAGAGCTGCCACAAAAGCCCAGCCCTCAAAGAATTGACCCTCTGGACACTAAGTGAGCATGTGCACTCCATTGAGAACTGGATTGTGACTCCATCTGTTCACAAGAGCCTTCTTAATAGTCTCAGCTGATGGTGCAGCTGATGGTGCAGTTCCATCAGGTTACAGTTCAGGCACATTAGCCAGACAGTGCTAGAGAACCCCTTGCATTGCCAGTGCTGTACCTGCCTGGTGGACGAACAAAGGACTTCAGGTTCCAGGAATATCCGTCTGGCCCCTTTCACCACCACCAATGCGCTAAAACAAGACATTTTAAAACTGAAGTCATCATTTCTGAATAAGAATAAAAAAAAAAAAGGGGCAGAAGGAATTACTACAACCCCACTAATTTCAAAACAGGTCTAATTTCCCAGGCTGCAGCAGCTATAGGATTTGCATTGTAACATACTCCTTTCACCTTTTAAAGATAAATAGCAAAATGCAAGCCTGTGCTCTGTGAAAGCTGCAGCATGTCTGTTTCACAGTTCGTTGCCTGAAGTGAGGAGTGTTTTTAATAACTCTTACCTGACAACAGTAAAGAGAGCAAAGAGCAAAACCTGTGGCAATACCAGTTGATCCCATTTGGCCTAACAGCTTGTTGTTATTTCCAACTATAGCCAGACTCCAGAGTTGTTTAAAATTCATGGGGACAGCCTGCAGTTTTCAAGGAGGCTACCAAAATCCATCCTAAGATGTCTCAAAAAAAGCACACTTCCTGCAGGGGAACAGCAACCGTCAGCATTTCCAAAGATCACTCCGGAAATTTTTAGATAATTCTTTGAAGTAGATGCTACCGAAGTGTGGAACAGCTTTGAAAGCTCAGCAATATTTAATGTATTTCTACAGCAAAAGAAATGGATCACAATGTTGTTGTTTCAGCTATATTATAACAAAAATATTGTGGTTTTCCTGTACTCTCACAAAAGTAGCTTAAGATTTCCATCTCATTCATCTTATTCAGAAATAGCATTTTATCCAAAAATGAAAAGAGAGATCCCACTGCGTACAAAGGACTTGATTAATCAGAGCAGGGTGTTTGTCCATTCAGGAGATAATGCAGACACAGTCAACGTTTTTGGAAGAGCTGAGTTTCCTCCATGACCAATAAGGAAACTGGAAAAAATATTTAAGTTGGACAATACAGGCTAAAACTATGCTGGGTGTCCTCAATAATTGTATGGAAGTAATCAGGTGTTTAAAAAATCCTATGTTTTGCCATACAAATCCAAACCAGACCTGGAGAACTCTCCAGCAAGTAGGTAATAGATGGGGAAAATAATATTTCTTCCCAGTTCTCCAGCTCTTCATAACACAAAGCATCATGCCTGATGATCCCTGCATATACCCTGTAGGCAATTTCTAGTTCTATCTAGATCCATTCTGCATTCCCTCTTCAAGGGTATGTCTACACTACCTGCCAGATCGGTGGACAGTGATCAATCCACTGGGGGTCGATTTATCCCGTCTAGTCTAGACACAATAAATCTAAGTAGGTCGATTTCAGCTACATTATTCTCATAGCTGAAGTTACATAACTTAGGTCTATCCCCCCTCTCCCCAGTATAGACCAGGCCAATCAATTCAAATAATTAAGAAGTAAAGGAGGCCTCAATCCATTTAAAGGAAAAAAAAGTTCTCTTCCTGTCAGTTTTGAGGGGTAGTCAATAATACATATACAAAAAGGAATGGCCTTTACACTAAATCATATAGATTTAATAAATTCTAGGGGTATGGTTTCTGAATTAAAGAGGATTGTATTGGTCAGTGCCAGCCCTGGAACAGGACTCCTCTAGTTATCTACAGAACCGGTACAGTACAGTGATAGGGCAAGTGTGCCTGCTCAAAGTGACTCACCCCTACTTGTACAGGTGAATGTACTTCGGTTAGGATATTTAGCACTTATACAGAAAGATGTCTGTTCTAAGCGCTGTATGGACATTCATTCCCCTGACCCCCATGCGGTATTATCTGCATTTCACACCAATGGGAAAACTGAGACAGAGGTGAAATTGCTTCCCTGAATTCATACAAGCCACTGGCAGAGCTGGGTCTCCAGATTCCCAACCCCACATTCATTACTCCAGTCTATCCTCTTACTCAGTCTCAGACCTGCTTTAATCTTTGGCATTGTCACGGTCAAAAATGAGCTCAAGTGACATGTCCAGGAGAAATTGCAGTTAGACCAGCCTACATGCTTTCTTTACTTAATACAGGATCTCTCACTAAATCAATTTCAACATAGACATTAGAGCAGTTTCCCTTTGCTTAAGGTAAGTATAGAATATACGGAAGATTTTTTTAAGCTTGATAGAGGACTGAACAGTGCAGAGATTATTATAACCATAATATTCTTTTGTGTGAGTAAGAGACAGAAAGAGAGAGAGAAAATAATTTAAAAGCTACCTACCCACAAAATGCACCAATAAATTACTGCGGATATTTTTTCTGATTTACATTCACTTACCAAAGGAATACCTGCAAAATAAAATAGAAAAAAAAAACATTAAAATCTGGGCTAATCATTCTTATTGACCTTTGCCTCAAATTACTTTTATCTCACACGGACTCTGATTTCAAAATGTCTGTGGCAACATGTCTGTAATAATGTAAACATTAAATACATAATGTAACAAATGCACTAAAGGTGAATTTCTACTCACAGTGGCTAGAGATGTGCAAAGTGTATAAATAAATATTGAATGCAAGCCTAGTTATTTTATTATTTATTTAGATTTAGAATAACTAAGATGCCTGTCCAAGGCTCTAAGCACCCTAAAATAATCATAAAAATATATACAATTGAGTTAAACCTCAGCAGCTCTGAACTTGGGTCTATTAAAATTTGGCTAGCCAACCACCTACCCTCCATCATCTATGAAACACACCATCAGCCTTCTCTGGAGACCCTCTCAAACAGGTGTCCCTTGCAGCATGCCTGGAAAGTCCCCAAATTTGGTCTATTTCAGAGCAGGCAGAGGGAGGACAAGTTCTAGAGACTCAGACCCTCACAGAGGACACATTGCCAGTTGCCCTCTGTTTTATAACCAGGGAAATGAAGCTTGAGTGTCCATACTGACTATGATACTACAGTGCAGCAACTAGTGGAATGACTATAGGATGGAAGTCAGGGACATCTGAATTCTAGTCCCGACGCCCATGCCAATTCCCTCTATGACCTTCAGTGAGGTCACTCCATCTCTCAGTTTCACCATATGTAAAATAGCAATAAAAATGTATCAGTAAGCACGACAGATAAGTAAGACACACATTTAAACCACTGTCCAGATAAATATTTTTATTCACTGAAAATATGCGATGTCTTGCTGAAGAGCGGGGAACATCTACGCCCTGTCAATTCTAATTTAGCAAGGTTGTCAGTTCTCCAGAATGAACCAAGATGATATTTATTATTATTCTGTCTGGGTTTAAAGGAGGAACAAGCCATGGACAGGAATGAATGTACTGTACTGTACTGCTCCCCAGGTCTTCAAAGATGCTCCGGGATGAAAGAAGATATTTGTATTACTGTCGTGCCTATCAGATCCCACTGCGCAAGGTGTCCAAACCCATAGTTGGAGACAGTCCCTGCCCAAAGGTTTACACACCTAAGAGATGAGAGAGACAGAGGCACGAACAGATCAAAGGACTTGACCAAGATCACAGCCAAGTCAGGAATACAACCAAGATCTCCTGACTCCTTGTCCAATGTCCTAGTCATTAGACCAGACCGCCTCTACAATACATAAGACTAAATGCATTATCCTGCAAATCCAACTGAAGTAAACAGGAGTTGAAGGTGCTCAGTCTTCAGAATCAGCTACCAATACACATTTTTACTGCAATTTTCAAAGCTGCCTAGGGGATTTGTATGCTCTCCTCTCACTAGTTGCAACTCAAGTCCCTGCCATCTGATAACACCACAAAATAAGGGTCCTATACCACTGAACACCCAAAACACCTGCTGATGTCATGTGGGAGTTTTAGGTGCTGAAGGGGTGAAGTCTGTTTTTTAAGAGGATAAGGCCATATCGGTCTAGTGCAATGGCTTTCAACCTCAAGAAACAGACTCTACCTCCTATAGTTGAACCTTATGAATGCACACAAAAAATTACTGGTCTTCCTGCCTTTCAGGAAACATGCTACAGGGAGGTCTTATATAGTATTTCCAAAAGGAGGCAGCGTGGGCCAATGGATAGGGCACTGAACTCTGCCATATACCTCCCATGTGACAGCACACAAGTCACTTTCACAACATTTACCTTACTTGGTAAGTTTACCTGAAAAAGGAAATATTATATATTACTGACATTTTTATTATTATTATTATTAATTATTACTACAACAAAATGTGCTAGGGCATATTTACTAGCACATTATAAAGCACGGTAAAACAGAAAACCAAAATACAATTGATAAAATAAACCTACAAGGATGCATTAGCTTTTTTATAGAAGGTCCTCTCCTCACTTTGTGCCTAACTTGTAAAATTCAGCAATCCACCGTGAGCGGCATTTTAGCCATAAGTGCAGATTAGTGAGGCTGTACTGTGTGGTTATTCATTGATATTGTTTCCAAAACATCCTAAGCACTTTTCAGACAAAGATGCAGCCAAGCTCCACTGACAGTAGTAAAAACTTTACTAAGCAACCACTGTTAGAGCCTAAAGGATATTGCTATAGTGCTGAAAATCCCATGTTCACTTTCACAGGTGGATTATTTACTCACATCTTTGATTTTTTTTTTTAAACAAACGACAGGAGTTCATCCAATAAGTCAGTTGCTACTGGATGCATGATTTGAATGGTGCTAATTACAGCCAACTGGAAACCGGAGTTTCCATTCTGCAGGAAATTTCAACATTTTGAAATTTGTACTCAACTCAAATCAGAACAAAAGCCAACATTAAGTAAGTTTCCTGTGGAATGAATATGCTCAACTAATTTCAATTTGGAACAATTTTAAACATTTTGTTTTGATAACGTAAAAAACATTTATTTTGATTCATTATTGACTTTTATTTGATGATACATTAAAATGAATATTTGGCTGTCAAAGTCAAAATGAAACATTTTGACATTACCAAAACAAAAGTGGCTGAAACAATTCAATCATTCATTTCAACTCCCCCCCCCACCTCAAAAATTTCCTCAAAAATCAACATAGTCCCATGAAACATTTTTATTTCAATTAAACTATTTTCTGACAGAAAAAATGCTTTGAGGTCACTAGCGTGAGTGGTGCTGACACGAGTCTATCTCCTGGCAGTGGAGAATGTGCTCAGCTGCAGTGTACCCATACCCAATTGGACAAGAAATGTGGATAAATGTTTGCAAGATCATAGTCTACACTTAGTCCTGCTTTCAGGCTCAGGCCCCAAAACGTGCTTTCTTCTGCGCTTTCCAATCCCTTATACGTACAATTAACACCGATGTGTAATGTACCACATGCCACTTTTTTTAAAGACAAAAAATTATAAAAGTTTTTTAAAAAACTACTGTGTGTGCTACTGGAGCGCATCCTACTGTGATGTGCAAATGTTTTCTTTCTCTCTCTCACACACATTTCCAACAGTTATAAAAATCAATCAATCCAAGTATTTTATTGCATATTTAAAAAACAATTTCACACGGGGCTACTGTTGCATAGAAGCCATTATTTTCAAAAGCACAGTAAGTTTTAACATTCTTAATAAAAGTGGCTCTTTATAAAAGATATCTGTCATTAAGGGCACCTCCACTTCACTGCTCTCCACCACAGTTGTGGTGCAGTTAAATATAAACTTGTACGAATTATTCTTTTTTCCTTGGCAGACATAAAAGAACCCCCTGAGGCCCATTCCAAAAAACACACAATGAGGAATTAATAAAAAATTGTATTCTTTTCAACCACATTAAGTTTTCTGACGTGTGTCTGTTGCTGATTACATCAATCTAGGCTCCATAACTTGTCATGTGATGACAAGCAAACACTTGTGAATTTATTTCTCTGAAGAAGTTCGTGATACAAATGCCAAGAAAACCAAACCGAACGGCTCACTATGAGTCCATAAACACAGCAGGGTCTCTTATGGAGATTTTCAAGACACAAATGACAGGAAGGTGCCTAACGCCCATTGACTTTGAATAGGAGTTAGGGGCTTAGCTGCCATTTATGCTTTTGAAAAATACAACTCCTTACCAACACACAGTAAGTAGGACTATTTTTTAAATAGTGCTTTCTCTCCCCATAGCCTCCCTTAGAATCTGGCAGAAACGTTTAATAAAAACAGATTACAGACAGAGAGAGTTAACTAAAAGTGTGGGTTTGGTTTTGCAAATTGCAACAGTGAATCATTTTGGGTCTGCAGATGGTCAGAACTGGGAATTTCACAAACTCAACATACTATTTTCAGCTCATGGTGTATGGATTACATAAATCACATTATATTTCTGTTCCCTAACTGGATGAATTATGTCATTAGCCAGAACAATATGAATTACGTATTTAAATGCAAAATGGTAAATTGTGACTTTAACAATTAAATATACAATCAAAATTCACTTTTAAGCAAATATTTGAGCTAAAATTGTGCTGATTAAGTTTCACTGCTGCAATATTCATGGAACGCAAAAATGAAAGGGTAGTGAACATGTTTTTAATTAAATTTGCTTCAGATGAAAACATTCATAAAAAAAATTCCGCTATTTATACATATGTTGTTGCTAGAAGTCAGTGAACTTGGAAATGTAATATTTTCCATACAAAATAAATTATCTGGATAGCTAATTGGGAATTGCTCAGTCTTTCAATTATTATTTTTTTGGTTTAAATATATAAACCTGACTAACCTACAGCAATATTAAGACCTATCCAGTGATGGTGACCTTCAGTAATGGAAGAACTGGTTAACATTCATAGAAGGAAGTGTAGTTTCAGAAATGCATTTCAGGTTCCCAAAGCATATTATTGGAAATGAACGATTATACAGCAAACGCCACCTGTCTCCACTCTGTAAAGGTACTCTGCTTCTACATGGTGTCACTTGGTAATCACCATTCACTGATTTTAGCATCAGACCCTTCACCATCTAATCAGAAGGCGAGGCAATCTGGAAGCAAAGATTTGCAAACTCAGCCAAAATGTGTAATCTCATCAAAAAAATAATCCTGTCACATTAACTTGATGTATTTTCCATAAAATCATGTTGATTTTCATTACATTACCCTTCTCTAGTTCTTTATTGATCCAGTCCTGTATCAGCTGTTCCATTATCTTGCCCGGCATTGATGTCAGGCTGACAGGTCCATCACTACCCTAGTCATCTTGTTTACCTTTTTTTTTTTTTTTAATTGGCACAATATTAGTTTTCTTCCAGCCTTCTGGAACCTCCCCAGTTCTCTTATACTTACTGAAAGTAACCATTAACAGTCCAGCGAGCTCCCCAGCCAGCTCTTTGAAAACTCTTGAATGCAAGTTACCTGGACCTGCTGATTTAAAAATGTCTAAGTTTAGTAGCTTCTGTTTAACATCCTCCAGAGATACTAGTGGAATGGAAAAAGTGCTATCACACATCTAATGGGGTTTTCAGAGCAGTGTGCCTCCAAGGTGACAAGCAAGATCATCCCTGAAATACTGTCATCCAAAACAAGGTATATCATATGTTCTCCGTCTTCTCCTGGGCACAAAGACACGCAGAAGACTTCTGAAACACCAATATGAAGAATCCGGTGAATTTATGTATTGATGGCCATGTGGCCATCTAGCAGCTCTCAATATAAGGAGACATGACTTCTCTGCTCCTAAGGACTCGACTTTGATGCTTAACAGAAGGAAGAATATTTCCTGAATTTAATTTTGATAATGGGTGCAGTTGGGTCTGAATTAAAAATAGACATACGTGGTTTCAGCAGAGAAATCTCCCAACCTCAAAAAGTGCCTGATTGGAGAGGGCAGCTATTGGGAGGTCTATTTTAACGGATCAGACGTACAACAAATCCTCCTGCAGAGATTCAATATGTCCCCATAATCCTGCTTCAGAGGTGAAAGTGAAATCAGCTACAGAGATTGCTCCAGAGACATTTCCAGAGGCTAGCCCTTGTCTCCCTTCTCCCATGTGGGCCCTGTCTAGGGGTCTCAAAGAAGGAGCTGGCCTGGGGTTCACAGGTGGACGCCTCAGAAGATCTACCCTGAGCTACTGCATGAGTTCCACATAGGCCTAGATACAAGCATGAATCCCCTGGGAGGTCTGGTATTGAGGTGGCAGCAGGGAGAGAGAGCTGGGCCTGCAGGCAAAGTCGAGCATTGACAGTATTCGTGATGAGTCCAGTGCCCTCTGTCCATAGCCCAAGCAGCGGAGGCAGCTTGGCTTCTCAGTTAGGAGCGTAGCTGCTGATGCGGGCTCTGGGGACTCATGCGCTTGCTGCCCTCCTGCTGCTGCCTCCCCTCATGGAAATGGAGGAAGGGGAGCTGCTTGCCCCTGGAGCTGGTTTCTCCATCCTGTTCGTCTGCTTTCCTGCCCAGGGGGTTGGGCTGAGGAAACCCCACACAAACTGGGCTGGAGAAGGGGAGGGGCACTAAACTCTGCCCACAGAGACTGCCAAGCACCCCGGCGAAACACTCCATCAGACCTCTATTTTTGCCTCTGGCCTAGTACACCCTGACCACAGCAGGGGCAGCAGCTGCTGCAAATGCCTCCAACGGGGAAGCAGAGCTGAGGGCACAGTCTCCCCAAAAGGCAAATGCAGCCATCTGGGAATTAGACAGCTATACGACTGAGCAGACACTGTCGTCAGAGTTTTTAAATAAAGGCTCGAGTTTCCTTCCAAAAAGCATGGCAGCAGGTCTACCTGCCACCAGGAAGACAACTAAAACTGCAGGCTACATCAGGGGACAGAGCATTCCCCACTAGCAGTAACAGACAGACAGACAGACAGTTCTGGCTTCAAGCAGGCTGAAGTACCCATTGCAATGGATCAGTGGACCGTAGCATGATGAATACTGTATAGCATAACCTCACTTAAGCTCCCTGCATTGTATCAATCAGTTTGTCTCTTCTCAAACTTAGACTGTCAGTTCTTTGAGGCAGGGACTCTGTTTTCACTGTGTGTCCATGTACAGCGCCAAGCGCAATGGGGCCCCGGTCCTGTAGTGGGGCTTTTAGGCATTATTACAACCAAACAAAAAAAGTAATGATTAAAGTAACCTCAAGTTACACACTTGGAAGCCACAAAAGCCGACAATCCATCAAAGCGATACAACGAAACCACTCCAGTTCTTCATTAACTTAGGATGCATCATTAAGTCAAAAGCGTGGGGCAAGTAACATCTTTGAGAGCTGGTTTCAGCTGTTGCCAAGCCTTAGTATTCCACAGCGGTCGTGGGGGGTGGGGGGAAGGAAATCAGCTAGAATGGTAATAAGTGAAACCACTTGTCTTGGTTTCTGGATTCATTTTATTGTGGTCACAGATCTCTAAAAGCTGGGATGCTGAGCTCTGTAATCACAACATCCACATTTAAACAGAGAGCTATATTTTAGAGAGTTTGTTTCTCTCTTTCTCATGGTGGTGGAAAAGGTACTGACAAGAGGGAGTTAAAAGAGATTCGAAAGAAGAGGGACTCCATAAAGCCTTCTGGCAAACTGAGAAATGCCACCTAATGGAGCAATCCTGGCTATTTAAACAATTATATGGAATTGCTAAATGATAGGGCATTCGCACAAAGCTCTCTACACGGTGTCAGCTCCCATAGTCACTGAAAGGGGCAATGTACCATTTTATTGTCTCCTTGCAAGCAAGGGTACAGGGCTTGGTTAAAAGTCAACCAAAAATTGAATTACCTATCTGAAAGCTGGTGGAACCCAAGGCTTCTGTCTATGTTCATTTCCAAAGCTAAAAGTTGTTATGGGACCTGGTTTAGGCAGCCGCAGAAGTAGCCAAATTCAAATGAAGTCAGCTTTGGTTAGACTGTTCCAGTGCCAAAACCAATCACTGAAATGGCAGCTTGTGGAATCCGGATTGAAGCCGCTCCTTAGATTGGACTATGAATCAAAAGCACAAAACGTGACACCGGCACAGGAAGCAAAGAGGGAGAATGAAAGGAAGTATTGCAAACTCTTCCCCACTCTGGGTTGGATCTGACTCCTGCTGAAATCAATAGGTGCCTTGCCACTGACTTCAATGGAAGCTGGATCCGGCTGCCCTACTTTTATGGAAATCACCGTGCTTACTGAGAGAGATAACAACTCAAAGTGCAAAACTGTGCACAGCAAGTGAAAACAGATATTTAGTGGAAAAAAACAAAGAGGTTGCTGGTTTAAATAAGCTGAAGCCCTGGAACCAAAGGTCAGTTCTATTAGAGTATTTTTGGGTTTATCTGTGCACATGCACACACACATGGTCAAGGAAAACAGAGATGACAGAAACACTGGAGTTCAGCTTTCATATAGAAAATAGTAGTCGGAAAGTTTCATACACCACCTGTTGATACCCTGGTTGGCAGACGTATTCTGCCTGTCTGGCTGTCAGTTCCTTGTTTTATTCCTAAATAAAGTCTTCCTGGAACCTCCAGAATTTATGTAAAGTCATATAGAATTTCACAGAACAACTTTCCTACGGTTTTGTTTTTAATAATCTTATAGAGGGAATATAATTTCCTGTTAAAATACAAGCCTATAGAAAGGTTATCATTTTCTACCACATTCTGTAGGTTTTACGGTAGTTTCTACACGAACCTTTTGGATTCTTCCACATTAAAGTTCTATAAGACTCCAATTCCTTATTCTGAAAGTACTATATGTTTCCATACACCTTCTGCTATTGATTACGGGGGCTTGTCCCAGGGGGCCTGAATCTACTCATTCTCAAAGAGAGAACTTCTATTTATTCAAATATTTCTGGAGCGCTCATCAAACAACGTGTCTTGACCCTGCAAATATTTACTCTTACAAGCAGTGCCTGGCTAGCTAATGAGCTTACTCTCAGTAGTAAGAGTTTCCAGAATTAGGCCCTTAAAGAAATTAGTGAATACAAAGATTCTGTAGATGGCTTGGACACTTCCCTAACCCCTGATTGCTTTTAATCTGTACCAATCAGAGCATTAACCTTCGCTCCAACCACAAGCCATCAGGCAGCTCCAAAAAGTTAGATTAATTAAGAAAGATGCACATATCCTGGGTGGCACTGTCTGCATGAAGGTATTTGGCAAGTTACAACTTTTTAAAAGCATTCATTAAAAACAATATTCGTTCTTTTCTTAAGTCCTTCAGCTGTGGAATCAATACTCAAACCAACATACAGGATACAGCTGAAAATTAGATGTGGCACATAATATGAAATTTAAAATGCTCCTCTGGTACCACAGGGCTCTGCCAGAGACACTAGAGACTGCACAACCTTCCCATTAACCATGCAATCTTCTGATAAGTTTCTTTGATTGTAAACATACTGAGAGAGAGAGTGTGTGTATTTCCATGTGTGGATAGAATTTAGAATATTGTAGATGCCACAAAAATCTATATAATAAAAGCCACTCCTTCCCTGATGTGTGACCCTCACCACCACCTCCACTCCCTTTTGTTGATGATCTATTCATTCTTTTCATCAGATGAAATTTAAAATAAAAAGAGTGCAAAAAAATCATGTTTTTCACTAACACTGTCTTTGAGATCATTGCATCAAGTTACATAAAGTTATTTTCCTGTGCTTTTTCCGAAGCTAAGCAACTGATACACATCACCAACCTCATATGTGTTTTCTTAATATTACAGAGACCACTTGCATTGGTCCAATACAAGATATTACCCCACCCACCTTGTTTCTAAGATTCTGGGATACCACCACTTCTTAATATTAGACAGCCAATAGATTTGACATTTAGGTAAGAAGTGCTAAGGATGAAGACAACATGATAAAATGGCTAAAAGCTCAAATTTTCAAACACGTGACTGGAGAAGTTTACATGTAAACATATACAGTACTCATTGCTGTCAGCAGCATCACGGTGTCATACTGGGAGGACCAACTGCGCCAATGCAGCTGCAATGCTCAGTATCTGATGCAGTCATACCAGTATTGGAACATCTGGAGCAGTTTTCTGTATGGACACAAAGTATTTTTACAGGCATTCCAGGTATCTAAACAGTCCCTGGAAATGCCAGTTTCCTAGCACAGATATTGACATGGTACCCTATATAAAGATAAGTGCTATACAATATAAGATATCCAGAGCACTTACTAACTGATGAGTTAATAATTTTTTTAAACAGATTTTTGCTTACTCTTACACCAACACAACCTTTAAAGCATAAGAACAGCCAGACTGGGTCAGACCAAAGGTACATCTAGCCCAGCATCCTCTCTTCCGACAGCAGCCAGTGCCAGCTGCTCCAGAGGGGATGAACAGAACAGGAAATCATCAAGCGATCCATCCCCTGTCTCCCATTCCCAGTTTCTGGCAAACAGAGGTTAGGGCCACCATTCTTGTCCATCCTGGCTAATAGCCATTGATGGACCTAGCCTCCATGTATTCATCTAGCTCTTTTTTTAACCCTGTTATAGGCTTGGCCTTCACAACACCATCTGGCAAACAGTTCCACAGGTTGACTGCGCATTGTGGGAAGAAATACTTCCCTTTGTTTGTTTTAAACCTGCCACCTATTAATTTCATTTGGTGACCTGTAGGTAATTTTAATTTAAGTAAAGCCTAAACTATCTGTTTTACCAACAATACTAAAAATCAAAAGGAAGAGAAAAATTTCATTTAAGATATTTTTAGATTAAAAAACGCAGGCTCACACAATCATTGATGTTTCTATACAGTATTAACCCTTCAGCCCTCTGAAACAGACACTAATTGCTCTAAAACCAATGGCTCAAGCAGAATTATTATAATTTCCTGGAGTATCATACAGTAACATGAGAAGCACTGGCACAAATGTTTTGGTTTTTTTTTTAACATTTGTATTTACATAGACAAATTGAATTTGCTATGGATCTGATAATAGGGCTATCGACTAGCATCTAGTGCATGGCATTAGCCAAAAACTAGACCCAACAAATTTAAATCTAACAGAAGGCCAAGAAAAAGCAACAAGGTACCTTGATAACTGTACAAAAAAAGTGGAAGGAGGGGGAGTAAAATTCTCTCTGATGACTGCAGCCAACAGTTTTCACCATACAGCCTGACTTTTGATAACTCTTCTCCTCCCAAAAAAGGTTCTATCAGTCCTAAACTAATCTGGTCCAACTTTATAGACTAGCTCACACTATGGATGAATTGGCTCCATTAGTAAATGTCACGTCACTTCTACTTGTTTTTTCAAACCATTTCACGATCACAGAATAGGCAGAGATTTTCAAAGGATCTGAAGGTGCCTAAATCCCATTGACCTTGAACAGGAGTTGGGTTCCTAACCCTCTAGGAATCTTTGAAAATCACAACCTAAATTATTTATGAACAGCTAATTGCCTAGTTTTCTTATTCTATTAAATGTTACTTATTGCCTCGAAACAAAACAGTGGGTGAGGGAGGAAACATTCTCTTTACTTGGAAATTCCCAACCCTTAAATATCTAAAATTCAAAGGCATCTGTGGGATTCTCTATTATTTGTACGGCACTAGCACCTATCAGGATTGGAATCCCATTGTGCTGTGCAAACCTATAAATAATCAACACTCCTGTTTTAAAGGACAGTTGAGTATACCAAAATGACAGGAGTGGGGAGGGGAAAACTTGACGTTTCGAGAGAAATGTTAAATGATTCATGACTGACATCAGCCATCGTTAAATTTTTATCTTTCAAATGCAAACATGTTTTTCATTAGCATCATTAGCTCCCAATTGTATTGCAAAGCAATAGCGTCACATGGTAATAATATCAACTGCTCACAACATTCTTTGAAACTGATATGCTCGTTCTTTTCGGTATGAGTAGGAAGTGCCAAAACCAGCTTCCTCTACAGGAAGGATGACCCCCTGAGATCCTTTAACTTTCGGTTTAAGTTTCTAGAGATAATCCTCTCTTTTTTTTTTAGGGGAGAGGAGAAAGGGGGATGTCAAGCAGCAATCCTTAATAACAAAGGAAATTCCTAAGGTATATTGCCAAACCAAAGAGCAGATAAAAGAATAAGATTCAACTTGTTGTTGGGATACTTTTGAGAGCTAGAAAAACAGACAGAGCCAAGCTGTAATAAAGCTTACTTAGAAAAATGTAAGGCCCCTAACACGATTCAAATAATTTCAAATACAGTTGTCAAAATAACGTGTTGCTTTAAATTAAATTCAGTAAAATCTCTGCGCAAGAACACTTTGTAAAAGCACATACAAAAGTTACACACCATATTAATCATCTGCATTTCTTGTGTATTTTTTATAAGGGCCTAAAACGTGCTTTACTAAAATGAAGATGCGCAGTGCTCCTGTGAGACAGGGAAGCATTCTTACTGTCACTTAGCAGAAGGGTAAACTGAGACACAGATGGATGAAATGCCTTGTCCAAGGTCAAAGCAAGTCAGTGGAAAAACACACACCTTCCACTTCTGCAGAGAAAGTGTCTTCCTGCATGTAAAAGCTGGAAAGTGCACAAGAGTCGAGGTGTGAGGATTCTATTCCCATTTCTACCACTGACTTCCTGCATGGCTCACGAACTCTCAGGACCTGTCTACATGAGAGACACTTAGGAAAGGGTTAAGCAACAGTGAACGAAGGCCACTTCACTTCTGAATGAGCAGCCACACAGGGAATTAATGCACTTTGACTTCACATCTTTAATTAAATTTACCAACTGACTGAGCGGCACCATGCAGATTTGCCCTCAGTGCCTCAGTTTCCTCATTGATAAAAATGGGCATAATATTTATGGAATGTTAAGAGACTATGTTTATGCCTTGCAGAACTCTGAGATCCTCGAATGGAAGGAAATATAAAAATCCACAGTACTGTTTCACACTTTGTATACCGCCATTTCTCTGCTTTCACTTAAAATGCATTCCTTGTTTTGTTTCAGTTTTCAACCAACCAACCAACCAGTCTCCTCCTCCTAAAAAACACTCCATCAAGAAGTTACATTTGACAGAGGGGAAAGAACAGTTTTCAACCCTCCCTCAGCCTTCCTTCAATTCTCTCCATCCCTGTCTCAGGGCGTGCAGCAGAAACCCAGATTAATTTAGAGATGATGCCACCAGAGGTGAAAGTAAGCCGGTACGGTCTGCACTGGACCGGCTTCCCGGGTGGTGATTTAAAGGGCCCAGGGCTCCGGCCAATTCAGGAAGCCCCGAGCCTTTTAAATCATTGCTGGAGCTCCGGCAGCCAGGCTCGGGCAGGGATTTAAAGGGCCTGGAACTCCGACCACTGGGGTAGCGGTGGCAGGGCTCCGCAGTGATTTAAAGGGCGCAGGGCTCTGTAGCAGTCGGAGCCACGGGCCCTTTAATTCGCCCCTGAGCCCCAAGGCTCCCAGCTGCCACTGCAGCTGGCAGCTCCGGGGTGATTTAAAGGCCCTGGGGTTCC
This sequence comes from Chelonoidis abingdonii, assembly GCF_003597395.2. Lineage (NCBI taxonomy): Eukaryota > Metazoa > Chordata > Testudines > Testudinidae > Chelonoidis > Chelonoidis abingdonii. Next base: position 4,770,290 of record NC_133777.1, read on the forward strand.
CAGCCACACCTGGAGCCCTAGGGCCTTTAAATCTTGAAAGGTCCCGCCTCTTCCAGTTGAGACCACACCTCTTCTGGTTGAGGCCACGCCCCTGCTCAGGACTCCAGCTTACCAGTAAATCCTTTAAGTTACTTTCACTCCTGTGTGCTACTGTGTTTAATGAGGCAACTGCAGAACTGAAGTTCGAAGGCTGTATGACCAGAGTTGTAACTGGAAACTTCATTTTCCCCAGGAGCTGACGACTGAGAAGAGAAGCTACATTTTTTTGCACGCCCTTTTAATTTTGCTCATCTTTGGTTTGGATTGCTATTACTAAGGAGGCCTCGTTTCTACTACCTGATCAAAGAGGCAAGATAAAATAATCTAATCATCCAGTTTTATAACCCTAAACAGTGCTGAACTCGCATCTTGATTTTTTTTTCTCACTCTAAACTCTGTAGCACGTCGGCTGGTTTATTACATTTACATTTTTCTTTTATTCAGTATAAGCTCTGAGGCAAATAAATGGAGCTGCTGTATTAATTAACAGCCACACTTGACAGAGCATCACACCTGGTTAATAAACTCTTCAGATGTCGTACCCCTTAGCAGACAAACATGAAAAGGTAACGTTAGCACAAAATCTCTGTGTCTGCAATTCATCCCCTCAAGATAGTAAAAGGAAAAAAGTGTAATTAATCTTCACAAACAGAATACTGTATGTAAAAACAGGAACACTGTCATTTACATGGAAACTGTTTGGGTTGGTCACAGTTTCTATTAAAAGGGTGGTGTCCCAGGCCTGGTCTATACAGGGGGGTATCGATCTACGATACGCAACTTCAGCTACAGGAATAGCGTAGCTGAAGTCGAAGTATCTTATTCCGACTTACCTCCCATCCTCACGGCGCGGAATCGATGTCCACGGCTCCCCCGTCGACTCCACCACCGCTGCTCGCTCCAGTGGAGTTCCGGAGTTAACGGGGAGCACGTTCGGGGATCAATATATTACAACTAGATGAGATGCGATATATTGATCCCCAATAAATTGATCGCTACCCGCCGAGAGGGCAGGTAGTCTGGACGTACCCCCCTTTATTATAAAGCCTCATTTATGGAGAACAATCACACAGGTGTAACAAAGATCCATCAAACTTCCCATTGCTGGTTATTGCTCTGCCCTGCCAAGCAGAGATGTGGACGCATTTCTCAGCAGGAACAGGTAAGTGCGATAACCTGGGTACTGTAGGCATGTCAGATCCCAGGGAAAATGGATTTATGGAAAAGAGATCTGGTCTAACTTGATATTTTGTTTTACGAGATGACAAGTTTGCTTGATACAGGCAATAGTGTTGATGTAATAGACATTGATGTAATAAGGCATTTGACTTGGTACAGCACAATATTTTGATTAAGAAACTAAAATGACACAAAATCAGCATGCCATACATTAAATGGATTAAACGCTGGCTAAATGATAGGTCTCAAAATGTAACTGTAAACAGGGAATCCTCACTGAGCGGGTGTGTTCCTAATGGGGGCCCACAGATATCAGATCTTGGCCCTACACTATTTAAAACTTTTATCAATGCTCTGGAAAAAAACAAAATCATCACTGATCTCCAGCAGGCACCTTTCTCCCTGTCTCCTCCATCCTCAATATCAGTCTATAACAATCAGTACTAGTTCCTGTCACGGAGTGTGGGGGTTCCAGCCCTGCACCCCTCTTCCTGGGACCCACAGTGACTTTTATCCAGCCAGTAAAACAGAAGGTTTATTGGACAACAGGAACACAGGTTACAGCAGAGCTTGCAGGCACAGTCAGGACTCCTCCATCCAGTCCTTCTGGGGTTCAGTGGTGCTCGGATCCCAGCTAGGATTACCCTGAATTCCGCCCCACAGCCCCAAACCCAAAAACTGTCCTGCCTTTCCTCGCCGCCGGACCGAATCCTTGTTCCTTCTCTCCCCCAGGAGCTCTCCCCTCCCCCCTGCCAGGTTCGGATTACCAACCTGAAATGGGGATATCAACCTACAGACATCCCCTGGCTTTCCAGTTCCCCACACAGACAGCCCCTTACTCCTTCCCGTTCCCCACACAGACAGCCCCTACTCCATCACAGTTTCCCCATTTTTTTTCCAAAATCTAGTTCAAAACTGCGCCTTCCTGTTTAAGAACCTCCCTGAACTTGCTGCAGCCACATCTTATTAAATCTTCTCCTCGTAGCCCCTTTCCCTGCTACCTTCATTAAAGCTTCATCACCATGGATATATTTGACAGATAGGTATGTGTGGAATAAGTGATTTTTGCAATAGCTGTTCCAGAATAGCTTCCCGTGTAGGACATGCTAGTTGGAACAAAATAAGTGATTTTATTCCAGAGTAATTAGTTTGCTTCCCCAAACATTCTTAGAATAAATCACTTTGTCCAACAACAGCGTCCACCTGGGAGCTTATTTCTGCAATACATTACCCAGTGTAAACAGGTGCCCTTAAACTAATCTAGCACTGCCTCCTATCCATCGGCTCTGGGTGCTTCATTTATTCTCCGTTATATTTTCAGAATCTTATCTTCAAAACCACTTCCTCTCTCTTCGGCTACCTCTGTCACTTACAAAATGAAAATGAAAGCAAGAGAGAGAAGATAAGTGATTGTCTAAACTGGGATACTTAGTAACATACTGCTATAACAGCTATATGGCATTCCAAACTGCAAACTGAAGATTCTGGTTAAAAAGAACAAGGAGTACTTGTGGGCACTTTTAGAGACTAACAAATGTATTTGGAGCATAAGCTTTCGTGGGGCTAAACCCACTTCATGATGCACTCACTCACCTCACGCCCCGTCACCCCAATCGGGGTATGGGCCGCCAACCACAGAATCTCCAGATCCTCTATTCCTGGGCCATGCTCTAGCTGGTTCCAGGTATAGCCCATTTTTGCTATCAGCCTGAAGTCGCAGCGCCGTCGCCAGGTGTTCTTGGGACGGGCCTCTTTTTCCGCTGCCTTGGGGTTCCACCGCAGTGCCTGTCTGGTGATGTTAAGGATTGGCTGCTTGCGTTAGTGGGGGAGTGGGCCTATCCGACCCCACCTTCTCCTCTGATGTCTTCCGGGGCGGCTGGGGGAGGTGGAGCGGGGTCCGGCTGCGCGAATAGTGGATGTTACTGATGGTGTCTGGCCAGCGGATCTGGAGAATCCTTCTGAGGCAGCTATTAATGAAGGTCTGGATCTTCCTGGTGGTTGTTTTGGTTGTCCTCCAGGTTTCAGCTCCATACAGTAGGACTGATTTCACATTGGAGTTGAACAGTCAAATTTTTGTTGCCAAAGACAGCTCTCTGGAGCTCCAGATGTTCTTGAGCTGTAAAAAGGCTGCTCTTGCCTTACCAATCCTTACTTTGATGTCATTGGATGCATGCAGTGGAAAATACAGTAGGAAAATATATATACACAGAGGACCTGAAAAAATGTGTGTTGCCATACCAACTATAACAAGAGTAATCAGTTAAGGTGGGCTGTTATCAGCAGGAGAAAAAAAAAATCTTTTGTAGTGATAATCAGGATGGCCCATTTTCAACAGTTGACAAGAAGGTGTGAGTAAGAGTGGGGGGGAATTAGCATGGGGAAATAGGTTTTACTTTGTGTAATGACCCATTCGCTCCCAGTCTTTATTCAAGCCTAATTTAATGGTGTCAAGTTTGCAAATTAATCCAATTCTGTAGTTTCTCATTGGAGTCTGTTTCTGAAGTTTTTTTGTCGGAGTATTGCAACTTTGAGGTCTGTAATCGAGTGATCAGGAAGGTTGAAGTGTTCTCCAATTGGTTTTTGTACGTTATAATTCTTGATGTCTGATTTGTGTCCATTTATTCTTTTGCGTAGAGACTGTCTGGTTTGGCCAATCTACATGGCATTGTTCTGGTGGTGTTAGAAGAACTCAATGGAGTATGTTCTACAAGCCAATAAGTAAAATGTTACAGTACTGAGTAGCTACAACGTTCTTTTCAGTGCCTTCCTCCCCTGTGGAAATATTGATGGAGCTACTGCTAACAAATACTTGGGATAACATAAGACCAGGCAGCACACCTTTTTCCACAAGAGGATGTGAAACTGAGCTGCACTGTACTACTGTACAAACCCCTGAGGTTGTTAGTTGAGTAAATACAATTTGATTCATATTCACATGCCCTTTGGAGCCACTACCCCAGATGGTTTCCAAGCAGATGCAGATGCTCTAATATTTAGCCGGGGTTTAGGTGAAGAGGACATGACTCCTTTAGTCCTGGCCCCAGATACCCAATATTTTGTCATCATTAGCTGATTGGACATAATATTAATGGTTTTTGATTTAGTATTAGGGCTTTGTTACAAGGACAGTAATAATGCAGGTCATAAAAGCATGTCTCAGGGGCATGTAATTTAACTGCAGTTAAAATTGCCATTCTTTGAAGGGCCTTCATAACAGAAAAAGTCGACAGGCTTTTTTGTCATGAGCGTTTTGTGGGTTTTGAGTCTCATTAAAAAACACTTGGCCTATGCAGGACTTTAATCAGTCTTGTATCTTCTGGCAGATGGACTGGCAAACAGTTCTAGGCTGTACCCCATTAAGGGCTGGGAGGCTGACAAAATGATCAAGGCTCAGTTTTCACTCTAGGGGGGCTCATCAGAATTCTATACATAAAGCCCTTTGTGCTCTCCCATTTGTTTTCCCTTTCTTTTTATCATCTTGATCCTTCAGTGAACATCCAGGATCCTCCCACCTGACGCCAGATGAAAATGAATGTCGTGTGAGTCTCTCCACGTGGCTCTGAAATCAGCCAAAGAGCAAAGTGGATTTAAAACACCTGTTCCAACTCCAGACTCTATATATACACTTTCTCTGCATCAGATCTGTCACTCTACAGGTCTAGAGTGTGCAAGAGTCATAGAGTTTAAAGCCAGAAGGCAGCACTGTGACCACTTAGTCCAACCTCCTGCACGGCACAGTCCATAGGTCTTCCCTAAATTAATTCCTTCTTTAAGCCGAATAGCTATGGTCCAGCTAGAGCATATCTTCTACAAAAATGGCTAGTGTCGATTTTAAAATGTCCAGTAATGGAGAATCTACTACAATTCTTGGTAAGTTATTCCTGTGGTTAAATACTCTCACTGTTAGAATTTTGCCTGTTATTACTAGTCTGAATTTGTCTAGCTTCAACTTCGAGCCATTGGATCTCGTTATACCTTTGTCTGCTAGACTGAAAATGTCTAATCACATTTCGATGACTATGATCAAGTCAGACCCCAACATTCTCTTTGACAGGCAGATTGATCTCCTTTCACTTTACGGCATGTTTTTCAAACTTTTAATCATTCTCTGACCCCCTATCTCCAATTTTTCTACATCCTTCTTGAAGTATGGACACCAGAACTGCACATAAATATTCCAGCGCCGCTGGTAAACACCCAAATACAGATGTAATACAACCTCTCTACCCGTACTGGATATTCCCATGTTTATACTGCAAAGACCACATTAGCTCTTGTGGACACAGCATAGCACTGAGAATTAATAATGTTCAGCTGACTACCCACTGTGACACACACACACGTCTTTCTCAGAGTCCTGCACCCAGCTTAGCAAGTGATCCAGATGGCTCTGTATTAGTGACCAGTCCTCCTCATTTACCAGTATAATGAATATGAGAAGCAGCATTCTACATATGACGGCAGTAGAGGGCTGGGACTTGTGGAGGTTACAAAGAAAGGAAAGAAGATATTGAGGGGTTTCCATGCACACACACACACTTTTTCAGATTCTTTAGCTGGTTTAACAGCTTTTTATTTTTTTCCAAACAAGAACTAACCTTGCAGCTCAGCCCTGAAACCAGGGATATGCTGTACCATTAAAGACAATGGGAGATACTACTAACACTCAGCATGGGACTCTCCAACCAGCTCATGAGTCAACTACTTCATCCTGCATTTCACCAGCAGTTTTTCAGATTCTGATCAGCCTCATTCCATTTCAAAGGATGAATTCAAAGCATGCCAGAGGGAAACACAAACAGAGACCAAAAAAAGTGCTTTTAAGAGCACATGCTCTTTGAGCGTTGGATATGAGAGTGACTCATGCCACCATCTTGAACATTCCCAACACACCCAGTGATACTAGTGACGTTCTCCAGCGTAACAGTAGAATGTACACATCACCTGAGTGCAAAGTTACCAAAGTGACTATAATTATAAAGGTACCATATCAGGATCCATTTTTAAATATAGCCAGGACTCATTCTTGGTCCTACATTTGACGACCACTAAAATTAACACATTGGCTTCTGTGAACACTAGATTTGAGAACTAAACACCCAAAGTGTGTTGTATCAGAGATGGTCCACAAGTGTCATAGCAGCACCTACAGCACGCTGACAAAGTTAAGTATTTAGTTCCCGGTCAATGTGTGATTTTAAAACCCATAAACTTTATTAAAGTAATTCTTATCCTGGGAATCCAATCACAGGCAGCTTCCCCAACAGCGAGCAGAGGCGTCAAACCTAAGCAGCAGTGTCAGTACTAGAATACTGAGATGAGAATAGTGGCAGAGTTCCAGGAAGTAATAGAAACCACAAATTAGATCAAGTCTTAAACCTGACATCTACAATCTCACTCATTTTATTCATATACGTTTTACACATTGCATGTGAACCTGGACAGAAATTAATTTCAAGCGGATGCAGTGCTGGTAACATGCCAGATTCAGAGCCCTGGAACTGTGCTCCTACTAGGCATCCACAAGACAGCACAGCACAGCTACTGACAGTACAAGCTTCTCTCATACACCATGGGTCTGAACTCCATCCCAGAGAGACCACTTCTAGGGCCCAGAGGGAAGTCAAGTCTCAACAACATAGTCATTCCTCAGCCTCTCTGCCTAGACTCCCAACAGGTCCACCCGTTGTCTGGCAACAAAGGCCATGCTCTAGGAACCGTATTGATACCCATCAGTTCATTTCACACAAGCCATCAACTATTTTCAGAGTCCATCACCGGCATTGGACAGTTGTGTACCCCACGAGAATGGACTCCATTTCCTATTACCAACTTCCTGAACCACCAGTCTGGCCCTCTCCTCCTGATTTGGTATCAGCCGTTTCTACCAAATTCTTATAGTTTTTATACAGTAGGCAAAGGCCTTTAACTCTTTCTCCATGGTGTTGTCATAGTGAAGTGCAGGGATCCCCTGGAACACTATTCTCTAGCCACTGTATTTCAAAGAAGTGGAAGTCTAATATACCTAGTGCATGCAGCTGATGCCTTCCTGCTTTTCAAAGAGACAGTTACTCTACCAAAGCTTCCTCTCTCTGCAGAGCTCAAGCCAGCTGGACGGCAGTTGAAAGAGTCACTCAGTCAACAGCGTCGGATATCTGAGGACTTCAGCCCAAAACAAATAGACATATTTAAAATTAAAATTAAAAAAAAAAAAAGACATAAAAAGAATAAATTGTCCTTTGCTGGCGTAAAGCAGCAGCAAATTGTCTCTCTCTTTAAAATCCCATATCTCCCTTGAAATGGCTTCCCAATCAGCAACCTCATAGGAGCTGATAGACCGGATCAGACTAATGGCCTGTCTTAGCTCAGTATCCTGTCTCTAAGAACAGTCAGTACCAGATGCTTTAGAAATACCATAATGGGCAATTACGGAATAATCTGTTTCTTCATACCCTGAAAAGCCTCCTTGAGGAACTGTCACAGAATTCCAATTGGGGGCCTGGTGACATAAATCTTGGGAGAAGAATCATGGAAGGGTCCTACTTAGAATCTCTGGATTCTCCCCCAAAGCATCTCATCAACCCCCCAAACATCCCCACAACCTGCCAATCCCCAAGGGTGAGACGCAATGTGTCCCCATTAACTAAAATGAGGGCAGGTGACACAAAAAAATTATCCATGCAGTGACTTGCTGTGAGGTTCCTTCCTCTATTTCAAAGAACCGTCTATAACCTCTGTTTCACGGTCGTTTATTTCTGAATTATTTAGTTTTAGAAAAATTGCGAAGAACCCATATTTCTGTGACACACAAGTAACGCTGGCACAGAAACAAGGGTCATCGTATGTGTATAACCAAACATGACCTGCCTGGAACTGCCTTGCACTCTGCCCCATACATGTCAGGAGGCCACCCCAGACATGAAAAGATGCCAGTGACTCTCACACCTAGTCACCCTCAAATAATCCCTGAATTTAGCTATTTGTCTATGAAACAGGGAATCCTACCTCACTAAGGGCCAGAGGCCTTGGGCCAGTCAGCCCAGTTCCACTAGCCCTACGCCCCCCAACTGTGCAGGGTTGGCATTAGAGGAAGGAAGCCCGACAGTAGAATGAGAGGATAAGGCCACAAAGGCCGATGGAAGACTCCAGGCAGGAAGGTCTGGGTGTGGCTCCTCTGGAGAGAGCAGGGAGCAATCTGAAGGAGACCAGGAGAGGCTGAGAGGAAAGACAACAAGAAGCCTGGGAAGGGAAAAGCGGAGCCCAAAGAATGGGGAGAAAAGACTTGAATCAGAGGAGAGGAGAGGCCCCTCGGGAATGAGAGACTGGGGCACAGCCTCTGTGTTTAGAGTTGGTTTTGGAGTTGTGTCCCCCTGAAGGAGTGGGCTTTGTTAATGGCTTAGCTGAAGGGTCAAGCCCAGGAGAGAAAACTAAGGCAAGGCCACTGAAGTGCCCACCCAAGTCATAAAGGGCCACAAGAAGTAGCTGTGACTCCAACCGTCTACAGAAAGTGAACGTGTATTTATTTGTAAAAAGAGCCAATACAATCGGCTACCTGCAGTTTTAAGACCTGGTTCTGCTCCCACTGAGGTCAAAGGCAACATCCATTTAATTTCAGAAGGCATAGGTCTACAGAGCGCATCACAAGAATTTTTCACGTCTTGTGGGGGGGGGGGGAGAAATCAATTCATTCCCCCCTCCCCAGTCCTCTTTTGCATTGTAAGCACCCAGGCACCCAGTATCTACTTCCCTGTGGAATTGAACGTCACAGTGTATGCACAACGATAATATGGCCTTGACCACGCAGTGACCCATTGCAGAGGATCTAATGAAAAATGTAACCATGGTTGAATGAACTGCAGCATTGGGTCGCTTTGATTTCCCCCACCCCTCTACAACCTGAGCCCAATTTCCTGTTTAATATATTTCATGCCACAACTAAACTGAGATGAAATTGAGGCAACACCTATTTTCCTCCCCGCCCCCATTAAACTCAGAACATGTTACCGTATGCCATAAATTACCTGTGTACAACAGGGTAACTTACAAGCTCCAAATGAACTAGCAAAACAAAGCAAGGTACAATCCTATCTCAAAAATCAGGAAGCAATTCCTTCAAACCACAGCATCCACAGAATGAAAACTCTGGTCTTGGCTCACATTCCCATGAGATGATTCATTGTCTTCCGAGTTACAAAGGGACCTAACGCTTGGCCATGAACTCCCGAGCCAGATACCCGCTCAGGAAGAGACATTTGGATAAGGTCTGCTGGGCTGCAGTTGTGGTTCCATCCATCACTGGGGAAAAAAGTCCCCGCCCCCCACCCATGCACATCATCACCCTCCCTTGCCTTTAAAGACTTGGAAAACCCCAACTGTAGCCCCTCAGCAGCAGTTAAACTGGCAGAGATTGCAGCAGGATTTAACTTTGGCAAAAAGTTGGCAGTTCAGAGAGACTGCTACACCTCTCACACCTGCCAAGAAGAGGCCACACCTCTCCTTTGAACATGCTTATTACTGGTGGAAGTGGCTTGGAGCAAGGGACGTGAGGAGCAAGCACGACTGGGTAGCTGCATGAGATAGAACAAGCCAAACAGGTTCATTCTCATAAATCAATACAACAAAGTTAAGAGGCTGCCGCTCACACGGCGCCTTAGCCCAGCGCTCCTGTACGCCTCACAGACGTTAATGAATTATGCCTCGTGACGCTCCTCATGAGGACGGAGTAACATTAGTGAGGAACCTGCACTGCACCTGAAAACCCAGTGAATCTGCAGGAAATTTGGATTTGGATCTCAAGCTTCTCGCTAGACCCTTCCTCTCCTAACAGGGCAAATCAAAACCAAGCACCCCAGGACTTTGAGGAAGGTCAGCCTCAGCTTCCAACCTCCAAACTCTGCCGCTGTAATTATGATGCACTTCTTACAGATGGGCAAAAAGAGTCACAAGGGAGTTAAATAAAGTATCTGGCTTTAGCAGCTGCAATTACATAAATTCCCATGGCTACCAAGAATGGCGGCCAGGCGGCATTTCAAGTCCTGCAAAAGCTAACAGCCAGCAGGGACATACAGGTGCCTAGAGATGAGCAGAGAGCCTTTCGGATTAGCTCAGGAGTGGAAGCAATGGAAGGATACCCCTTGAAACTCCTTGTCATGCCACTGTGGCCTTATTCTGGACCTTTTGTAACTGCAGAGCTGAATGAAGTACACTTAACTCACTAGGGGGATCTCCTAATTACTCACATTTCCCTGCTGCACACAGAGCGGTGGAGGGGTTCTCAAGTGGGCTAAAGCTGAGTGGGATGCTGTTTAACATCTGCCATTCTTTTCACTTTCTTTAAATAGAAGAGCTGTGAAATCACAGACAGGGTCTGGACAAATTGGCTCAGCTCAGGTAAGGACCTAGGCGTACACAGTTTGGGAGCAAGCTAGAGGAAGGAAGAAAAAGGCATGTACACAACATACTGCTCAACATTAGGGTAGATGTGTCATACCCTGTGGCTATCCCGTGGTCACTACAGGTTACAGTTTTTAGCTTTATCAGAGCGACTATCATTCCTTAGTGTGACTGGCAAGATTTGCTGTACTTTCTCAGCTTTTATTAACACTGTAATTTTATCCAGCACTCCTTCGATGAGTACATCCCATAAAGTTATGCTGCAGGTTCAGGTTATTATGCAGGGCAGAGAAGTTTCTGAATTTGGTAGTTATACCCCCAGAGATCATTAAAGAGCACAGGCAATGGACAACCATCCTTTCCTCCTACTCCTTATATTTAAAATGTTGAGCATTTTAAATTTTATTTTAACCAGGCACAAAGATAACGTGCTATGATCTATTCACGAGATGGGTCTGGCGCTGATCCAGCTTTAAATGAAAGAATAATCTTGCTCAAAACAAAGCTAATGAGTTACCTAGCTAGAGTGAGGAAAGAATATACCCCTCTGCAGGGATACCATGTACTATAGTTATGTTATCAGGCTGATTCTGTTCTTATTCACAAAGATGTAAATCAGGAGGCACTCTATTAAAATTAATGCTGTTACACCAGTGTAAGATTCAGGCATGAACAGAATTAGGCCCATAACAAGTTAGCCAACCTGTATTTTTTTTTCCTGAAGGGTATGTTCTTTCTTCAATGTGCTTATGTAATGACTTACCATGTCTCTATCTTTCAGGAGCACAAAAGCTTACCCGTACAATGCATGGTGAGAAATAACAGAGAAAATCAGAGGAGAAAGTTTGTCAACCTACCAGATCTGTCCAACGTTAACCAACGAGAGGTAGAGAATCCACAGAATGGCCATAAGGATCATGTTTGCACATCCAGTGACCAACACATAAGCCGAAACTCCCAACCCAAAGCCAGCAAGGCAGTCCAGGTTGCTGTCCATATCAGACCAGTCCAGGAACCAGATGAGTGTTGGAGCATAGGTCAAGGAATCCAGGTTAATCTTCCCTTTGAAATACCGTTTGACGTTCTGCAAGTACAGTTTGCATGGTAGCAGTCCCTTCTCCCCTATCAGCTGCTTGTTTTGATGGTAAGCCACCAAAAAAGCAACAACTAGGAGAGAAAAAAACAAAAATGAAAATGTCATTAAAAACCATCACAGAAGGACATCTTTCAAGCCCAGCATGGTGGAGGTTTTTCTGTGCATCGGGAAGGAATGCATTAACATCTCCTTCTCTCCAGTAGTATACAACACAGCCATTTCTATTAAATTTGATAAATAAGGCATGGGAATCCCATAAACATTGTACCCCTTAGCCCAGGGAATTTATGCAGTCTGTTTTGGGGAAATATGAGTTTTCCCAAGATGGATATTTCACTGGTGGCTGGCAATCTCAGTAGCAATAGCATCACGCATCATTTCAATATGACCACTTCATATCAAACCTCCCATGTGTATCAATTCCAGTGAATGCTGTTCTATGGGGAAAGAGCGTCCCAAATGGGGCTTTAAGGTACGTTGTGAAAAGACCACCACAGAGGCCATATCTCCTTATAGTATTTTGGATAGCGAAGAGGATTCAGGAAATCCTGCAGCTGTGATAGGCTTTGCTGTCCTGTAGGAAATGCTCGCATAGGAATGGCATTTCATGGCCTTCTGAAGGCATTTACTTCTGTGTCAAGATAAAGTATTTTCAACAAAAAGGAAAGGACCACACTGCGGTCAAGGCAGAGGACTTAGCAAAAGTCACCAGGTCCCTTAGCAGACAACTCCTAGGTTCTTGGCCCAGCTCCACCACACATTCACTGTGTGACTTTCCTCGTCTGCGTTCGGTATCAGCCTGCCTAACGATGTGGGTGAGAAGCTAGCGCATTCGTTTGTAAGGCACTTGGAAGTCTTGGATGGATTGGAAACCACTCCATGTAACCAGTGGTTAAAGGAGAACAAAATGAGGGGGAGGGGAAAAGCTCTCATTGCAACGGCCCAGGCGAATGAGGAGCTGTTGGGAAACCCCCTTACCCACGCCAGGTAGAGGAGGGACAACATCTCTATGATTTTAGCAGGATAGGGACAGCTGTAACATCATCTCCTCCTACTCTGCCCCCGCCCCAAGATATTTTCATTATCTGAAGGCAACATTCAAAATACTGTACAATGTAAATATTCAACAGCTCCATTTGCAGCAGCACAGATAGAGCCAATTTTAATTTGTAATAACAGTTTTCTAACGCTTTGGATAATAATTAGCCCACAGCACACAGAGAAGAGGTTCTATTTGCAGTGTTAGAGCCTAGCTTTGGAAAAACAATCTATGATCATTTGTATATTCATCTGCGTAAAACTCCCAAGTATTAGACTTTTTCTTTCACAAAACATGTTTAAAAATACCCTGATATTTTAATGTGATGGCTCATGAAATAACATTCAGTATCTAGGATGCTTCAAGTGAATTTGGCCATTTGACAGTTAATGCTCACAAAAATGCAACTATTTCAGTGGTAAGAGTGTAGTTATGCTATGGGTTGGACTCCTGTATCCTCTCACATACTGACATGTTCAAAACGTAAAGACTTAATATTTTCTTGTCCTCCAAATTGCTACTTTTACATGTCACTACAGCTCTCCCACTCAGAATATCTACATCCTTAAACTGGACAATCTAAGAACAGCCAGATGCTTTTTTTAACAGTATATAAGCAATTTAATTACAGATCATAGACCTAGAATTTGATGTACTGCAGAGAAAGTCGGTCAGTTTCTAGGAATTATCTCATATTTTAGGAATCTCCGCCAGTTACCAGATTGCAGTTTGTAACTGCAGTCATCTCCTCTGTCAGAGAAATGATGAGGGCCAATATTTCCTGATCAGGCTCCATACATTTCACTCCGTTTCAAGCATTATCCGATTACTGGCCACGTCACTTACAGCAACAAGTCTTACAGAACTGAAAATGCTACACCACTGATTATTTTCCTCCTCCTAACTAATGCTCAAATCGATCCTAAATTGAGGGATACTGTGGTGCGGACAACAATTTTGATGTTCACAGACAGCAACATATCTAAACATAGTGCATGCATAAATCCTGATGCAGGTATATGGAAATACGCTCACTGTGCTATCTTCCTGTGGCTATGGGCTCCCTCTGCAAATTCTATATGCGAAGCCAAGCTTTGCTGCAACTTGGAAGCACTGCAGCCTGAAGGTTTGATTAACTATAAAAATCAGGGCCCAATCGCTACATTGAGAATGAAATTCAAACTTCCCCATAGTTCAGGCTGTTGGAATAGTGGGGCTTGGGCTCCGATGTTTGCAAATGTGAAGGAATTAGTTATTTCAAAGCAAAACAGAACCAGGAGGCAGCACAGAGAGTGGATAGGGCAGTGGTTCCCAAACTTTAACAACCTGTGAACCCCTTTCACTAAAGTGTCATGACTAGTGAACCCCCTCCTAAAAATGCATATTTCCAGGGATTTTCTCTTTTACCTGAATATAAATTATAAAAGCAGTGATCTTGGAAATATACATCGTTTTTATGACATGCTTGTTACACACTATTTATTATTAATTATTTATCATTACAGTATTTTTATTACATTATGAAAACAGCAACACTTTTCCAAGATCTCACTTCCATAGCTTGTATCGCTTTGAACAAGCCTGTTACAAGACAAGGCTTCTATGTTTCATCAAGGAGTATCAGATGTGAAACAGCAGGAAGGGCTTTAAGAAACCAACTCAGAGTTCCTCCTACACAAGCATTCAGGTCTTCAGCAGTCCAGGCAAACAACGCATGTTACAACAAGGCTTAAACTTGTTCCTCATAATAATTTTGAAAACAATACTAGCTGCCTGTTTAATTTTAAAAACAGCAAAAAATATCCACCTCCCTTTCCATTTCTTCTAAGGAGTCTTGAAGTTTAAATCTCCTCAGTGTGACAGAGATGCTGACTTTGATCTTAGCTCTTGGAAGTCCAGGAGCTCCGGGCCCCATGCTCCCTATTGACAGCTCTGTCCACCATTAGGGATTTTTTTCCCCCCAAGAACCACTGGGATAAGGCAACAGGCTGAGACTTTGGTGGTCTGCACTCTAGTCCCAGCTCTGTAACTCACTCTCTCTGTGAGCCAGTTATGCACTCCACCGCCTCAAGTGGCGCTTGCTACCTTTGTGAACCTCCATGAGCTGGGTAGGTGAAGAGCACCAGGGGTTATCACTGAAATCTTACCCCTTAGATTCCAAGTCACTTCTCAAAGATCTCATCCCTAGAAAGGGGCATACCAAGAGGAAGGTTGGGGTCAGTGTATGACCCATCTGACACCTCGTACAGATCCCATGGCAGGAATAATCCAGTTGTGAGGTGCTGCAGCCAGTCATATATAGAGTCAAAGGCCCCAGTACTGAAAGGTTCTTAGAGCCTCCTGAGAGACGCTGAATGACTCATGGGATCAGCTTCTTGACATGCACCACTGTCCGCACTCAAACCACTCCGTGTCTGAATCTGGCCCTCAGTTTATATTTTAAACCTCAACTAACTCCCCTACTCATTTTGAGAAGGAAAGAAATATACCTCAGATTAATAAGGATCAAAATACTGCACCATCTCCCCTCGAACACACACACAAGGCGCTGCAGTGGCGTTTGGTTAATAATCCCTTTAAAACCATTACTCTGGCATTACACCCAAATGTATCTTCTTGCTATCTCCTGAATGAGCACTAAGGGCCACCGGAAGTTAACAGAAGGATTCCCATTGACTTCAATGGGTTTTGAAATAGGAAAGCAGCAGATTTTTTCTTTAAAAAAAAAAAACCACACTGAACTATTTTACACAAAAACCAATAAAACCAAGCAGGGCATTTCATTAGATTAGAGATAGAAAAGGACATACTGCCCATAAAGCTTAAAAGTTGTCTTCTGATGACAATAAGCTAAGTGACTTAAAATGGAAAAATATATATATTTTAAAGTATTCCTTATGCTGATTGGTTTTTTCTACTAAACCAAAGCTCTTCTCAGAACTGTAAAACTAAAAGATTCAGTACACAAAACCAGCAGAATTATAATGCTCCCCAACATTAGACAACTTAATATCTCTGCTTTGGTTAAAAAAAATTCTGCCTTTAAAAAACCCTACATGACTTGATTTACCTTGATTAGCATTGCAATTTGCTGCACACAGTTTTCAAAAAATGCTAATCAAATTTACCTCTAAATCCGGCACAAATTGTTGCCCCAACCCATAACTGCTAATCAGTTTAGAAAAAAATCTAAATTACACCTCTGCACTGTAAGCAAGATAAACAAGGAAAGGGTAAATTAGGAAAAATATACACTATGGCAATTGAAGAAAAGTATACACTATATATGCTGAATATTGCACAGGGTATTTAAGTTTAAAAGCAGCAAATATCTATTATAAGTTGGCATGAACTGCACATCTAAGAATTGTACAGTCTGGGCCAAAAAAAAAAAAGGCTTCTCACAAAATAAAGATTTTTTCTTTTCTCTTTTTTACAAGCGTTTATATTTCTGGAACTTTTAATGTAACAATTTCATAGTCAATTCACATTAGCAAATTTTCTAATTTGGTTAAAAGCTCATCTTACCCAGGTAAATCCTTATGTTTCCTCCCAAATGGCACTCCATTATACCCCCAAACTATGAAGACCTATGTCACCACTATTACAGCCTATTATTCACATGCGTACAATACTATACACACAGACATTTATGTAGAGATGTCTATGGAAAGGCAGACCTTGCTGCTTACAATCCACCAGACTTTATTTTTCCCACAAGACACAACAATGCTCACCTTCCTGTTAAAATTTCTGGGTTCTTCCAACACTCAGTTCCTACACTAAGCAGTACTATAATTAGAATTACCACTAGAAGGCAATCAATATATACAGGTACATATCACTACACTGCCACTATATAATCCTCTGGCTGTCTGTATATATATGTATATAAGTATAAGACACCGACGTTCACTAGAACATTGATCTTCAGTCAGCTGGAAGTGTGAGCGTTAGACCTTCCACCTTCAACTGCAACACGTCCCCCTCATCCCATCCACAGGACTGATTGCACTACTTTGCAGTGCTCTCCAGCTCTATCAGCCATGACAGCAAAAGGCTGGAACCTAGAGGCAAACAAAGGCACAAAAGTTTGGTCAGGCCAGTAACCGAACTGCCCATGCATAGCAAGGATACTTTGCCCCTCTCTTATCAGAGGGGTAGCCGTGTTAGTCTGGATCTGTAAAAGCAGCAGAGAATCCTGTGGCACCTTATAGACTAACAGACGTTTTGGAGCGTGAGCTTTCGTGGGTGAAACCCACCATCAACCTCAGCCGTGGGACCAATAACAGGAGATCCACTTTCTAGACACACGCGTGCAAATAAGAGTGATGAGCCAGGTCACATATAACACCAACTCTATATCAGAAAACCTACCGACCGCTACTAGCCTACCTCATGCTCCAGCTTTCCATGCTGGGCACATCACACGATCCATTGTCTACAGCCAAACCACTGAGGTAACAACCGCATCTGCTCTAACCCCTCGACAGAGTACCACACCTACAAAATCTCCACGCAAGCATTCTCAAAAACTACATTACCCGCACGAGGAAATTAGGAAACAGATCAACAGAGCCAGACGTGCTAACCCAGAAGCCTCCTACTTGCCTTTCAAGACAACACCAAGAAGAAGAAACCAACAGGACTCCACTGGCCATCACTTACAGGGGGGGGGAGGGGGGGGAGGGGGCCCAGCTAAAACCCCTCCAACCACTCATCAGGGATCTACAACCCATCCTGGACAATGATCCCACAACTTTCACGGATCTTGGGTGGCAGCCAATCCTTGCCCCACAGACAACCTGCCAACCTGAAACGTATTCTCACCGGCAACTGCACACCGTACCAATAGTAACTCTAGCCTCAGGAACCAATCCATGCAACAAAACCTCGATCCAACTCTGCGCACATATCTACACCAGCGACACCATCATAGGACCTAACCAGAATCAGCCATAAATCACTGGGTCATTCAGCTCTGCACGTCCACCAATTTGTAATATAGCCGCCAATCATATGCCAGCAATTGCCCCACTCCTATTAGCAATCGGCCAAACGACAATACTACGGAAAAGGATAAATGAGACACAAATTCTATATCAGGAAATGGCAAATACAAAAACCTGTAGGAGAGCACTCACCTCCTGGCCACACACGTATAGCAGACGCTTAAGGTGGCATAGTCCTGCAGCAAAAAACCTTCAAGGACCAGACTCAAGAGAAACTGCTGAGCTTCGTCATTCGCAAATTTGGACAACTATCGCTTCTGGACTGTCAACAAAGACTGTGAATGGCTTATTGCCAATTACAGAACCAGTTTCTCCTCCTATCCTCTTTCTTTTCTCCTCCTCTTCTTGTTCTTTGGTTTTTACACACTCTACTGCTAGACAGGGCCTACAAACCCTCCGCTGACTGAACTAAACCTCGTTATCTCTAGCTTGCTTGCTAGCTAATATATAGTACCTCCCCTGGAAATTTCCACTACCTGCGTCTGACGAAGTGGAGTACATCAGGGATACTGTTCCTGACAGCTTGTATTCCATCTGTGTGTGGGATGTTTGTGTAGAGAGCCTCTACATCCATGGTGGCTAGGATGGTGTTTTCTGGGAGGTGACCAATGCGTTGTAGTTTCCTCAGGAAATCAGTGGTGTCACGGAGATAGCTGGGAGTGCTGGGGCATAGGGTCTGAGTAGAGAGTCCACATATCCAGACAGTCCTTCAGTGAGAGTGCCAATGCCCGAGATGATGGGGCGTCCAGGATTTCCGGTTTGTGGATCTTGGGTAGTAGATAGAATAACCCTGGCGGGGCTCTAAGGGTATGCTGATTTGTTCTGGTGTTAGTGTAGGGAGTGTCCTGAGTAGATGGTCCAGTTTCTTAGTGTATTCCTCAGTGGATCTGAGGGAAGTGGCCTGTAGAATTTGGTATTGGAGAGTTGTCTGGCGGCCTCCTTTGGTAGTCAGACCTGTTCATGAATTTCTGCCTGTGCACGTCGGCGGAAGCATTCAATGTATAGGTCCAGACTGTCATTTCGGCCCTCAGGAGGAGTCCATGTGGAGTTCTTCTTCTTGTGCTGTTGGTGGGTGGGTACCTGTGCCCCTCTCTGGTGCCTTCTATCTGAGCATCTCAAAGCACTTTGCAAACATTCAGGAGTAAAGCTTCACAATGCTCATGTAAAGCAGCAATATCTCCATTCTCCAGAGGCAGAAACGTGCTCAAAGTCTCACAGTGCTAGAACAGAAGACAGACTCCCCATCCCCCACCTGCCAGTCCGGTGCCCTATGCACAAGAGTTCTGTCCCCCACACCTGGGGCAGTGCAGCTGTCACAGAGGCAACTGCAGGGTGACCATGCATCCTAACCAGGAAAAGCCCATCCTCCACCGAACATGCTTTAACAAAGCCCATTAAGCCAGGCTTTCTGCGGGGAAGAGCATCTTGCCTTTTCCCAGGAGCCCCCACGGACAAATCCTTATGTGCCAAGGAGAACAGGGTGTCAAACTTGACAACTGCATTTGCAAACTTCACGCAATGCAGTAGCTGACAGCTCATTTCAATTCCAAGCATTTATTTTGACTTCAAGAGCAGTTTAAACACGAGAGAAGAATGGAATTAATATGCCCTTGGCAGTTTCACATCCATAACACATGGATAAAGTTTTGCCCCAGTGTGTAACATGACACAGAATTCTAATGATAGAACTGATGATGGGCAGCTTAATGTTCAGGTTGGAACATGTTGGCTCTTACACTTCCAGTGGCTTTAACGGAAATCAGGCCCCAGGACACTACTCTATCTGGAGTTTGCTCCAGTTCACTTGTAGATTTGGACGTATTATTCATTCTGATAATCAAATCCTTGGTTTTGTAATCTGTAGGTTGTTATGCCACCAAATAGCACGGCGAATCTGTGCAAAAATATAAGGGAAAATGACCCATATACATTGTATATTGCTTTCTGTATTGAAAAGATTATTAAATCTAGCATTTCGTTCCAAACTCTTGTACAAATCCATTAACAGAAGTGTTTATTATGTGTGTACATTGAAACACGCATGCTTTTAAAAAAACCTTTTACATTCTCAAAAAAATTTTGTAACTCAAATATAGAAAATATCACTAAGAGCCTTACTCGGGTTACTGTCAATTAGAAAGTTGATTGCTTTCATTATAAACAATAATACCCATGTAGCACTTTCACAGCCAAAGTGCTATGAAGAATATTAACAAAACTTCAGAACAGCCCTGTGAGGGAGTTGTGTACAGTCCCCATTTTAATCATTTTTAATCACTGGCAGCAGGGGACTAGAGACACACACACAAAACTCAAAGAGCTGAGTGATTTTCTGAGAATTTACAAGACACTTAACCTTCTTTCTCACATTCAAACAAGTTTTCCCGCAGTTCTCCTTCCCCTACCCAGCTGACAGTAACCAGAATGTAGCTTTCAGGCTGCAGGCATCTCGGAACCTATGTTATCATCTGTGGCTTCTCAGCACCCTCAAGATTGCTTTAAATCAACTTCCAAAATCCCCATGTCATCTCCAAAAGACTCCAACTCCGGTCACTTAGTCTGCCAGAAGAGTCAGTTTCCCTCCAACTGTTTAGGCCACTTTCTCCCAGACGCTTTTATCATCTTCTGCTGCTCCTTGTACTTCAGTATCTTAAACTGTGTCCATTTACCTGCCCAGTTTGTGACATTTCCTCTTCGAAGCACGTTGCTGTTACTGAGGCTCCGTTATAGCTTGACAATTTATTGAAGAGAGCCCCGTGCTTCCTCCCACGCAAGCAGTCGTCACAGCCCTTGACAGCTCAGGTGGGATCAGCCTCCCGTACCTGACGCATACTCATCTTTATGGAAGTAAGCCATGTAAATTGTCATCAACTGTTAATCAACCCTCACTACTTAGTCTCACCTCAGAAGGTGCATTCCTGTACTTTTCCATTACCAAGAAAACGCCAAGACAGAATACATTCCCTATTTGATCCCACATGCTATCTATAGACAACTGGGACACGCAGTACAGAGAACCACCAAGCTGGAAATATTTGGTCTTATGCATTTTGCCCTGTCACCTCGGTTCCATTTCCCAATCCAGCCACAGTCTGTCATGGTAAAAGAAAGAGAGAATCCCATTCTTCATGCTCTGTAAAGATTTAAAGATGTGAAATCCAAAACTTTCCGGTCACGTTTCCCCTCCTCCACTCCCACTCACCCCCCATTTAAAAAAAAAGTCTTAACTTCTACTTAAAGCCCAAACCACAAGAAGAAATGAACGAAAAGCATAGATTTTTGCATAAAAAGCAAACTACATTTTACATACACAAAAAACATGCTACATATATCAACTTCACCTTTGACCTGACAAAGCATTCTGAAAAAGATATTGTGTTGAGTGGATGCTGGCAACGTAGTTTAGCCCTGAAATCTAGGTTTTATTACAGGGGAAAAAAAGAAAAAAGTGGTCGCAGTTTTTATATATTATTAAAGAAACAAATGAAACGCTTATTTTTAATTGACACGCTCCACTGCAGGATTGGAAACCCAAACACCACAGCACAGTGAGGAGAGCCAGAAAGTGAAACTAACCAACGCAATTTCATCAAAGTTGAGATACATAAGATAAACACAGCAAAAAGTACATCTGGTTCTTAAAATTCCTCATTTTATTAGATGTGCCATTAATAGCACAGCTAATGACTATTTTTTTAAAAAAAAAATGATTCTCTCACTACTTTGTTCAAAATAACATGAAGGCAAATAAGAAAATATGCCACTGTTCATAGCCCACAAGTCTCTGAACAAAGTACAGTTATTTATTTTAAAGCAAATCAAATAACAGATTAACGTCCAGTTTAAGGCCATCACTGAAATACCTTTCTAGTCCAAACCAAATCTAGCTGAACTGCTGACCTCAGAGAGACAAATTCTCTCTCACTCCAATCTTGTTATCATTCCCCTGGAGCTACCAATGCCTGTTATTAATGAAACTATTTTACTGAAGTGAAAGTGCAGTGTTTAGTGCCAAATATGCTTCTGTCTTCCTTACAGAACATCTCTTTCCACAATTTAACTGTTGGCATCCGACTCACTGAAGGAATACAGTGCTAATGTACGGCCTTTGTTTTATAGAGTTGTTAACTAAAGCCCAAGTGTGTCAATTAAAATCTTATACTGGAAAAAAATGCAAAGGATATATTATAATCCAGACAAGATGGTCTGAAAACTAATAGGATCATGGGGTAGAGAGGGGGGATTTTCA
Source organism: Chelonoidis abingdonii (assembly GCF_003597395.2). Taxonomy (NCBI): domain Eukaryota; kingdom Metazoa; phylum Chordata; order Testudines; family Testudinidae; genus Chelonoidis; species Chelonoidis abingdonii. Next base: position 4,792,297 of record NC_133777.1, read on the forward strand.
GGCAGACAAGTCCTTTCGTAACTAACACTCACTCCCTTGAGAAGGTATTAGATTTGAGATTTAAGGTTTAGGAAGAATAAAGTTATAAGCCTTCAAGCATTTTTGAGTAGGTCCCTGCTTACTGGGAAAAAATTAGTATTATTTAATATTTACAGCGAAGGAGAATTAGATTTATATGATCCCTTTCATCTCAAAGTACTTTACAGAGTATGGGTCACATTACAGAAGGGGGTTTCTAAACAGTACTTTGAAATCCCCAAATGCCCAAAATGAGTGTTTACATGCATATGCACCTATCTGGGCATCCACACATCAGAAATAATTGGGGGGAAAGAGAGAGGAAGAGAGCCACTGTGGTACACTTGATCTCAGGACCCATACTCTTCACTCAAAACCCCAGCAATCAAAAACCAAACATCCAATCCCCGGATGTTGATCCATTTTTTTAATTAGTAATAACCACTGCAACTGCATTGCCAACAAAATCTCCTCAAGAGGGTTTCTTCAGTTTTAAAAATGAGAATCAATTTCATAGTTTGCAAGGATACAGGAACACACAAGAACATAAAGATCAGAATGGAAAACCTACTCTAATCCGTTATCGAACTTACTCTGCATTGCCTTTGCCTCCTGCTATTATTTCTTATATTTAACTTTGTACCTGTCCTGCATCTCAATAAATCATCTGGGGATCTGGTTTGCATGAAAGATACTATAGGAGCTTTTATTTAAGTATCATGTAAATGAGCACAAGTCTGAGACAACTCTTCTGCTTGTTTTAATTACCTGTACCATTATAGCATCCAGATGTTATAGGACTGTAAAAAAGACAATTAACAGAGACACAGTGTGGTCTCTGCTAGACTGAGCATGGGGCTAGAAGCCACAAACTCTAGAGTCGTAATCTTGAGTCTGCCACAGATTTGCTTTTTCAATTTGCTTGGACAAAGCACTTAAATTCCCCTCTCAGATCCCCCAAATCAGATTCCTTTCTGCCCCACACAATTCATTCTGAATGGGCAGTGTTTACTCTCACTTGGAAAAGGTAAAACGATGGAGAGGAGAAACAGGCCCTCAATATCTAACCTACAGAGAGATGTTGCAAGAATTACTCAGCTAATTAAAAACACTAAATACTATCTACTTTGCAAATACAGAGCGGTAGCTACCCTTATGAATTCATCGGATGCACTGAACAAGCCCTACGTGCCTAAATCTTCCAATATCCTTAGCATTCAATTAGGAAAATCCCACTGGTATGGGTTCAGTACAGGGAGGAAACCACAGAGTGGTTTCTCTACAACTTTTCCCATTCCCTTCTGCATTCCCCCCAGTAATGGGGGCAGCAGGAGTTTTGGCCACAAATCCCACGGATTTACGATTACCCAGGTTGGTCAACTGACATTATTTGACCACTTATTATTTGACCATGGTCACATATTCCAGTAACCATGCCCTGACACAGGCAATGGCCTATCTTGTTAATTGCACTGTGGCAGCATTCTTTCATCTTTTAGAACTTTGTTGAATTGCTTGTCACATTCTTCTGAGCTAAAATAATCACTCAGTTACATAACTGGGGTTGTTTTGGTTTTTTGTTTTTTAATTAGGCATAAGTTTCTATCTAAAGCTAAACCTATTAGAGACTATAAAGTCTTTCGGGGGGAGGGGTATCACTGTTCTGATCAATTAGTGCTTCACATATTTGACCATTTTTGACATTATTTCAAAATATTTGATCAGTCAATTGACCATTTATTTTTGGATCAGTCAAATGCCCAACCTTACAGAATCATAGAAGATCAGGGTTGGAAGACACCTCAGGAAGTCATCTAGTCCAATCCCCTGCTCAAAGCAGGACCAACACCAACTAAATCATCCCAGCCAGGGCTTTGTCAAGTTGGGCCTTAAAAACCTCTAAGGAAGGGTTACCTCCCTAAGTAACCCATTCCAGTGCTTCACCACCCTCCTTTTGAAATAGTGTTTCGTCATATCCAACCTAGACCCCCGCCTCCACTGCAACTGGAGACCATTGCTCCGTGTTCTGTCATCTGCCACCATTGAGAGCAGCTGAGCTCCATCCTCTTTGGAACCTCCCTTCAGGTAATTGAAGGCTGCTATCAAATCCCCCCTCACTCTTCTGCAAACTAAATAAGCCCAGTTCCCTCAGCCTCTCCTCGTAAGTCATGTGCCCCAGCCCCCCTAATCATTTTCGTTACCCTCCACAGAACTCTCTCCAAACTGTACACATCCCTTCTGTAGTGGGGGGACCAAAACTGGACACAATACTCCAGGTGTGGCCTCACCAGTGCCGTATAGAAGAGAATAATCACTTCCCTCGATCTGCTGGCAATGCTCCAAATAATACAGCCCAATATGCCGTTGGCCTTCTTGGCAACAAGGGCACACTGCTGACTCATATCCAGCTGCTCGTTCACTGTAACCCCTAGATCCTTTTCTGCACAACTGCTGCTTAGCCAGTAGGTCCCCAGCCTGTAGTGGTGCATGGGATTCTTCCATCATAAGTGCAGGACTCTGCATTTGTCCTTGTTGAACTTCATTGGGCCTTACACAGATCTCATTTGATCTATGGAAGGCAACAAGCCATCCATGCTGCCGGGACTCAGTGCCTCCTTCTCCAGAAATCTGGTCCTTTGCTCCTTCCTTTCACCAACCTGCCTCTCTAACAGCACCGTTGCAAAGCGGTCTCATTGCCAGGGACTTCCCAGCTTGTGACCATGCCTGGAAACTCCCTTTAAAAGAATGGGAAGGTTATCCACAGCACCCTTGTGCTGTGTGACATTTTACATAGACTCCCTGTCGGTTACCTGGGAAAGGGAGCAGATTATTGCACATTCCCTGCCTTCACTTCACAAGAACAGATCCTAGACCCTGGGGCAAGTGAAGAGACTAAAACCCGCTTTCCACATAAAAAAGCGGAGATCCCTTCCAAGGAGAAACCCTGTTCATGATCCTTCCCCTCACTTCACTGCCATTGAAAACTACGTTTATTCCACGGTTCTCTTTCATAACAGGAGAAGATCCTTCACACACACACGCACACCTGCCCAACCCCCCGGCCTCCCCTCTAGCTTGCTACAGCCGCGCTGGAATGTAGGACCTGATCACTGTCAGAGAATGACCAATTTTCCACCACATTTTAATACAAGCTCCCATAAGATGCATTCTTCAAGCCCGGTGTAAATGAAAACGGCATGGTTAACCGTTATCAGGGGGTGAAATGGAAGAAGGGGAAAAACATCCCACCACTGAGGAATGTCAGTCTGTCATAATGGCATCAGCCATTTCCTCAGTAAGTCTGAAACAACCGTCACAGTTTACTAAGTGTAGGCAGAAGAGGGAAAGAGAAAATCTGTCAAAGTAAGTTGTTCCATCTTTAGAAATAAGGTCTAAATATCTGCTTGACCCAGAGGCTTAAAATTGTTTCCCGCTGTTGTTAATCTAAGAATCCCAGCTGAGATCAAAAGGCAGCCCGGTCTCACTTGAAAATGTCCCACCCTTACAAAGATACTTTGCTCTCTCTTCCCTCGCCAGAAAAGCTAGTGGAGTTCTAACGTGGCCTAGGGATTTTATGGCTCATAATCTCTTTATTTTGAAGTCACATTGATTAATTTCAGCCCCGCATTGCAAAATTCAACAAACAGCAGTGCATCCTCACAGCACAGAGTGCAGAGGTATTAGTCACAAACATGCTTCCAATGACACTTGGACTCGAAATTTAGCCCATGTCAAACTTAGCCCAAAAATTCAGGTTTTGGTAACATTAAGTTTTTACAAAACTTAAGATGGGGGGTGAAACTATGACCCTCTTTAATTCTAGTCAAACAGAAGTTTCCTTTTAACCAGATGAACTTCAGCTGCAGCATGGCAGTAGCATGTAAGAACCAAAATGAGAGAGACCAAGAATTAAACCGGGCGCCAGACTACGCCAAAAGCAAGAAGTAAACGATTTTTAAAAAACCTCTATTATAAAAACCTGGTATTATTAGCAGTGTAAGGTGTGGGGGTATTTGGGTTTTAGAAGCCTGGTTTTTAAAGAAAGCGTCCGCTTAAAAGCACAACACTAAAACCCAAGAATGAAACTTGCCTTCTCTGTCTGCGTCCCCTCTCACCCTTTGTCTGTCTTGTCTATTAAGATTCTGATCCTGCATTGTGTTGAGAACGGCTGGCGTAGCACACGTGCAGCTCGCTGTGCCCATGCAAACTGAATGGGGCTTTAAGCAAGGAAAGCAGCCTGCCCATAAACTGCACAATGCATAATCTGGGCCTTCGACTGGTGCGAGGGCTGATTTCACGAGGTCTGTCCATTGCTTAGCATAATGAAGTCCACGTTTCAGTTGAAGTCTCCAGGCCAACCTTAATATAAACAATAAAACAAAATTTACAGCACAACATGGTGTATTTAAAGCTCCATATTAATGTCTAGAAAGCAACATCCTTCATAATCAGTGAAGAACACTAATCAGCTTTGCATATGAAACAGCAAATTGAGCTGTGAGAAACTCAGCGGTCTGTATTTCCGCAGGGTAGAGATCAACATTTCTCTCACTTTAACTGCTGGAGATTCAGACCCCTGGCTTTCAGTGCCAATTCAAGAGAAATAAGAAATAAAGCATGTGCCAAAAAAAAAAAATTACACCAAACTGCAGCTTCTGCATGGTTTTGATGCAAAGAAAACACAAAAGAACCATGCTAAGCAGGCTGCTGGTCTGCAGATCTTACTGATCTTGTGGACAGATTAGGGACAAATTTGGAATTTGTAACGAAGTGCGTTATGCATGTGGGTTTCACTGTAAATATTTTGCACAGCACTTACGGTCACTGAATATTGCTGTCAATGCTATTTGCTGAGCCCAGAACAGAGAGGGTCTACGCTGTGCTCTAACTGATTACTCCACGGGTCCCCAACGCGGTGCCCGCCGGGGCGTCTAAGTGCACCCACGTAGTGGCCAACGGATGAGCATCTGCCGAAATGCCAACAAGCAGCGTCATCCAGAGGCGTTGCTGCCGATTTTCAGCAGCATTTTGGTGGCGACGCCTCTGGATGACGCTGCTTGTCGGTGGCATTTCAGTGGCGACACCTATTGACTTTGCTGCCTGTCAGTGGCATTTCGGTGGATGCTCGTCCGCCACCACAGTCCTCAGTGGCTCGTCGTCTGGCACCCACCAGATGAAAAAGGTTGGGGACCGCTGGGTTACTCCATTCACCATTTTCATTGTTAAATGAAAGAAATGGTAACTTGTAGCACTGTTGCTTTTAGTGACATTGGTGGCCTTGAGGACCACTGACCCTTATTAAGGTGTGGAAGAAAATTATACGTGTCTCGGTGATAAGAAGAATTTCCCTAAATCACAAAATCTTTGAGGCGGGAGAAAGATTCCCAGATGCATCCAACCCCAACAGATGTGTATAGGCCTCACGATGCACACTGGCTCTCCTTCGAATTTTGCTGACACTGCAGGCCTATAGTCAAGAGGATTTTGCACAGCGTTGGCTCTCGAGGACCTCCAATCACCTGGTCAAATCTGAATGCCAGACAGGTCCCTGAGACGAAGAGTCACAACTTCCATCTCCCGATGAGAAAGTGCTCAAAGCTGCTCTTTTCCTGTGTTTCTACCTCCAACCTAGCTGGGAATGGTGAGACTCATTATGCTTATTGCATAGCAGGGGATACAGTCCTTGGGGTAAGGGATGCTCTCATTATTTTATAATCCTTGGTGAGCAACAAAATGTGCTGCTTTTGAAGGAGTTCTGTAGGGGCCGGGGAGGGAGAAGCAGTATGCAGCAGAAGTTAGGATAGAAGGTTGTTATTAAAAGAATTTAATAAGACAGGAGCAAAGGAATGGAACCTGAAATCACCAGACTGCGTGGAATGCTACCCCACAAGAACAATCATACAAAACATTTACTTGCTAACCTTATGTAAAACATCTCAAACATATTTTGAGAGAGAGAGAGATTTCTCCTAAACAATGAAAACTTTGCTAAAATCCTGATAAAGATTTCCATATGCCATCTACACAACCAAATAAAAATGGAAATCAGCCTTATACCGAGACACTGAGATTTTGCCATAAAAATCAATCTTTTAATACAAGAACCAGAGCCTCCCTTATAAAGGCAACAGTCACAACTGCGTAGTTAAGGTTGCAATACACTTCTACTCGAAGGCCCCAATCCCGCAGCACTTACACATGTGCTTCACTTTACTAACATACCATGAGTAAACAAGTTAAAGATAACAGGACTGCTCCCCCCAAGTAAAGTTATGCATGTGCCTGTTTGCAGAACTGTGGTCTTGTTTTCATTTCTCCTTCCCTCGTCTACATTTTTTACCAGAATAACACTGTTCTTTGTGATTAACCCATGTCCGTAAGAACTTGTGCAAGTTTTAGCAGGTGGAAGGATGTCATTTTGCAACGCAAAACCCCACTTCCACCAAAAGCAAATCTGAGGTGGGCTGACACATTTGTCCAAAAGACAGAATTTTCACCAAAAAACAAAACAAACAAACAAAAAAAACAAACAAACAGCCATTTATTGGTAACTGCAACCATCAATGCACGTCAAGAAAAAATAATGACATTCATAAAGGTAAATGTTCACGCCACCCTGACTCACAAAAGAGAGATCTCCACCTCTCATTAATTTAACTGGAGTATTTCTAAGAGGGGAAAAGCCACAGATGTCTCAGAATCCTGGAACAGGATAAACAGCATGTACAGCAAAGAATACTGCAATCTCTGGCAAAAATATACCAAGTCTGAGCAGGGTGAAATACATGCCCTGTTGGGGTATTTATTGGATATACGTGGTAACATTTATCTGAGGGCAGGCTGGGATTTGAAGCCTTGGAACACAGCAGAACTGCAGTAGTTTCCCTGACACTGAGGACTGGTCTACACTACAGACCTATATTGGAATATAGCAGAACCTCAGTTACGAACACCTCGGGAAGGGAGATTGTTTATAACTCTGAAATGTTCGTAACTCTGAACAAAACGTTATGGTTCTTTCAAAGGTTTACAACTGAACACTGACTTAATACAGCTTTGAAACTTTACTATGCAGAAGAAAAATGCTGCTTTCCCTTTATTTATTTTTTTTGTAGTTTACGTTTAACACAGTACCGTATTTGGGGTTTTTGGGGGTCTCTGCTGCTGCCTGATTGCGTACTTCCAGCTCCAAATTAGGTGTGTGGTTGACTGGTCAGTTTGTAACTCTGTGGTTCTAGTGTAACTATGTCGCTCAGAGGCGTGAAAAAATGGTGTCTGCCGCTGCAACGTTGTAAGCGTAGACCTGCCATGAGGATGGGAGACCACAGAGCAAGCATAGGATGGGGACAGAGTGGGGAATAGAGTCTGATCTACATTTAAAAAAGGTCAACCTAGCTACGTAGCCCAGTGGTGTGAAAAACTCATACTCCTGAGAGATGTAGTTAAGCCAACCTACGTCCCAGTGTTGACACCGCTCCAGAGTTCTTCCATTGACCTATCTACCGCCTTTTCAGTGGGTGGATTTACTGCAGTGACAGGAAAAGCCCTTAAGTCGCAGTAGCAAGTGTCTACACTAGAGCTGTGTAGCTGCAGTGCTGCACCTGGGTCTCTGTAGCGCTTGTAGTGTAGACATCCCTAACTGAGCTGGGCTTTGCGCCAGCTCCACCTAGACCAATGAAGACAAAGCCTGGAGGTAGCACGGGCCAGGCCACAGGGTATACAATGACGACACTGTATAGGCATAGACAACAGGGACCTGGCAGGGCTTAGAGCCCTACAAAAAATTAGCTATGGCATAAATAAATGGAGGAAACACTAAGTTTGGAACAGGAGCTTGTTTATCTCACTCTATTAAAAGTGGATAAATTTCATCATTGTACAAAACTACTTATTAAAGTCATATTCAAAAGCTATTCTTTTTAACGCTAGTGCACCCCCACCCCCAAATAAAAAGATGTGTATTTCCCCTGCACTGATCCAGCAATTTGCAAACACCGATGTAGATGGACTGAGATTACAGCCCATTCTCAACTCCAGGGCTGGAGTATCAGCCAAGAAGAAATTGCAATGTGGATTCCTCTCCCCACAAATACCCAATTTTTTTTTTATTATATTATTCATATTCACATAGCACCTAGGAGAAAGGTGGCCACTCTCACACTTCTGGAACACCAGACATCTCGCTACCTCCAGGAACTACCTAGGTCTGTCACTGCTGGTCTGACCCTGCCCCATGTTGCATGCGAGGTCACATCGCACAGGGGACACCATGGTGAAGAGCACCCTACTCTTGCTGGTCTGGTGTGTCCCAGGTCACACCAGCCAGGAGAGAGCAACATGCTCTTCAAAATGACATGTCAAGTTTTGTCTCAGGACTGGGGACAAACCACCCAAAAAGAAGGTGGTCCAGTTTAAAACTTCACACAACGCATACTTAACTTGTGGAACTCCTTGCCAAGCGATGTTGTGAAGGCAAAAAGCATAACTGGGGTCAAAAAAGAATCAGTCAAGTTCCTGGAGAAAAGCTCCATCAATGACCATTAGTCAAGATGGTTGGAGATACAACCCCATGCTCTGAGTGTCCCTAAGCCTCTGACGGCCAGAAATTGAGACTGCACAACAGACGCTGCCCCACTCGATCAATTGCCCTGTTCTGTTCATTCCCTCTGAAGCATCTGACATTGGCACTGGGGTAGACAGACTATTGGTCGGACCCAGTTCAGCTGATCTTATGTTCTTAAGCGGCCTCCCTGCCTGGTAACCCCAGCCAGGGCCCTGCTGTGCTGGGTGCTGTACAGACACGGAAGACAGCCCTGCTCCCCTCACAAACCCGGCGTAGCGGGTTTGTATCCCGCAACTTTCCCAGGGGTCAGCGGGTGGAAATCCCCGGCAGTGCCCGCGGAGGGGAGCCAAGGGGAAGGGGCAGTGCTGGGTATGAAGGGTTGGCTGGCCTGCAGCTGGGCCAGCACAGGGGCTGCCCGCAGAGCAGGGGGGGGCCCCCAGCCGCAGGGCAGGCTAGACACACGTGGCCAGGGCTCGCCGGGCGGGGGTCACCCCACATTGCCCTGCTGGGGTGGGGGAAGCCTGGCCCGGGGGAGCCCAGCCTGGCCTGGGGGGAGCCCTCCCTGCTGTGCTGGCGGGGGGGCGCAGAGACTCACAGTAGAGCAGCGCAATGCAGCGCAGGAGCACGATCCTGCTCAGCCAGAAGGTGCCCGGGCGAAGCGGGGGCCGGGCAAGGGGCGCCCGCTCCCCCTCCTCTTGGGGGGCGTGGGGGGCTTCCTCCACCCCCCTCCTCTTCCTCAGCGTCTGCCCGGGCGCAGCCATGCCTGGGGCATGCGCCGGCTGCTGCCGCCTGGTTCCGCCTCCCCGCCCCGGCTCATTGGGTCCCGGGGCCGCTCCCCCGCCCCGGTGCACGGAACCCGGCCTGCCCGGGCCGCCAGCGCCGCTGCAAAGATCCCGGCCGGGGAACGCAGCACCGTGCAGGGGCGGCGCTTTGTTAGTCCGCGGTGCCAGGCCGTGCCCGGGCAGCATTGCAGCAGCCCCTGCCCTGCTGTGTGCACCGGCCTTCCTGGAAGCTGCGTGGGAGGGGGACCTTCGCATGGGCTGCCCTCTGCTCTGAGGTGTCTTCCTCCTGGTCAAAAGCAACAAAGAGACCTGAGGCACCTCCTAGACCAGGGGTTCGCAGACTTTTGTGCTGGTGACCCCCTTTCACACAGCAAGCGCCTGAGTGTGACCCCCCCCCCCACCGCCATTAGACATTAAAACACTTTTTTATATATTTAACACCATTATAAATGCTGGCGGTAAAGCGGGGTTTGGGTGGAGGCTGACAGCTTATGACCCTGTCAGGGGTCCCAACCCCCAGTTTGAGAACCCCTGTTTTAGACTAACAGATGTATTGGAGCATATGCTTTGGTGGGTGAAATACCCACCTTGTTATCTCTAGACTGATTCTTTCCTGCATATTTATACCTGTCTCTGGAAATATCCACCACATGCGTCTGACAAAGTAAGGTGCCACAGGCCTCTTTGTTGCTTTTTACAGATCCAGACTAACACAACTACCCCTCTGATACTTTGTAATGATAGTAACGCCAGGTGAACGGTAAAGGCTCTAAGGGGGCCATCAGCATTTGAACAGAAATCCTCGTTAAAATCAGTGAGGAGGGTTGTTTGGGTTTTGTTGTTTTTTTTTTTAACTACTAAAGATCCAATGTTAGCCCAGCTAGACCAAAGTTAGCTAAAAATCCACCTCCTGGAAATACAGGAATTTACTGATGTGAGTAGTCAGCACTATTCATGGTAGAAAAGTTAAGCACATGACTAGATGTCTGCAGCACAGGGCTTCATCTGTGAAGAATCCAGATCTGCCTACCTAGAATTCCATAGGGCCCTCTGTGGCGTGGAGAAGCGAGGCAGGATTCTCCTAGTCTGGTCATCTTATCTGAAAAAAACCCTGTGATAATGACCTGTAGTTCACCTGGGACTGTCTGTCATAGCCCTTGCTAACCCCCCTGTAACTATTTAACTTTCTAGTTTGAACCAGTTGCTTCCTATTGTTGGATTATGAACCCTGATCAGAATCTCCCTCCCCTCCCCCCGCCCCTGCCGCCTTCTATATTTCTACAAGCAATTGTATTTCAGAGCCTGAATGATGGTCCTAATCCTTCAAAGGCAGGCAGGCTTAATTTTACTTATGTGAGGAGTTCCCCTGATGTCAAAGACACCTCCTGCAAATACTTATGCTCAATGCTTATTTGCAAATACTGCAAATACTTATGCTCAATGCTTATTCTTACCACTGTGAGTAGCCGCTTTTAAATCAATGGAACGACTCATAGCAGTAAAGTCAACCATAAGTGGTTGCATCATGGCCTTTCTCTGTTAGGGAAGGGGTTAAAAAGTCCATGTGATGCATCCTTTTAAGGAGATACAGGCAGGGGGTGGGAATGTCTTCCACATATAAGGAAACCAATCTGATTAAGGTGTTTACTTAAATAATTCTGCTCTTAGCATCATTATAATCTATCACTATTTTCCATTATCACTTTTTGTTTGCTAAGGTTCATAAAATTCTCTCCTCTTTATTCAAGTTCTCAGACTTGGAGCAGATTTGCTTGTATTGGTTATTTGTTTCATAAGGGCGAAACAAAAATGACTTTGTAATCAGCCGATCTACATACTGAAGCTTTATATATAAAAGGCTATTTTTGAAGGAAAATATGACAGAATTACTTCTTATAATTCATGAAAGCAGAGACAATACAGGGCCTGATCCTGCAGTTTTCACCCAAGCAAAATTTCCATTGAAGTCAATGAGTGAGGATGGCAGGATTGGGCTTTATATTTTTGGAAGAAATGTCATATTGGATTTATTTATTTATTGCACTACCTAATTATAAAATGTGTGGAATTGACTGTGTTAATAGCAAAGGATCCACAAGGAGCTGTTGGAGAAAATTTATGCATATTAAAAACATTTGTTAGTTTACTCCTTAATTTACCCTAAATTTAACATTTATTTGCCCTTCACCAGGATTGCAACTCCAGTTAAACACAGAAGATAACACTTGTAACAGCATTAAACAAACACCTCTGCTCTTTTAGGAAAAGCTCTGACCGTGACAAATTTATGCACCTGATTTACACACCATGCCAACTGAAATCATAAAGCCCTGGAACTGTTTGCTAAGTACAATGTGCACTGTATGTTACTCTTTGTAGGATTGGGACCTAAATCTGTACTCATGTATATAGCCAACAGAAATATTTCAGGCCACCACATCAGTTCTAATAATTTTAAAAAAATATGCACATGCAAGTAAAGCCACCTACAGATATATTTAATAAAACCATTGCAGCTCTTCTAGCCTTTTGGATTAAAATATGTATCTACATTTAATAAGCTTCCAATAGAAGCTCTTTGAAAACCAGAGAATTTAAGTACAATATATAAAATAAAAATGTAAAAAAAGTTAACTCTTAAAAACTTTGTCCCTGATCATGCAAACTATCACAAACGTGCTTAACTTTAACTCTCGTGAGGAGTCTTAGTGAAATCAGTGCGACTGCTCATGTGCTTAAAATTAAACACGTGGGTAATTGTTTGCAGGATATGGGAGTTTGTAACACACACCAAAGGTATAATTTTCAAAGTCAAGGCTGACCACTGCATACTTTACTCACCTCATAGTGGGTTTGAATTGATCACCCTGAGGATAATCTTGAATTCACTGAAACCTCTGTAGCTTGCATTTTACAAAATTAACATGATTTCAATTTAGTATTTTGTGTAAAACACTTGACTCCAGTTCAAGCCTATGTTTCATAGTATCTAAGAAAACTCTTTCAGTAAAACAATCTGAGCCTAAGCACTCATAATTTGTATGTTTAGCATCCCATTCTGTATCCTATTTAAGTAAATATTGTGGTGTTAAATTAGCTGAGGTCCTTGGAGAAAGTATCTGTTATCAGGTGTAACATTATTCTGTGCTTTTCAGCTGCAGACCAGTTCCTTATAAATGCCTCTTTTGTTTTTGCCGTTTCCCATCACTGTTGCTTTCATTGTTCTTATTAGAGAAAAAAAGTACATAATGGTGCATTGTATAGGCAAGGAAAAATAACCTATTTGTTAAAGGCTTCTGGTATATTATGGTTCCTCTCTCTCCCTTTGGATTAGCCGCAAGGTTTTGCTAGATAAATTTAAGTAGATGTAAGCTAATAATTTCCTTTGTGAAGTCGTTATGAAACTTTTACAACAAATTCCACATTAAATATAAATGTCTGTAAAACAAAGTGGCTAATTGAGGAAATTACTGAGGAAAAGCGGGGGATCTAGTTGCAGAACTCCACAAGAAAGGAGCAGCCTGGGACTGGGAAGGTATGTGTATAGCACAGTGTTGAATCCATCAATTTTCTTTGCATAAGATCACTCCAAAAATCCGTTAGGTAAGTGGATCTGGACAGAAAGCAGAGGTGATCAAAAAACCAAAACCAACCTCAGAGGGTCTCTTGTGTCAATATCACCTTTCAACAGTATGAGCTGCAAAGTTTCAAGTACATTCAGCAGCATAAAAGTGTCATTACTTTAACAGCATGATCCAACTCCCATTAGGGTCAATAGAAAGACTCCCAGCACCTAATAGATTAAATTAAATTTAAGAATGGATAGATTGAAATGTCACATTCAATTCCCCCTTCATTGTCTGAGTTTATGATGGTATATGGGCACACTACGGTTTTGTGACAACGTACATTTGGATCATCCTCTATGCTTGATGATCTTCTGCACAATTATTTATTTATTGCCTTGTGGAATCATCTTTTAAAGGTTACATTTTGTTGTTTGCCTCTTAATTCTTTTCAAATTAAGGTTTTTGTACAAAGAAGAAGAAGAAAACAGACAATGTGTGGCTGGTAGCGTTGTCCTGAAGTCTCAAAGAGAAAGTGATTAATAAATGTAAGACATGTAGGCAGGCGCTGAGATCATTTATGTTGGTCCTTATTCAAGGAAATACAAGTTCCACCCCTTCTCCAGCCCTCACCCCATTTTGCTGTGTCCTAAACAGCTGCAGAAGGCAACAGAGAAACAAACATTTGTTGTCACAGAACTCAGCAGCTGTCCCTAGCAGCACCTCAGTCCTGCTGTCCCTGGCACCCTAGATTACCCGGTGTTCATTCAGATCTAATCTTTCACCCTTCCTCTTACTTGAGATTGAATTAAAATTAAAAAAGAGAGTGTGAATTTGAGCAGAAATAACCTCTTAGTTAAAGAAGTTTAAACATCTGGGGAAAAGATTTAAATATACAGTCAACTACTGCCAAATACTCAAGTGACAGTGTGTTTGGGTAAACAGGAGATGGGGATCCCTCAGCAAACATGGGCACTGGTGGTTTGCCAGAGTTTTTATGGCAGGGGTGGGCAAACTTTTTGGCCTGAGGGCCACATCGGAGTTCCAAAACTGTATGGAGGGGCCGGGTGGGGAAGGATGTGCCTCCCCAAACAGCCTGGCCCCTGCCCCCTATCCGCCCCCTCCCACTTCCTGCCCCCTGACTGCCCTCTCAGAACCCTCCACCCATCCAACCCCCCCATTCTTTGTCCCCTCACCCCCCCCCCCCCCGCCCCCCCCCCCCCCCCCCCCCCCCCCCCCCCCCCCCCCCCCCGCCCCCCCCCCGCCTCTAATCGCTCCCCAGGACCCCAACCCCTATCCAGCCCCCCCCTGCTCCCTGACTGCCTCGACCCCTATTCACACCCCCACCCCCTGACAGGCCCCCGGGTCTTCCACGCCTATTGAACACCCCCCCGTTCCCCATCTCCTGACCCCTATCCACACCCCCGCCCCCTGAAAACCTCCCCGAGACCACCACGCGTATCCAACCCGCCCTGTTCCCTGTCCCTGACCACCACCCCCAGAATCTCCACCCCATCCAACCACCCCTGCTCCCTGTCCCTTGACTGCCCCCTGGGACCCTCTGCCCCTTATCCACCCCCCCCACTCCCTGCCCTCTTACCATGCCAATCAGAGTACCAGGGCTGGCAGCTGTGCCGCCTGGCTGGAGCCAGCCATGCTGCCACACTGCCCAGCAGGAGCTCGCAGCCCTGCCACCCAGAGCACTAGCGTCACAGTGAGCTGACGCTGCGGGGAGGGGGGACAGCATGGGAGGGGCCAGGGGTTAGCCTCCCTGGCTGGGAGCTCAAGGGTAGGATAGGATGGTCCTGCGGGCTGTAGAGTGCCCACCTCTCTTTTATGGCAACGATCCCTCTTCCATTAAGGGTTTGATCCTGCTTCATTATAGCCAATAGAGTTTTGTCACTGACTTCAGTGGGAGCAGGATTCGATCCTAAAAGGATCATCGGCCAGGACTCTTTTTGTACAGCGCCTAACACAATGGGGTTCTGGTCCATGACTAGCGCCGCAGTAATACAAATAATGAATAATAATATTGTCAGGTTAAACATTGTTTAGCAAAGACATGCTCTAGTTCAAATACAAGTTATTAGGCTTGATGCAGGAATTACTGGATGAAATCCTCCAGCCTGTGTTAAGTAGAAGGTCAGACGAGATGGTCATAATGGTCCCGTCTGGCCTTAAATTCTACCTACGTATATATTCTCAAACACACATTTTCCTTATCTATGTCGCTAATAATATCTGAGATTATTAAAAAGGAATATATATTAAATCTGATTCATGTCCTTTTTATTATTTCTACTCTTTGCTTGTGTTTTAATTTCCTCCCACCCTTAACAAAGAAAATGGTCAGTTTCACTTTTATGATCAATTTCGCCTCTTTAGTCTAAGCTCAGGCACTCCACAGGGCTGCCACGGTTGGGCTGCAAACAGTGCCAGGGAATGTTCATTTGTTTTTTCAAAAACTTGTTCTACTGAACTTATTTTTTTTTTTTTAGTCACACAAACATTTCTGTTGGTACAAACTTTAATTTTACAGAACCAGCATTTTGGGCCAAATTTAACATGAAATTGTTTCCTTAGGGCCCAAGCCAACTTTCCTGCTCACCCAGTTGAAATCATACTTTTATAAAAACAAATATCTTTTCCTATGTTACTAATAACTCCTGTGGTGACTCAAGCTGAAGAGGATTTGAAGGATCTCAATGGCTGTCTGTTAAGCAATGGAGAGATTAGTAGATTGGAGTCAGTTCAGATACTGAGCCTGCCTAGCACAGGTGCGGAGTGTTACATGTTTCCCTGCAAGGTCAAAAAGCATTGGCTAGACAAGGAGTGCAGGGGACTTGATCCTGCATTAAGTTTGCCTTGCAGCTGCCAAGTTATTCCTACCTAGAAGCAAGAGGAAGGCCTAAGGGGGAGCATGTGGCTAAGCACCTCATTAACACAGTGATGGTTGTAATTAAGCCATCCATGCCCTGCTCTGGTTTTGCCCGGCTCTCTTTAGCATAAGAGAGCAGCTGTGAGGTGTTTCAGATTTACTTCTACTCAGGGGGAGGGACTACTCCTAGGGTCTGATGCAAACCTGGTTATCCTCAGAGGGGTCCCGATCCTCAAAGGTATTTAAGTGCCATCCCCCACTGATTTCAGTAGGAGTGAGACACCTAAATACTTTCGAGGCGCCACTCCTAGGAATCTCATCATTGACTTCAGTGGTTTTTGAATCAGGCCTGTGCTGCTTAAACATACTTGTCCTCCCACCGGTGGGAGCACACAATTACCTTTCACTCCCGTTTTGCAGGCGATCCAAGGAATTTTGGGATCAAGGCTGGAAGCAATAGAAATGCCGAGAATTACAATGAAATTGTGTGTGCATTCATTCAAATCACGGGCCAGTGTCTGCCACCCTTAGACACAGTGAGCAGTACCTTACATCTTGAACAGCCTCATTGATTTCAGTGAGATTGCTGGCGGAGTAACGTACTATTCGTGAATCAGGGTGACAGAATCCAGCCCCAAAAGGGTGACTTTCAAGCTATTAAGCTGTGTAAGCAGCACTCATGTTGATGACTTGAAAACCCAGTTTGACAAATTTACCTGAATAGATGGTTTGCATGTCCTTGTTATGAGACTATGTGTTCTCTTATAAGCACACAGTGGCACAGCTGTAAGGGCTCAAGTAGCTGCGTTATGTCACTCTCCCACTGACCTAATAAAACCAGCAGTAGCTATGTTGGCAGGAAAGCGTCTCCCACTGACATAGGGCTGTGCACACGAGCGCTTACGCCGGCTAAACGTACGTTGCTCGGGAGGGCTGGTTATTTTCACAACGCTGAGCAACACAAGCTTTGCTTACATAAGTGCCAGTGAAGACGTGGCCTAAGACTCTGCTCTCATACTGAACTCTTCACAAGGGCAGAGGTCTGTCTTCATAGAGCTTTGTGTAGGATCCAGGGCCAAAACACTTGAGTTTTTTGTTTTATTTTAAAGGAAGTCTAAACTTTCAGTCTTTTGCAGCTCGTATTGCAGTGAATAGAAGCAGAATCTTGTCCCTGTTCTTTTTGTTGCTGTAGTTAGTAACAACTGATTTTCCCAAAAGGATTGTGCTTTGCTTGCTTCACAAAAATCCCTGAGTAGCTACTGTGCAGTTGGCACCAGGGTGATGTTTTAATCCTGCAGGTATCAAGACTTCTCTCCTTTTAGGACAACCCATGAATCACTCTGCTCTGGCAAATGTGGTTTTTCTGTGAATCTCCTAGTATGAGACCGTTTATGTGATTTTTTTGAAATGACTGTTAAAATTGGCTCCCAATGGCAAGTACAAGCCACCGTAGGTTAATTTATACACATTTTAACCCACCCTGCAGCTTGGCACAGTATGTGTGTTGGAGGAAAACAGGCACTACAGGAGACATACTCCTGGAAAGCTAGGATTAAAACCCTGTTCCTTCACTTCCAAAATCACCTCTCCCACTTGAGCTAAGGGGGCTTCTCCCTACCTAGCACCAGTAGAAGGTGTCTGGCCTCTCAGTAGACCAACCGCTACAGCAGCGGTCGGCATCCTTTCAGAAGTGGTGCGCCACTGCCGAGTCTTCATTTATTCACTTTAATTTAAGGTTTCACGTGCCAGTCAGACATTGTAATGTTTTTAGAAGGTCTCTTTCTATAAGTCTATAAGATAGAACGAAACTATTGTTAAGTATCAGAGGGGTAGATGTGTTAGTCTGGAGCTGTAAAAAACAGATGTATTGGAGCATAAGCTTTCAAAAGCTTATGCTCCAATACATCTATGAGGCTATAAGGTGCCACAGGACTCTTTGTTGCTTTAAACTATTGTTGTATGTAAAGTAAATTAGGTTATTAAAATGTTTAAGAAGCTTCATTTAAAATTAAATTAAAATGCAGAGCCAGGTGGCCAGGACCCGGGCAGTGTGAGTGCCACTGAAAATCAGCTCACGTGCCGCCTTTGGCATGCGTGCCATAAGTTGCCTATCCCTGGACTCGAGGGAAATACACACTCCTGCACATACATACATGCACAAAGCAAAAACATTAGAATGGGTTAAAGACTGGAGTTTGGAGCAGCTTCTGCTGCATGGTAGGTCTGAGTGAGTACAAAGGAATGGTAGAAACATATAGAGCCAAACATGGAGACTCACCATTAAGAGTCAGGTTCAACACCACTGATGTCAATAAGAGCTTTGCCATTGATTTTAAGGGGTGCAGACAAGGCCGGCTCCAGGTTTTCTGCCACCCCAAGTGGCAGGGGGGAAAAAAAGCCAATTGGCGACATTTCGGCAGCAGCTCAATCACGCCACTTCATTCTTCGGTGGCGGGTCCTTCACTCCCTCTCTTCATCTTCAGCGGCACTTCGGCGGCAGCTCAAAGAGTAAGAGAGGGACTGAGGGACCCGCCGCCGAATTCCCGCCGAAGACCCAGACGTGCCGCCCCAATAGTGGACAGAGTGCTGCCCCTTTGGATTGGCTGCCCCAAGCACCTGCTTCCTTGGCTGGTGCCTGGAGCCGTCCTTGGGTGCAGGATCAGCCCTTTTAAAGTAAGGATGTGATAAGTAGAGTTCTGGTCAGAAAAGCCTGATATACCAGCATTGCTGTGCTTACCCTCATTCGGAAGCAATGAGCTAGTTTATCGTTCTCCCTCACTCAAAATGCTCTGTTGATGTCCCCACACACAGACTCACTCCTCTGCTGAAGGCAGAGCTGTGACTTCAGGGCAAGAACCAAAGACGAGACACATGCCCAGATACACACCTCAGCTACTCTTAAAAAGTTACTCAGCCACCCAACTCCTTGCCAAGAAGCATAGCTCCATCTGACATATGCACAACTTGCTAACTATGCAGCTGACACAAAATTCAGTTTGAAAACATTAGGGTGCTCCAGCTATGCAGAGTCGGTTAGCAAAGCAGCTGCAAGGAAATAATACAAGAGGAATTTCCTCTCGCCTCCTCTATAAAACACCTGGTTAGCTTAGAGGTCCATGTACTTCCCATATATGCGCAAGAATTCTTAAATGAAGTTTTAGATTGGAAATCTCTTGTATAAAAGCAGGGATGAGAGTCTAGAAAGGTTGAACTTCTTTTGCATGCAAATGTTTGGGGAGGGGGCGATTTTATGGTGGGATTTTGTTTCTTTCTTTTACTCCAGTGAAAAGTTAAATCTTTCATGTGCTTAGCTCTAATTGAAGGAATAATTAGGTGAAATCCTGTGGCCTGGGTTATGCAGGTCAGATTAGATGATCATGGTGGTCCTTTCTGGCCTTAACATCTATGAATGGATTGTCCATCTTTTCTTCCTTTGCATTTTGCTTGCATAACAGCTACGTGTATTGAACTTTGGAGATATTTTGTTGCTCTGATCAGCTTACTTGAGTATAATATGGCAGGCCTTTGAGCCCCAGAAGGAAATGCAAACCTCGTTGCTTGGCTTCCTAATCCATGCTTGCCTATGGGAATGTGCCCTGAAGCAGGTCAGCAATAGCAGAAACTTTGCTAAAACTGGCCAAATTGTATTGATCCCCAGCGGCAACTTCCCCTGTTCATCTCCATGGAAGCTTCTTCCAGATCTGTGCGGTGGTGCGGCTGATGTGGAAAGGGTTGGGTTAGTAGCACCAGCCTCCCTCCAAACCTGCAGGGATTTCTCCATGGAAGATGACTCTGATCTTGCAGGATCTGAGCTGGTGGTAGAAATGGGGTGGAAAACACAAGCACATGTGCTGCTGTAGGAGATAAGGGTCCTTAGGAAATCACACCAATACCGGGGTCCTCTACAGCTGCCCTGAGTTCCTGGATGAGGAGGATCTACGTATCCTGTCTGCTCAGTTGAGGGGGTTAAGATGGAAAGTCCTCCATTTTCCCCAAGGGCATGATGTGAAGGACTCTGTGAGCCTTAACTCACCCCCACGCTTTCATGAGTCTTCACCTCTTGTTCTGGGGATCGGTCTCTGCTCCCCTACTCATCTCGCTCACACTCGGATCTTTTGCAATGTAGTTGGAAGACGATGGTGACCCCATCCTTTTGTTAAGTACTGCTGAGTCAGGTGACTAACCATATAGATGCTTTTGCTAAGCATGGGTGTGGAAGGATGGCAGTGACTATTGTAATCACAGGAGGAGATTTCCTCTCACGGAATCTGCAGCCTTTCCCAGGTCAGGCCACACCTCGCATTGCTAGCCCTATCAAATCTTTGCTGCAGCAAAGAGTCATTCGTAAACGTACCTCACGAGCTAATTCCCCAATTTGGCCAGTACAGATGTTGCCAATCCCTTGGGTTGCCCTGATGACAAAGAAGATGATTCTGGATTTTCATCATTACTTTTGCTAATTAATGCCCCGGTATCAATAATGAATTGAAAATAGCAGCCCCCTCCCCATTGCTGACACTGTGACTGCAGACAATCACTAGTATGAAGTCTTAGCTGTTCTACATTTTCCTAGAGCAAACCAAGCAAAAAAGGAGGCTAGGAGATTGTGAGGCAGCAGCTGGTCCTTGAGAGGCTCTGTATTATACAAGGTGCTCTGCAGACCTCAGTTAAACCACCTGTACAATGGATGTAATGTTATTTACCTAACTCACAGGGATGCTGTGAGGCTGAATTAATTAATGATAATAAAGTGCCTTGAGGGCCTTAAATAAACAGGCATTATAGAAATGTGTGTTATTGTTAGTAAATGGCCAAAAGAGAGAGTTTGATTTTTCGGCTGAGTACAAGATAGCACTGCGAAAGGACAGATCCAAAGCCTGTAGAAATCAAAGAGAATATTTCCACTCACTTCAATGGCCTTTGGATCAGGCCCTAAAAGAGGATCTCTGTGAATTCCCAGACTGCTGTTCTAACATCTGTAGCATGGATTGTTTCGGTAAGACAGGGATTTTATTCTTCTAAAAGCAGGGCTAAACTTCTTTGAGCTGATTTTTATTTTTATTTTTTTAAACATTTGACAGTTCATATTTTTTTACAGCCCACAGGGTAATTTTGTGCAAGCTAAGAACTGCAGCCTGCTTGGGAAATGACACAAATAAGCAAATGGATCAATTTTAGAAAGAAGTAAAAATAAAAGTCAAATGGATCAGAGTATACCAACATTTGGAGTGATAATCATGGTTAGATTTGGATTTTGATCAATGTCTATGCAGTTCCCTACAGTGTGTGTGTGTGTGTGTGTTTGTACAGACACATACATGGTTCCAATTACTTTTACTGCAGTTTGTATTTTTAATTTCAAAATGTCTGTACATCACAGTTAATAAACAAGAACGATAGCAAAACATGTCACTGTTTGGGGTTTTTTAACCTTGTCATATTGGAAACATTCACACATTTTGTAATTTCCCTTGTAAATCTCAGTGGCTCTGTATCCTACTTTCTGGAAGAAAGCAGCAGCTATAAATGTAATTTTTCATTTGATCTCTTTGTGATTTATAATTATAAGGTTGGATGTGCCCAACCATAATTAGAATCAAATGCTTCAATTTTATTCTGCGAAAAAAGGACTTTCTTGGAAAGACGGGAAAACGGCCAAAGAAACAGACAACTTCTCCCCAAGTCCCCCCAAAACCCCAAACTCATTTTAAACAAACAAAATGAAAAACCATGTGGACAAAACCAGAGGTTTGTTTGTTTGTTTTTAACTGGCACTCTTGATGGAACAGTTGATCTAAAACGATAAAATAACAAGTAAGAACAACGAATCCTGCCTTGCCTTCCCTCCACCCGCTTAAAATAAAACTACTGCCATTTGCACAATTTGTCCTTCTGATCGCTGCAAAGAATTCTTCTGAACTGACTGAACGAATGCAGCGCTCCAGCACGCCGACCACCGAGTGAAACTGATCTGGTGAGAAACCAGCGACAGGTTCCTGGCTGCCTCACGTTTATAGGTGTCCCTCTCGCTCGTCCACCACAGGAAATTAATTCGATCCCTTTCCCCACTGGGAACAGACACCAACGGGTGCGTGTGTGGTTGTCGGATGGGGGGCGGGAGGAGAGGAAGTTGTTGTCCCATAGTTTCCAGCGTGATTAGACTATGTCAGTGTCAAACTATTTGCCGCGTCTCTGACAATATAGCAGGATTAGGCGAAAGTCTATCAATGTTCTCGCCTGCAGTGGAGTGGTTAGTGTCAATACAAGAATAAATAGTAACCCGTGACAATCTGGTACTAGCCCTCAAGTCATTTCAGAACTAGACGCAGGGATTGCAGGGCAGAAGTGGGGACATGGACGTGATATGTACAGAGAAATGTGGCTAACTGTGAACCGTGAGTTTAGCCCCACAAGATACAGCACAAGAAACAGAAGTAGGCGTAGCAGCCTTCTCGGGATAACTCGAAGTTAACTTTAAACACGCCCCAGAAATGTTTAACGCATTACCTATGGGTCATGGCATGGACTAGATTTTGCAGGATTTGTGTATGTTATCCAGCTCATTTATAATGTCCGCATAGCGTGTGTATGCATGTTATATGTTTGTGGATGTACATACACACAAACACAGAGATCTCACATATATACATTATACATTGTGTATACACACAGAGAGAAACATGGTCAAAAATCCTTAACCATAACAACACAATGTAATTTTACACTTTCCCTGTTACTTAAAAAGGGACCAGATAGGAATATTTTACCAGATACAATCTCAGGGTGCTATTCTTTAATGGCACTAGCAGTTTAATACCCTCTACATAATTTTTACTTTAATATTATCTGAACACTTATAATTTAGCAGAGTTTCTTTCTTTCTTTCTTTCTTTCTTTCTTTCTTTCTTTCTTTCTTTCTTCTCTGCTCTCAAGATTAGTTTTTCACACAAAACTCAATAAAGAGGATAACGATTTAAGGAACATTTACAATTTCTGTGCAGATCAAAGACCAACAATGGAAGGAGAACAGAGAGAACCTCAATGTTTCAAAAAATAATTTCAATTCAGGAAACTTTTGAAATAAACAGATTCCTTTAAAGTGACATGACTGTTTTCAAATCCATTGATTATTTTGCTTTTTTACTTGAAAATGCAAGCAAGCAACCACAACAGAATAGGAGGAGACATCCAAGCAGATCTAACCCTTTGGGAAAAACTCTCCCTTATTGCTAACCAAGAATGGAAGTTGGATTCTATATTAGCAGAATGAGTTTGTCCTAAAGAAAAATATTATTAATTAATTATTATTATTATTTCGAGTTGGAATGAACCAAGCTGGGGCGAGCAGCAGGGCCTTTGACTGGACTGTTCATATTCCTGGAGGTGGCACAAATACAGCCTCCGTTCTTCTGCAAGTTCCCAAAGGACCCGGGCAAAGTTTTGGAAAACACAGCAGGGTGTAAATTCCCTGAAATCCCCAACGTCTGGAAATCAAGATCTGCCGTTTATTTGAAGGAATCGTGCAGAAGGACAGAGTTTCAACAGCTAAACGCCCCCCGCCCCGCTCCCTCTATCACTCTAGGTTCAGGACCAGGAAAATATCGTACGTTCAAAGGTTTGTGCACAGTCATGTTTTCTTTCTGTGGATCTGTCGGAGACGACTGAATCTCACTTTCCCAGGGCAGGTATAATACCGATGGCTACAGGCTCACTACAGCCAGGAAGGAGGAAATATTAAAGAAGGAAATAGGATAGAGAAGCGCCAAAAGATACAGATTTAGCAACAAAACGATGTTTGTTTCTAAAGAGCAGCCCTCTAAACGGAGCGCTTGTTTGAGGACATTAATTAGCTGCTCCAGGGGTTTGTCTATACACAGAGCCAGGGGTTGCAATTAGCGGTGGCTTTTTGTTTCTAAATTCGGCGTTGGGACTCGTGTTAATATTTATTGTCGTGTTTAAAAAAAACGATCCGCCTAGTTTTTCCGCTGCACGGATGCGAAATGCGCTGGTTCCGGAACCAGCCGCTTGAAGCGTCACCGTAGGCATCCGTGCTTTAAAAATAACGATTACTAGGTGATTTGTGTGGTACATAGGAATGAACCCAGCTTTTCCTGCAGCGCTGGCATGCACTGTACATTCAAACTTTGCAAAAAAAAAAAAAAAGTAATTAGTCACCCTTCCCAACACACACACACACACCTCTCTCTCTCTCTCTCTGTAAACAGGAGTCGCTCCCTTTGTAAACACACATCAGACCGTCGCACCTTTCAACCTCTAAAAGATCTATTCATTCGCGTTTGGCTTGATTTCTCCCCTGCAATCAGCAGCTGGACGGATCGATACATTTTCACCAGGGAAGGTTTTGCAACCGGGCGATCTTTCTTTAAGAAAAGGGCCTGAAGCTGCCAAGGTCCGGTTTCTAGAGAAAAATTGACCCTGTCCATTTTGCACCCAAAGACACGCCAGAATCACTCTCTCTGCTGATCCGTTTCGCACTCCGTGCCAATCAAGTTCTGACTCTTTGCTGAGCTTCTCCTGGAGTCCTGTGAGTGTAATTAACTGAATCTAAGCCACAATCCAGGTATAATTTAACCCTTCATCCTCCTGCCAACTCGGCTAGGATGCCAGCGTTGCAAATGGCCCCTCTGACACACATTTAACCTTCCAAACGTCCCTCAACACATTTTTCCTGCCGTCTACACGCTGCTTTCTCTTCCACAGCTGCAGCTTTCTTAAGCAAACGTCGTTTCTGCGGATGTGATCATTGATAACCCAAGGGTAATATTCTTCAAAACAAACAAGCCTGCATTTTCAACTTATTCCTACAGCATTTCTTATGGCTACTTTAGCTTCCAATTACAGCACAGCAGAATAGATACTGCACCTCTTCCTACATATCTTATATCCAGCTCTTTTTTGGGGTCGGCGGTGGGGTGGGCAGATGTGATGAGTTTGATTTAGGAAGGGTCTACAATTCACAGTAAAACATACTCTCACTCTGAAATCGACAGGTAACCCGCCCCCTGTGTAACACACACACACACGCAACGAGCACAGATCAGTGCCTAAAACCAGGGACTCTCACAACAGGAGGGAACAAACCCTCTTTTGCTCTTTCACTTGTGTCGATGAGGATAAAGGGGGGGCATGCCTTAGCCTGAGCATGTGTGGAGCTAGGCTCCCTGCCCGCCCGTGTCAAGGGCACCAGCAGAAGCGCCACTGAAAAGTCCCCCAGGAATAGAATTAAAGTCAATTCCAGCCCCCGCGGAGCAGAGGGGGACCCTGCTTTCTGGAGACGTCGGGTGCTAAGCCGGACTGCAGCATTTCGAGCCTTTGCAACCGAAACTACCGCTCAGGGGATGCAAAGAACTAAAATGAATCAAACCAGCCACTTCCTACCTCTCCCCTCCCCCCAGCAAATCAATACATTCTTCAAAACCTCCGCAGGAAACTGTACTCCTCCTGCAGTGGGAAACCAAAAAAGAGCCAGACAACAGCCAACCCGCCCCTCGCTTTACAAGGGGGGCTCATTGACTTCCTAAAAGCCAGCAGGACACGCGCAGGAGCCCACAGCCACGAGCTCTCAGGTGGGGCGCGAGGCAAACCATAATAAAGGGGGACAGGGGGACGCTGTCTCTTTAAGAGCTGAGGGGGCGGGGGAAGGGATGCAGATGAGAACGGCGCCGTCCCACCAATCGGGCCGGGGGCGGTGGGCGGTGCTGCTCGCCCTCTGCTTAAAGAAACTTGTGGCCAGGGGTCGGAGGTTCGCATTGGAGCGGAGCTCGCCCGGCCGGCCGCAGGGGAGAGAGGGAGGCAGAGGCGCGCAGCTGCGGCACATCTGGGGCACATCTGGCCGGCGCTGCTGCATCCCGGGGAAGCGCCCTGCGCTGGGACGGGGACCCTGCGGGTGTTTTGTTGCCCCCCTTCGGTTCCCGCGGTCCCTTGCCCTGGGTGCCCCCCAGCGCATCCCCGCTGCTCGCCCTCCCCCATGCTCACCATGACCGAGGAGCACGACAAAGCCCTGGAGCCGCCCTGCAGCCCGGCGGGCACCGCCAGCTCCATGTCCCACATGGACTCGGACTCCGACTCGCCGCTGTCCCCCGCCGGCTCGGAGGGGCTGGGCTGCGCCCCGCCGGCCGCCGCCCCGCGCCCGCCCGCCGGCCCCAAGGGGGAGCCGGCCGAGGTGGACGAGCGCTTCCCCGCCTGCATCCGGGACGCCGTGTCGCAGGTGCTGAAGGGGTACGACTGGAGTCTGGTGCCCATGCCCGTGCGGGGCAATGGATCGCTCAAGGCCAAGCCCCACGTCAAGCGGCCCATGAACGCCTTCATGGTGTGGGCGCAGGCCGCCCGCAGGAAGCTGGCCGACCAGTACCCGCATCTGCACAACGCCGAGCTCAGCAAGACCCTGGGCAAGCTCTGGCGGTGAGTGGGGGGCCGGACTGGGGCGAGGGGATCGTAGCTGGGGGCTGCACTCCGGGAGAGAGCCTGCCTCACGCACCCGGCCCCGGCACGGCTTGTACGCACACACACCTGCATATGCACCGTGCACATCGGCACCACACGCTGCAGACAACATGCATCGTGCACTCATGTGCCACACACAACATACCCACATATGCCCCGGGCACGGCTTGGGCATGCACCAGGCACCTACACATCACGAACAACCCACCTACACATGCATCCAACAAGGACGCATGCACCACGTGTACCATATATGCACCACACACAGAAGGCATCACACTGCATGCACGCTACATGCATGATGCACCCACACCGTGTCCACACACACACAGACTATACTCGCACATATGCACCATGCACACACCCTCCTCAACACTTCTTGTCTGGAGTAGTTTTTCACAGCACCATACTGAGTGGGGGGTGGGAGTTAAAACCAGACACAAGAATCTAGTGAGTGAAAGTTAGACCATTTTACTGTAGAATTATTGACTCTTAAGATGCAGAGGTCCCAGGGGTTCATCTCTACTTCAGGACACAATTGCCCCCTACAGTTGCTGGTGGCCAAGGCCAAACTAGTTTGAAAAGTCTCAAAAGAGGGGGCTTCTGCCTCTTCCTTTTTTTGGAGATGCTTGGACAGAGTAATCGTTGAAAGCAAGCCAGAGAGGCAGAATGGAGAGTCCCTACCTAAGGACCTGTGGTACGTTAATAAAGGAGCTCACTGCTTCCCGGAGTGCTCAGGGGGTCTGGGTTACAACGTTTGCACTTCAGAGTAAGGGGTTTTAGTCCTGTTTTGTGCAGCAGGGGAGAATTGTCTGTATTGGTACAAAGACAAGATAGAGGGACTGTCTCAAGAACTCAAGGGGCCAAAGTTACCTGCAGCTACCTTGTTCCTGAACAGCCGGACCTAGAGCTTTCTTCAGTAATAGTGGGGGGAAATATCCTAGCAAAAAACACCAGGAGTTCTGCTAATTGAAGGGCTTTAGATGAGTGCAGCAGGTTAGATGCTGGTGGAATTTTTCAGGCTGGACCTAGCTGTGGGACACAGATCTCTCAAGCTGGGGACCCTTGAAAAAGAGAGTATTGAATTGTCTTTTATTGTAAATTTCTTCTCCTGACCAAAACATTCTTGTGAGACTTTGGACAATTAAAAATTAACTGATTGTGATTGGGCTCCACGCGTAGCAAAGGACAAATGATGAATCTATCATCCAGGTTCTGGTCCCTCTTACGAAATACTAATAAAAGCCCTAACTCTTAAGACGCCAGTCAGATTTTTGCTTGAATGAAGCATTGGCCCAGTCCTGCTCTGTTTAAATGAGCGAGAGTTTTGCCATTTTGCTCTTATCAAAGTCAATGAGAGTTTTGCCACAGCCTCCTATGGGAGCAGGATTGGACCTTCCGAGCATTCCTGTCTTTGGATGAGACTAGGGACGTGAACAGACAAACCAAATTCATTCTGATTCGGCAGGAATGGCCAAAGCTGGGGTTGATTGTTCCCCATGAAAGGGCATGTCTGTGATGGTTGCGTTGTAGTACGCTCTCAAACGTCCAGACTCTTGAGTCTCTCTTCAGCAGAGCTGATTGCTAATGAATGAACTGGATGCTTCATGTAGCTGCCTTATGGTAGAATTCACTGCAGTCCAGAGCAATGAAAGGACTGTTAAAAGAATCTAGGTGCAGGATTTTTCTTGGTACCCTGCATCATAATTAAATACTTCTGAGATTTCGGTCTGTCTTGCTCCTTTTCCTCCTCCAACTTTTTACAGTGGGTGGATTCTCTGATTGTAGTTCTATAACAAGGAAATGTTTGGGGGGTTTTTAGCTGTAACTTCACAGTGGATTTTTTGTAATATTTGTCTTGCTCGTTTGTATATTTAACCAACTTTACAATGAACTATGTAATGCAATTATACCTTTTATATTGTTTTTAATAGACAGCCACTGTTTTCATACTTTTTTTTGTTCTCTCTACACAAATGTATTTATATACTCAACATTTATTTTATGTTTAACTTTGTCTAGTACTAATAGTTTACCGTAAAACATCTAGTTGAGAAATTTTTTGATGCTTTCAAATGCTGCCTTTGGCAAGTCAGACTATATAAGCTTTTTCTTTGTGTCCATCATAGATTTTTTTTTTAATTAGTTATTTACGATTACATGCAAAGAGAAACATCCTGCATTTGTTCTGATGAGCAGTATTCCTACATTAAACAACTACGGTTTGAGTATCGGCAGGAAGTTTTCAAAGAGGAGCTTCAGAGGAAATAAAAACTTTAAATGAAATAGGCTCGTTTATATTGATTGGTTCTTCACAAGCGACAAGCACTCAAACAGAACCGGAGATGATCAGAAATGATTAAGTCATATTAGTGCAGCATGATTTACATGTGAAATATAGCAATAATATTTAGGAGCAGGATATGGAATTAAATTTAAAGTAAAAAAACAGTGTTTTGCTCTGTTATCAATATCCAGTGAGGAGGCTTTAACAGCTCTTTAGCTGATATTTGCAATATATGCAACAAGTAAAACAAATTGTACTTGTTACAAGTGAAAACTTTATTTTGTGATTTTTAATTCATTGGTTTGCCGAATCAATGCCTGTAAGCTAGAGATAGAATGTTGGAAAACATGATTATAAGCATTTGTAGTTTGCTTTTTAAGCAACATATAATTTACTATTTTTTTTCCCTCTTAAAATATAAAACAGTTTGTTAAGTGAAAATGAGAAACGTCCCTTTGTGGAAGAAGCCGAGAGGCTCAGGGTTCAGCACAAGAAGGATCATCCGGATTATAAATACCAGCCTCGGCGGAGGAAAAGTGTAAAAGCTGGCCAGAGCGATTCTGATTCGGGAGCCGAGCTCAGCCAGCATGCAGGGAGCCAGATCTACAAAGCAGACACAGGGCTAGGAGCAGTGGGAGATTCTCACCATCACAGTGATCACACAGGTAAGGAGTCTGGATTCTTACTGTGTATTCTTGAAATTTGCAAAGATTTATTATCCCAGTAGAACAGTCAGGTTCTGGAATAAACAAAAGGGAAAATTTCTGCCTTCACGCCTAGCTCTGATAACGCTTCCACACACACTTAACTACTGCAAATAGCCCTTGGAAGCCTGCATGTGTTTGCAGGATTGGGACCTTATAATGGGATACTCTAAGCAGTTGCATTGAACACAGTGGAAGGTCTCAGATACCTTGGTGATGTGTGTGATAGAAGAACATCCCTTGACAGGGCTGAGTCCTATTTATTAGAAAATAAACAAATCTATATTTTCAAACTGTCACTAATGTATCAGCAGGGTCAGGGCGGGAGGAAGAGTTAACAGATATAATCAGAGTTTATTATTAATTGGTAACTTTTTGAAGATGCCTCAAGAACAAGCCCTAGAGATCAAGACTAATTCGATTCCAACCCTTCTGGATTCTGAAGTGGAGCTTTGAATTGGCAAACTTTTAGTGTTGACAGATTCCAAAAGTATTGCTAATGTCCTGTAATTTCAGACGTGTTTGTTCTCTCTATTATGAATCCTGTCTGTGAGATTTTCCTCCCCCGCTCCCTTCTCTTTAAGTTTGCACTAGTATGGGTTTTTATATACAGAATAAGAGTTTCATTTACTGCCTTGTAAAGAAAGTCTGAACCATTTCCATTGATGTGAAACTCAGTTGCATTTTCTGGTCAAGGAATTAGTTTTAGATGTCTTTGCCTCTCCAAAGATTTTGTGGAGTACTTCTGCAGTAACTTCACAAAAGTATTAATCTTGGGCTCAGTGGCTGCTGAGTCCAGTGCAAACATAATCTGCAGCTAGTGTTAATCAACATAGTACCACTGAAGCCAGTTTATACCAGCTGAGGATCTGGCTCAGTAGCTATGGTGACATCTGCCCCTCTTTAACGTGTTTTCTTGATACAATGTTTTATTTAAAGATCCAGCGTTTGATTTCTGAATAGCTAAAAAGATGATAAATTGTCTGTCCTCCCCTCAAATAGCCATCAAATCCTTTAATTTTAAAAATGTGTGTTTTGTCTTTTTAGGGCAAACTCATGGACCACCCACCCCTCCTACCACCCCTAAAACGGATCTTCATCATGGGAGCAAGCAAGAGCTGAAACACGAGGGGCGCCGCCTAGTGGAGAGCGGCCGTCAGAACATAGACTTCAGCAATGTGGACATCTCTGAACTGAGCAGCGAGGTCATTAACATGGAGACCTTTGACGTACGTGAGCTTGACCAGTATTTGCCACTGAATGGCCACTCCGCCATGCCCGCTGACCATGGGCAGAACTCCTCAGCAGGGTCTTACGGCCCTTCCTATTCCCACCCAGCCAACGGCACCACTGGAGCAGCTCAAGTTTGGACTCACAAAAGCCCATCCTCGGTGTCCCCTACTTTAAATGAAACCAGCCAGCAGAGACCACACATCAAAACGGAGCAACTCAGCCCAAGTCATTACAGCGACCAATCCCATGGGTCTCCAACTCACTCCGACTACGGATCCTATAGCGCACAGTCTTGTGCCACCACAGCTTCCGCCACCACAGCGGCTGCCTCTTTCTCCAGCTCGCAGTGTGACTACACAGACCTCCAGAGTTCTAATTACTACAATCCTTACTCCGGGTATCCCTCCAGCATTTACCAGTATCCGTATTTCCATTCCTCGCGGCGCCCCTACGCCACACCCATCCTGAATGGCTTGTCCATCCCTCCCGCTCACAGCCCCACTGCTAACTGGGACCAGCCGGTCTACACAACCCTGACGAGGCCTTAGAGGACGGAAGGAGTCTGGGAGGTCTTCCCAAAACTATATGCACTAATGAAGGAAAAACAAAGTGGAGTGCTGTGGCAATTTCCTAAGTGCCTGCTAAGCCACTGGGAACACTCTTCATTGTGACTGGATGTCCGCTTGCTCCGAAATCTCCCAACTTTTAAAAGACAGAGTTCTATTTTTCTTTAATGAAAACAAACCCTATCGGATGGAAAATTCCTTTTGAATAAATGAAGGACAAAACTATTTGACTCCTCTGTGAGGACTGAAGCGAACTATTAGTTTTGAACATCTGAGTGCAAAAATGGAAAAATGTACAAGACTTTAAGGGTCTATTGCAATGTGAGATACGGACCAACCTTGGAGGCAAGAACTCACTAGGACCAATTAATATATATACAAAAAATTCCAGCTATTCCATGTAACGATCTTGTGGGAACATATCCGAGTCGGCTAGGACCAACCAATTAAATGTCTGAGGTGTGTGTTTTAGTCAAGAGTTCTTCTAAGCAAGGTTTGGCGTAGTTAACATTCATTTTTGGTTTTTGGGAGCTTAAAAGTGTTTGGTGGATTTTTTGGAAATCTGTTTAATATGTATTTATGTTCTGTATTTTGTCTTTTTAATTAATGAAGTAATTTTTGTGTACAAAGTAGAATTTAAAAAAATTTAAAGATGGGGCAGAGGGAAGCTTAAAAAAATAGTGGAGACGATCCAATAAAATGGTGTTATGAGTATATATTTTTTAACCACTGCAGAATTGTTTGAGAGAGGGGCTGAAATAGTCAGTATGTCACACACAACCAGTCACGAATTTAAAACAATAAAAGGAAGGACGTTGGGGGGGGGAGGGGGCGGGTGGGAAAGCAAAGTTATGGGCATGGTGCAAAAGTTACTAATGAAATTCAATGGCTAAATGATTGGAAAAAGGAGCAGGACCATGGGGATTTTCCTTGCCAGCTGCTTTCAAGATATTAAATTTGTATTTGAAGGCATCACTGAATTTTTGTACTCTTTCAGAACCAAGGCTAGTTTACAGAAAGGTGTAATTTAATAAGAAATTAGTCCACATTCATTTTGGCTACTAGGGACCAGATGTCATCCATCAAGCTGTGAAACTAAAACCTTCTCCACTAAATTTTTTTAGGTACTTAATTTTAGGCTAATATTCATTGATATAGTTCTACTTCTTCCATTGTATGCTGAGCATATAATAACCATCTATTTTATGGTAACTTGTGCCTTTTAAAAACTTTGTAAATCTTAAACACATTTCAGAGGTTATCTTCTTTTTACTTTTTCTATGTTTCCTACTCTTTTTCTAAAAGTATTTTTTGCATATTTCCTTTTGGGGATGTGGGAGGGGAGGGAAGTTACAGAAAACTCATTTTTATGCAATCTATTTTTCTGTATAAAGTTTGAAAGACTTCAGCTGTTACTTATCTGTTCTGTTCACTAGCTTCTGACTAAGCAATGCTAACTTTTGTACAGATCAATTTGATAAAATTAAAAAAATTTGCTTTTTATCAACCACATGTTGTGTTTTTTTCATTATATTAAAAAAAGAAACTCGGAAAACACTAGAGAAAGAACTGATTTAATTGCAATTACAGTGAAATAACATTGGCCAGGGAATTCCCCCCCTCTCCTCCTACCACTTTACCAGCATTTAGAGAAGATGGGGCTGAGTCTGGAAATCTTTACTCAGTTGAGTAACCCTTTCTCATACAGAGTCATCCAAAGGGTTTCAGTGGAAATACTCACACGAGTAAAGATTTGCAGGATTGAATGCCATGGTTTTAAACCAAAGTCATTTTGTTCTATACAGTATATAGGAATTTTAAAGAGTAACAGATTCTGTTACTGGTGAGCTCTTGTAAATACCTCTTAATTACGATAGCAACAAAATTATATGTTCCATGTAGTGGTTTTTTTAAATACAGTCATTAAAACAGTTACATTTTGTGACTTTAAAAAAAAACACATTTCAATTTGGTACTACTAGTTTAGGCAAACTGGGGCAAGATTCTTCAGGCTGGAGCTTAACTAGGAAGAAGTGTTTTTGGAAACTGTGGAATTCACAAAAGCTTCTGTCTGGGAATCACAGAAATGGGCTATAGACTTGCTTTCAAGGCAACCCTGGAAAATCTTTTAAACCAGGAAAATAAATGTGATAATTAATGAACCAGGAAAATGCCACATTTTTCCCACAAATATTCATTTAAATAATGTGTTGGGATGTGTTCTGGGCCCCTTTGGTATTTGGTTTCCAAAAATATTTCACGGATTGAGTTTAGTCTCACTAATATTTGCAGGAGGCAAATTTCGAATTTATACTCATGAATATTCACACCCAAAGTGCTTACTATAAGTTATGGTGGCTGAGCTCCTCAAAGGGATTTAGGCACTTAAGTGCCATTGAAATTAATGGGTGTTAGGCACCTAAATACCTTTTAGTATCTGAGCCACTTATCTATTCAAGGGGTGAAACAATATCATGTGACTTACACAACCAGTCATAATTTACCAATGCAGCTCTAATTGTGAATATCTAATACTGAATATATATATCTTCCTGGTCAACCCAGAGAGTCAAAAATATTCACACCAAATACAATTCAAAGAAATTGCAAGATAGTTGTTTGTCAAGCTAGACAGTCTAAATTCATGGGATTACTTATTCCTAGTGAATTATACAAAATAGTATACTCAAATGGCTAGTTTTCAGAGCACCCGTACCTAGATTCACACACAGAGATATAATAGGCACCTTTTATTTTCCTCGGAAAGCTCTACTGATTTGTGGTTTATATATATTTTATTCAGATCTTTCTTTTATCTCATCTTACATGCAAATGCAATGAGCAGAAGTTACTTGGACTGAGGCAGTAGTTCAGTTCAGCTCTCTGAAGACCATTGTCTACCTAGAGCCAAATTCTGACGTTGGTTACGCAGTTGTAAGTCTGGAGCCACTCCACTGAAGTCAGTGAGCTCAGATGTAACAGAGATCAGATTTTGACCTCAGATTATCATCAATAAAGAGTTCTTGAGTTAATCACAGGAAAAAACAAGATATAAGTTCCTCATTTCTTTGTACTGACAATAACGAATGTTTGCTATTTTATCTGAACTGGACAGAATGTACCATTAAGTAAGAAAGAGGAAATTAGTTTTATAGACCATACCCACATTTCTCTAGATCATAAAAAAAAGTCCCTTCCAGTCCTCTATATTATCATTTTTCCGGGAATGATATCAGCTTTCATTGCACGTTTTTTACTGTTTGGGATTAAGTTTATGGCTAAGAAATGGAAAGTCTCCAGTCAAAGATTTCTATGACAGCATTCAATTTTAATAATAACGATGATAAAAAAGATGTCTATGTGAGATGTGGGTTTTTTTCATATGTGTCACAGGTCAACAAACCTGCAAGCCCTGAAGAAGAGTGATGGCCACACTTCAAGCTTTTCCTGAGCCCTGCTCTGGGATTGTCACTCTGGCGTGACATGAGGGCCCAAGACAAAAGGGGAAGGGAGTGCCCTGGCATAAGAGCATTTCTTGAACGTTGGAATCTGATGTAGAAAATTTCCCTAAAAATAAGGGGAGTGGATGAGCTTCTGCAAGTCACACAGAATTTTATGGTTCCTTCCCTTTTGATTTGAGATTGCACCATGTGGTGGGTAACTGGTAATGGGCAATAAGCACTTGTTAAAAAGACACTATTTGAATCCAGGGGAGATTTTTTTCCCCCTGGCCATTTTGAGGCATGAAACTAGGAAGAGATCCCTGCCCCTCTCTAAAGAGGGACACAGCTGCACACCTACCCTACACCCACACCCTCTTCCTGTATAGCAGTGCTCCCTACGGTATATTTTGCACTGCCTTGTCCAGGCTTGTATTAAATGTCCCCAGGGATGGTTCTTCTACCCTTTCCCCTTACGTGCACGTACGGGGAGGGGAAGGGAGGCTGGGCTACTGCACAGTCTAAATGCTACAGAGATCATGGTCAGGCTGAATAGGAAGCACTCTGTGGAGGGACAACCTTCTTAAAGAAGGCTTCGCTCATTCCCTTTTTAACCCTTTGAACGCTGGCCTGTTCCAAACAGCCCGCCAAATGAATAAAGGAGCAGTACACAGACTGACAGCAGTACACAGACTGACATCACCCCTTCAGTTCCCCAGCCCTACGGGCGGACCAAAGACCCTAGCCCTCAGAACTCCTGCTGCAGCCCAACAACGCTGCTCCGCAATGCCCGTCAGCAGGCAGCACTGCTGTTGAAGCAGTCCCATTTTGACTGACCCCACGCCCATCTACCTGCTTTCTCTATTATGCCCTTTTCTCCCTCCTGAAATACACTGCACCACCATTTAACAGTGAATGATGAGTCTTTGGAACACACTTCCCTGAATGCCTTTCTGGGAGAGATGGTTTAGTCACACAAAAGTTACTGGGCTCAATACAGGAGTAACTGGATGAAATCCCATAGCCTGTTACATACAGGAGATCTGACTAGATCTGATGATCCCTGGTGGCATTAAAAATCTATTCATCTTATACCCTGGACATTGAGCACTGGCAAAGTGGGTTTTAAGGCAAAGCAAATGGGAAAGCCCTTTGTGGCACGGGCTGGCATATGATATCATCAGAGTGGACCTGCACAATCTGACTGCACCTTCCTCTGAAGCAGCTGGTCCTGGACACTTTCAGTGATATGATATTGGACTTCCTGGTCCGTGCCACTCAGCGTGGCATGTCCTATGTTCTTTAGTCCGAGGCAGTTTTGGAAGCAAGCGTGACCATGAAACTCAATCCCTGAAAAATGCGTTGGCGATGCAAAGTGCAGGGGAAGCATCAGCCACAATTTTGTATATGCAAAGGCATGATGCAGTAAAACCAAGACCAAAACGCTAGCCAGACGTGGAGGAATTAGACCTTCCTATTATGGCAAAATAAAAAGCTGTAATCCCCAAACAAAAGGACTTGGCAACTTGAACGGCTTCTGAGACAAGCTCAGCACTGCTCCAAACAGGGCTTGCTGGTAGAGTTGTTGCACCTTCCTCTCCATGCCTCACAGCTGGTGGGGGGTGTTTACACCTGTGCAAAGGGAGTGTGGAATGCTGCCATTCTTTTGGGGGGTATTTGAAAGCTGGGCACAGGGTGCATGTGCCCCACTGACACAAAACCAGAAGAAAGGTTTGTCCAGATCCCAGCAGATCAAGGTACCTGGGCCTGGTTCTCTTGCTGCTTACCCTGATGCAAATCAAGAGTAAGTCCATGAAAATCAGTGGTGCTACAGCCAGTGAAATTAACCAATATACATGAGAGGAGACTCTGGCCCATTAAGTCTCACACAGCTCAGGAGCTAGCCAGAGAAACATCATTAACCTATGGTCCAATAACAGCATCACACTGGGCAGACAGATGCCTTCTGCAACTAAGATTTTGTTCTTGGCATCTTGTTCCTGGAACTGTCTTGGCTAAACTGAGGCACATGGCCTGTACCTTAATCTTCAGAAACTAAAAACCCTGGGAATCATGGTTATCCTTGGTGCTGGTATAGAAGACTTCTCTTTGGGAGCAAACAGCACCTTCATCGATGCTCTTCACAGAGCATGGAGAAGTGCATCAAGCTCAACATTAAACACCACTTTGCATTCACATGCTATGCTGACAGCCTAGATTCTCACAATGCTTTATTCAGCCCTGTGGAGCTCATCACCATAGCCCCTAAGTCACATTACTGAACTAAGCCTCACTACACTTCCGAGACGTCGGAAAAATATTGTTCTTATTTTACCAATGGGGAAACTGAGGCACATAAATCCGGATTCACCACTGCCTGGTGTCATTATTTACACCTGGGCAAAGTGAGTGTGAACTGGGGTAAAAGAAACCCAAGCAGAATGATGGTGTGTTAAGTCCATTCTGCGCAGGGGTACATGACCACATGAAGTTGGGCAGAACCTGGCCTGCAGAGGCAACATGCTTTCCCCTGTGATTCAGCAGCAGAGCAGAAAACAGGACCCAATAGGCCATACCACAGTCCCTACTGAAAACTGGTGCCTATGACAAATAGCTTCTCTCTTTTGCAGTCCTGCTGGCAGAACAGTCCCTGCCTTACCTGCCAGAACAACACAGATTTCCAACTAGTTCCTCCTAGCCACCAAGCAACAGAGTGGGATCAGTCCCGATTGTTTTTTTTACCCCAGCTTCCAACAGATGTGAAACAAAAGCGATCCAAACCTTTGGTTTTCCAAGCATGATTGTTCTGACTCTTTGCTCCACTCCGGCCTAGTGACATGATTGGCCCAGGTGCAGTATGCTGGGCCAAAGGGTTTCTAGCATTCAGTCAACGGGTTTCCCGGTGCATTTGCAGTGAAGGTTAAGTGCTGATTTCATCACAGGGGCTGTGGCTTCTGCAGAAGCTGGGTTTGTGGTTTAGGTGGAAACAAAGTGTATTGTCCTTTTGAACCTTGCTAACTGAGAAGTAAAAGGAGAAGCAATATCTTCCAATAAAACTATGTAGCCCAGGCTTAATAGTTGCTCTCAAACTGAAATCAGAAAATCAATTATTCTCTTTCTCATATATAACTACGCATAAATTCTTAAATCCGTAGATCCAGGGCTCCTGGTGATAAGTTTATAGCAAGATGAGATACACAGGCAGATCCTCAGCTGCTGTGAACAGCTGCATTGAAGTCAATGGCATTATGACAATTGACAGCAAAGGATCTGCCCCTCAGTATCTATAACCAAAACCTGTGCAGTGCATTTAAAAATCCCACTAAGCCCCTGCCTGCATCTTTAGTCACCTAAACACTATTGAAAATCTTGCCCCTGCTGCTAAAAGTTAGGCTCCCGAGTTCGTATTTAGTCACCTAAAGAAAAGATTCTCTTTACAGCTCAGATCCGGCACTTCTGTTGACCCCTCTTGACTTCACTGGATTGTGACCACGATGCCTCAATATGGATTTAGGGCTTGTCTACATCAGCACTGCACTGCTTTAAGTGAAGGGGAGATTTTGTCCTCATTTAGTTAAACCTGTGCAAAAGGCTGTGTGGACACTCAGGGCTTGGCTACACTCGAAACTTCAAAGCGCTTCCACGGGAAGTTGCGGGGGGCGCTCTGCCGTCGCTGCTAGGGCGGCAGGCAGGGTGCCTTTGGCGGCTTGCCTGCGGAAGGTCTGCCGAAGCCGCGGGACCAGTGGACCCTCCGTGCTTGGGGTGGCAAAATGTCTAGGGGGGATTAGTTTACAGCTAATCCTAGGGGATTAGTTTACAGCACTGGGAGCCGCGCTCCCAGTGCTGGGGCACTGTTTACACTGGCGCTTTACAGCGCTGTAACTTGCTGCGCTCAGGGGGGTGTTTTTTCCCACCCCTGAGCAAGAAAGTTGCAGCGCTGTAAAGCGCCAGAATAGCCAAGGCCTCAGATTCCGGTTTAAACCAGGCTCACTGCGTTTTAGCATCAGTTGCTTATGAACAAGAAATAGGCCACTCCTAATCCACACAGGAGTTTGCAGTGGCTTAGCTGAACAATGCAAATTTATGTATTAACCACTCCTTAGAAGCCTGCTGGCATGCAGGTTGTACAGTTTTAGCCCAGAGTAATACATACACACACTATCATTTCCTACATTCACTCTCAAATATACATGTTTGTGTGTGTGTGTATGCATGCGATACTGTGATTGACAGGTAGATATGTGCCAGTAATATATAATACACCCAACTTACGCGCACACGCACACACACAGTCTACTCCCTCCTTTTAAATTTTTTTAAAAGTTTGCCATATGGTAGTTGAATTCTCCATCCTGGAAAGGGTTAAGTCTTTTGAAAGGTCTTGTTTGAGGTAGAGTGAATTTTAACCACCACACACATAACGAATGCAAAACAGGCTGAGTTACTGGTGAGAAGCCAAGAGCACAAGAGAGGAGCTGCTGAATTTTAATGATTCATTATTGCATGGAAAGCCTTTGTCTTCCTTTATCCGGTGCACAATAAAAGAATTAATTGGACAGAAAATGGCAGGGCAAAGAACTGACAAGTCATTAAGAGGTTCTGAATGGCTGATTAGATGCACATTGGGGGTGGAATTTCAACTGCACTGTTTCAGCGAGGCCTGCAGAATAATAATGGAAAGGCACAGTTTATATTTTGTATGCAGTACCAGAAAGGCCTTTATGTTAGCATTGTGATGCTATTTATTATGTTGTCTATTTAGCCTTTGTTGGCATTGTGTTTGCAATAAGAATGCACAAACAAAGTTGGATTTTTTTTAAATGTTGCAAAGGCAAAATAATTGGGAATCAGAATCTTGCTTAACAAATAGTTTATTAATTTTTTTGTCTAGAAACGGCAGTAAATATTTAGACTCGGGTGAAGCAACTTCTTTAAAAGAGAAAAAAGAACTAATAAACTTCTTTCTCTCCCCCTCCTCCCAAGCAGTACTCATTCAAAGGCAGCCTTACGCAGCCAGTTGGATCTCTGTAAGCTGTGGGGAGCTGACCACTTACACACCCTGCAGAGGAGAGGATGCAGTTTAAGAAAATCCAGCCAACTGGAATTATTGGTAGCTAGGAAGTTCATTGAACATTACAAAGATAGCTCCTTCAAGTCAGTTTCTGCCAAGATTTTGTTGTTGTTGCTGTCAAGGAATTGCCTATGAATTATAATAAAAACCACACACACAGAGGGGAGAAAAATATAAAAATTTCCAAAAATGCCAGGTGTATTAGATGTAGATAAGGAATGAATTCAAAGGACAACAAATTTGATTATGAGATCTGATGTGAGTTTCATGGCAACATTGGGCTGTTGACTGTGTGAATGTTGCAGGGTGAGGGTGAGGGAAAAGCAATGTTAATTAAGATGTATCATTCAGGTCTACTGGTAAGTCATTGGCACATATTGAAAATGGAACGCTGTCACCTTTATAATAACCCAAAGATCTGCACAAGTTAGAGATAATATTTTCAGATCTCACCTCAAAAGCTCACCGAGGATAACAATTTCTGACAGCTTTCTTCCTATCATAACAAAACAGGCTAAACTTGGTTTTGATTGCCAATGTACACATTTAAGACCTTTAGAACGTAAGAACGGCCATACTGGGTCAGACCAAATGTCCATATAGCCCAGTATCATGCCTACCAACAGTAGCCAATCCTTCTTACGTTGTTTTTGTTGGCTTTTGTTAGCCTTGAGGTGGTTTCCCTTGGGTAACATTAACTACTCTGAACTTCCCAAATATGTAATAACACAAGAGTGCTTTGCACTTACATGGTGCTTGCCATCTGAGGATCTCAAAGTACTGATTTAAGCCTCAGACTTTTCTGGCGAGGTAGGTAAATATTGTTATTCCTATG
This sequence comes from Chelonoidis abingdonii, assembly GCF_003597395.2. Lineage (NCBI taxonomy): Eukaryota > Metazoa > Chordata > Testudines > Testudinidae > Chelonoidis > Chelonoidis abingdonii. The sequence goes on from NC_133777.1 coordinate 4,832,704, forward strand.
TAATAGATGAAGAATATGAGGCACTGATCTGATAGTCATTGAAATCTCTAGTAAAAACTTCTGCTGACTTCAGTTGGATCTGGCTTTCAGTGCCATGTCCAAGGTCACAGAGAAGTCTGAAGTAGAGCTGGAAATACAACCCAGATCTCCTGACTTTTAGTACAGAGCCTTAACTATAGATCATGCGCCCTCGACATTGTATGGCAGCATCTGCTAGAAACTAAGTCCAAAAAGTACTTTTATGGGGACTTAAGTGCCAGGTCTTTTTGTCAAGCTGGCTGACTCACTAAATGAAACTCATACATTTCTTCCAGAAAGTGTATCTTTCATCAATAATTATAGGAAACAGTATATAATGATATGGATATTTAAGAGCCCCCTCTTCTTCCCAATTTTTTGGTCCTTAGGGTCTTCCTGATCAACTAGGTCTGGATCTGTAATAACAGTCTCTTCCTTCTGGCCTTCAAGTATAATCCTGGCTTAGGGTGACCAGATGTCCCGATTTTACAGGGACAGTCCCTATAAAGGTCTTTTTCTTACATAGGCTCCTATTCCCGCCCCCCATCCCAATTTTTCACATTTGCTGACTGGTCACCATTTCCTGGCTTCAGAGTTCCATGGTGGTGTCACTGCAGAGGAAGCTATGCCAGGCCTGGCCACCACATTGTCAGCGACAAGGCTGGAGGGAGAGAAAGATCCAGAGAGAGAAGCAAGAAGCAACGCCCCAGAGAACAACAGGAATCTGAGACCATTCCACTGCGTCCCTTCACTGATTTCAGTAGAGTTCTGCTGATTTATACCAGCAGAGGATCTGGCCCATTGTTAAACTTATCTCTTCCTTTTACCAATAACCTAGCTGTGGGTTACTGATATTTGTTCTGTATTTTTGTGGGGGGATGGGGATTTGGATGTCAGTTAGATGGATGAGCTGCAATCTGAAACTTTTTAGCTAAAAGTGAAAAGAAAAACGGGACTCTTTAAAAAAATGCCAGTCTTAATAGAATAAAGCCCCTTGCATTTTCTGAGATAATAATTTAAGAAGTAGTTAGTAGCACTCTTTCTTCTGGAAACTACCGGCATGTCAAAAAACAGAAAGCGTGGGGAAAGGTAGCTGGTTCCACTGGAAATTGCAACGATCCCCTTGAGACTTCAGCTTCTTAACAGTCTGAAAGAAGCGAAAATTCAGCCATTTGTGCTCCACAGGTCATGCTGAAGCTGATAAGGAGACATATGGAAAAGCCGTTATTAACCTAAAATTCCTTGCAACGAAATTCCATTTCAAAAGCCAACAGTGCACACTTCTGGGTTAGGCGGGGGGGTGGGGGTGGGGTTGAGCAGCTTTCACAAGTGAGCAGCAGAACCCCATTTGAGGCTGTCCATAAATTATAGAACATTTCTTTTTGATTTTTGAGACCCATCCATCCCTTGCAACAAGGAAACAAACATGCAAAATTAAGGACCTGCCCCTCCCCCCAGTTTGTTATGTAATTTACAGAGTCCATTTTGGTTGTTCTTGCATTTCTAAGTCAGTGCTTATGATGGCAGCTTGGAATGATCTCCAAGCACCAGTGTTCATTGCTTCCTCACACCTTCTTGGTCATAGAATTTAAGACTGGAAGGGACCACTAGATTATGTGGTCTGACTTCCTGTACATCACAGGCCACCAACACCAACACATCAAACCCAACAACCAGAATTAGACTAGTGTGTTATAGCCCTGATCTGGCCACCTTTAGGAATGGAGAGAGGAGTTTGGTTTCTATAAACCATTGGCCACTGTGTTGTGTCTGCCAAGAAGAAAGATTAGTTTGTCTTTAGTTACTGTGACATGACAACTTGTCTATTAGAGATTGAACTGAGACCAACCCGTCCATTTGTTACTGAGCAGGCTGTTCTTGGTAAAGGGATTTCTATCACAACTAGACTGGGGTGGATTTAATACAGCAACCCACAGGGGAAATGTTTTGTAGCCCATGATCAGTCCCTAAGCCACCCAGAGACTCCTGGGAATAAGCCCTCTTAACACCTATCTTTCCCCCAACATGCCCCTTATGCCAGGAGGCACAGAGGGGTTGGGACTCAGTTGAGAATCTGGCACTACAAATGAGGAAAAGTAGTTCTGTAGACTGGAGTGAAGCTGAGCCCAAGTCATGAATTTCAGACTGGGGGAAATTTGGATTCCAAACATCAGGAAGAACTGAAATCTAGGAGAAAGGTGGGTTAGTCCATTAGAGAGGTGAAATGAGGTGAGAAATTCAGATCCAGAATCTAAACTTCCCTAAAGTTTGTGTGTGTCCAGCTCTAGGTGGGTTATGGGCTACCAAGGGGTTAAAAATGTATCCTAAAAAAAGAAACATAAACCCACAAAAAATCCGTTCAGGGAAGCATGTTCATTTTTTTAATTAAAAGAACCTTCTAGTAGTGGATGTTTGTAAACTATTCCTGGGCCATGCAGAGAAGACTCAGGGCAGTCCTCTCTCTGAACCCCCAGAAAATGCTTTTGTATCTGGCTTTGCCTTGGAGGAATTGCATTGATCAAAATGATCTTCTTTTTCTGAGCGAAAAGGTGAGTTTGTTAAAAGGAATTAATATAGTTCAGTCCCATAGCAGAAGTGACTTTCATTAGTCAGAGATGGTTTGATTTGTCCTGTGCCTTTAATTCCATTTGCAGTGGTCAAAATTATAAGAAACTTTTGGAAATATTTTGTTGAAATTGCGTATTTTTCAAATGTTTCAACCACTTGATTAGCAGGTCAGAAACAACTGCACATTTTTTTGCAAGTATTTTTGCTGAAACTTTGAATATCCAATTTTTTTTAAACCTTCTGTAATGCCATATTATACATCTGCTGCAATCAATATTCTCTTCATTGAGCCTTTCCATTGATTTCGATGGGTTTTGGATCAGGCCCCATGTTACTGGAACAGTTCTCAGATATGACCATTGATAATTAGTTTCCACTTTCCATTTAACTATTAAACCAAAGCTTTAAATTTTGAGCTCTCAGATAATTCAGGGTGAAATCCTGCCTCTAGTGAAGTTAATGGTAAAACTCTCATTGCTGCAGTGGGGCCAGGATTTCACCTTCAAATTCCTGACATTCCAGTGAGTTCATAATTTTTTTTAATAGCTACATTTAATTATATCTTGAGATGGGCCCAGTCCATGAAGTTTGGATCTAAATGTCCCCAGATCTCCAGCATGTTGAGAAATGAACCAGGACCAAGAAAAACCCAAGATCCAGTTATAAGTTAGAACTTTATGAACCTCTGTCTACCAAATAGCACTTGTGTTACCCTCATGGGAGCCTCCTGGGGCCAATGTTGGGCTAGTGCAGCTTACATATCACCCCAACCCCCAACCCCAGCCCTGAGCCCCCTCCAGTACCCAAACTCACTCTCAGAGCTTGCACCCGTACACCCTCCTGCACCCCAATCCTCGGCCCCGTGAAAGTGAGGGAGAGTGAGCAGTGGAGGGAGGGGGTGAAGGAGAGAGTGGGGCAGGGCCTCAGAGAAGGGACAGGGCCGGGGCAGAGCCTGTGTGTGGGTTTGTGTGATGATACAATTGGCAACCCCATCCATCTTCCATGTGGCAAAACTATTGGAGTGCTGTGTTGGTGCATTCCAGGTCCACTACTCTTCTAAACACTCAAGTTATAACTCAGATTAATTCTGCAGTGAAGACAAGCCCATAGCCATATGATTTCCCATTATGTCGGGGGAAACCAGTTCTGTTAAATCTCAAATAAAGGCCATTCTGACTGAAAGTATCAGTTTGTTCTCTGGCTGAGTACATAACAACCTCCCCGGGCTCTGTATTTGAATCCTATGTATTAACAAGCCTTCCGATCCCTAATCTACACAGAAGTTTCAGAGTTAATTGAAGGTCTGGCATAAGATTTTTACCAACATGGCACCTGTCCCTCATATTAGAAGTTTAATTTAGTGCAGCTTCTATACATTGCCATGGTTAATATATGCATACTTCTGGGCTCCCTCATTAACATTTCAGTTGGCTCTTTTACATAATAACGCAGAACAGAGGATCATTTGCATTAAATTAAAAAAAAATCAAATAACCAAATCCTACTGTTATGCAGAGAGAGAGCTCAAGATGTTATTTAGATCTTGGAAAGTATTGAGGAGGTTACACAGCAGGCAACTGTGCTTTCTGTACAAAATGGGACTTGACCACTTCAATTTATTCATGAAATATTAGCTCACTTAGTGGAAGAGTTTTTTAAGCAGCTGTGTTGGAACTGATGGGAAATCCTCTCCCAGCTGCACAGAGATCAGCACTACTTGGACCCAGACAAACCTGAATTCAGACAACGTGGTCCTTTGCAGCACCGGATGTTGCTGGCTGGATCATGGAGGATCGGGTCAGTTGATGTGGCTCACAGAGCTGAAGTTTGCCATTTTTTTCTGGCAGGGCTTCTATCTAATCACAAGGTTTTATCCGGCTGTCCATCAGTGTAGTATCTGAGCACTAAAAGCATGGAGTATCTGGCACTTCTCACTTTAAGCTGCTGTTGTTCATGGTCTCCATGGCTAAACATTCCCATCTGAGCAGAACTTGCTGATTCCATATAAAAAGCCAAATTCACACCTGGTGTAATAATGTAATGACTCTGGGTTTTGCACCAGTGCAACTGAGAGCAGAATTGAGCTCACTGACTTCAGCTGCATGGATGTCACTGGGCCAAAGTGAACATTGACATAAACTGTGGTGTAAGTAACAGGTTGGTTATTTGCAGGGCTGGTGCTTCCATTTAGGTGGCCTAGGCAATCGGCTAGGGCGCCAGGATTATTGGTGGGTGGCATTTTGCCGGATGGGGCGGCAGGCGGCTCCGGTGGAGCTCCCGCAGTTGTGTCTGTGGATGGTCGGCTGCTTGCGTGGCTCCAGTGGACCACCTGCAGGCACGACTGCAGGAGCTCCACCGGAGCCACAGGACCAGCGTGCGGGGCAGCGAAATTGCCATGCGCCTAGGGCGCTAAAACCCCTAGTGCTGGTCCTGGTTATTTGCAGACCAGAAAACATGTGAAAGTAACACAATAGCGTGGCTTGCATTAATCTGGCATTTAGTCAGCGGGAAAAATAAGAGCAGTTTATATAAGGAAAGTTGTCAGAAGACATCTTAGATCAGATCTTGGCCTCATTTATAGGAGTGTAGATCTGCAGTAGCTCTACTGACAGTGAAATTACTCCAGATTTACACCAGAGTAAATGAGAGCAGAATTTTGACCTAAGGAGTCCTGGCATCATGTCCCTTTGCTCTGATCATGGCCTCTATGGATAGCAGCTATCTTCATTACAGCCAATCTAAAACCCTGGATCAAAACAGCCCCCAAATTTAAGAGGAATCATTCATAGATGAATGAGCTTCTAAATTAATAAAACTGACGGAAGATATTTTTTTTGCTAGAATACAGTGAATAGAGTTTAGGGGTGAGCAAATGTGAATCATTCTAGTCAGGCTGTGCTGATGGCCTCAAGGTCTGGCACACCCAAATCTAATCTTCCCCGTCTGCATATCCTCTGGGGACATGTTTCTCGGACTCAGGAAACTTTGGGTCAGGGAGACAACAGGACATCTCACTCTAACACAGGCTGTGCTGAAACAAAACCATAATGCAAACTTATGACAAGCTGCACACCCCACCCTCCCATGCCCATGACTGGAAGACCTCTGCGTACCCCCAGGGGTACACAGACTCTTGGTTGAGAACTGCTGGACTAGCTGGTTAAGATTCAGGTCTTGTTGTGGTGGATTTCAAGCCCATTGGCAAGTTATATCCTAGGATACAGGACATACACACAACCCCATAATGAGAAGACATAGCCATGCACATCAATGTCCACATTTTTTTAATCTCAGCTCACCTATAGATCACATTGCACTTCTTAGAATGGTGCTGGTTTACATGCACAATGTGGCTATTAAGAGTTAAATCATGTCTCTTAAAAGGACAAAGGGGACTCCCCCCAACCCTACAGCCATTGTCTTGTTGTTAAAGTCTAACACTTGGCAAGGCCTCTAGTGCGTTATATGGACTTTGCAATAATGCAAATGTTTAGCGCAAGTCTGCTGCTGTAGACACAGGCATGTCTCCCTGCACCAAGTGTCTCACTGTGGGCTGGTGACTCTGGGAACATGCGACTGATTTGCAAGGGAAATCATGTATAAATAATCCTCATTACCAAGGATGGCTGCCCCATTCCAGATCAAGTTCACTTGTTATTCCGATCAGCTGATAACCCTCATTTCCATAATTTTCTCTCTTCTACATTACAGCTCTGCTGTTATATTTAGAGCAGATTTAAAAAAAGTTATTAGCCTGTGTATTTTTCTTGGGCAACAAAGCAGGGCTCCTTCTTTAAAGCTAAATGAGTGTATAAGTGTCTGCTGACTGCCAGTAGTCAAAAGATGCTATTTTTCGGTGCTCGTGGAGAGTTTCCCCTCCCCCTTGGTCTGCTGCCTCAGATCTTGGTTCTCAGCTTTGTTTGCCAAACGCTCCAGGATTATAGAAAGGGGAGGGGTTCTTTATTCGACCTCCCTCATAGTGATTCCTAGTCAGCCGACACCTCATCAAGCAGAGGAACTTTTCACTGAGGGCTTGTATGCCCTACCACTTATGTCGCTCAGGGGTGTGAATAAGCCACCCCCCCCGAGCAACGTAAGTTACACCAGCCTAAGTGAGAGCTAAACCTAAGGAGAGCTCTCGCCCATCGGCATAGAGTGTTTTCACCCCACCTGCACTGGTACAGCTGTAGCTCCTCTAGGGTAGGCTAGCCCTGAGTGTCACCTTTTTCTAGTGGGAAATTCACAGCCATAGTCCAACAGTAGCAAGGGGTTTGGGGACATTGCTCCCCACAGCCATTTAATAACCTCAGTCAGAGATTCCAAGGCTGAAAGGGACAATTGTGATCCTTCAGTCTGACCTTGTGGAACAAGTCAGAGAACTGCCTCAAAAGAATTCCTAGAGCAGAACTTTTAGAAAAACATCCCATCTTGATTTAAGAATTGTCACGGATGGAGAATCCACCATGACTCTTGGTAAATAGTTTCAATGGTTAATTACCCTCACCTAAGGATTCACACCTTGTTTCTAGGCTGAATTCTAGCGTCAAATTCCAGCCATTGGCTTGTGTTAAACTATTGTTGTCTCTCTCGATACGACTGCAGGATTGGCGCATTTTTACTTCTGCCCACTGCCCCTAACTTCTGCTACTGCTATCTCAGTTCTAAGTCACCCACTCATGATTCCAGCCTGGCTTTTACTACTCCTGTGACTTATAGCCATATCAGCACCAGTCTGGGTGATCTCATGAGATCTCAGTTCAGACAACATTAAGTCACATCTTAAGGATGAGCAGGGTTGGACCACATCAGGACCTGAACAGGGCACAAGAAAAACCACAGGCTGGCGTGACTTATTCGGAGAGGGCTTGTCCACACTTAAAACCCTTTAGCAGCACAGCTACAGCACTGTAGTGCTTCAGTGTAGACATGACCAACTCTGATGGGAGGGATTCTCCCACTGGCATAGGTAATTCATCTCCCCAAGAGGCGGGAGCTCAGTCAATGGAAGAATTCTTCTGTCGACCTAGCACTGTTTAAACAGGGCCATAGGTTGGCTTAATTACATTGCTCACAGGTGTGGATTTTTCACACCCTGGCCCACCATTGTTAAACCAACCTCATTTTCCAGTGGAGAGCAGGCCTCAGTTGGGCTCTTCTATCTATGGTTTCGTCTACACAACAGCCTATATCGGTATAACTGTGTCACTCAGGGGTGTGAAAATCCACACTCCTGAGCAACAGAGTTATACCAATCTAACCCCCTGAGTAGACAATGTTAGGTCAATGGGAGGGCTTCTCCTGCTGATGTAGCTACTGCCGCTTGGGGAGGTGACTTAACTATGTGGATGGGAAAGGTCTCTCCCGGTGGCCTAGGAGAGTCTTCATTTAAGCTCAGCTGTGCCGATGCAGCATTTTAAGTGTAGGTCTGCCCTAAGTTAGCATTGAGTCGATCCTCCATGATGACTGTGGCACTGTAGTGTATGAGAGGTACCCTCTTGCCCTTTGGATAGTCACCTACCCTAGTCAAAGTGAGCATGAAACTTCCATTTTATACCCACTTTACACAGGTGTAAGTGACTGTACGAGGTGGAAGGATCTGAAAATGCAGACAAAGCCCCGGCTGTTTATAGACATATTAAAAATTCCATTTCTGTTTTTTGCCAATATAGGGGTTTTGTCTTGGTTTACTGGCTAAATTCTACATCCTACTCTGTCCAGTGAAAACTCTGGAAACTTTATTATGTTTTCTTCATTTTCTTTGCTGGGGGAAGATTCTCCTCTCACTCAGACCAGTTTTGCACTTCATTGCCTCCAGCGGCACGTAAATGGATTTAACATAGTGCAAGTGAGAGGGGACACAGGCCTCTGACCTGTATAGCCGTTGCTACGTGCTGCTGAAGACTCACTGCTTCCACCCCAGAGGTGGCCACATCTCTATCAGGCTCGATGATGTTGATTTACATAATAGGGCAGAATAGTTCTGTCCACTGCAGGTGAAGGTCTTTGGCTTGAGTAATGCAGGAGGTCAGCCTAGATGATCAGAAAGGACTTCTGACCTTCAAATCTTTGAATCGGCAGTAGGTGTCGTGAACCTGGAGACTGATGTGTGCATTTTTCACTTGAGCAAGGAGTTCAGGGCAGCAACCACGGTTTGCAAAATACCTCAAGCATTAAGACCGTTCAACGAAAAGACAGCTTATAAATGACCGGTCATATTCCAGTTACTCATGTCTCTCTAGCTCCTCCTGAAGGATGCAAGACTACGTAGCTGCATGGGAGAGCTGGATTTATTTATCTTCACTGAAAGACAGTGCAATAATCTTGGACTGCGAAGGGAAAGTAGAAAGCCAAGGGCACACAGAGCCCAGCCTCCTGGGTTTTTTTTTTCTCCTTTTTCCTTACAGTGTGCTGTGGAAACCCCAGTGGCACACATTTAATAGTGTAATCTCAGCGCCTAGCAGGCCACAATCTGCATGACAAAAACTACCTCCCAATTCAGCATGAGCTGGCACAACTGAGAGCCTTTAGCTCAAAGGAAGCACTGGCTGGAAGAGAATGCAAGGGGGACAATGGAAGGAACAGAGGCAAGTCAAGATTTAGCCTCTGCTTACATGGAGGGTCCACCCCCTTTTGCTTTGAGTGGCAACGAGATCCAGAAAGCTGGCACTGGAGGATGAGAGCTCAGCTCCACTCTGCAGGAAATGGCGCTTCTATTTACTCTTGTTATCATTTGAGATTTGCAACCAAGGAACCAAGCGGGTGCCATTTTATCCTCATGTGAAATACTAACAGTGCGCTAGTAATATAATCCCCACCTGTCCAGCGATTGTAAAGAGCTCCCGGCTGCAGCCTCCAGTCGCTCTGGTTCTCATTTGGCTAGCAGCATATTTCGCTTTTTTCCTATCATGGAGAAAATAGTTTAGCATCTCACTAGACCTGGTGCCGCAGGACCATTGAGCTGTGAATTTCCTGGGTTTTATTGTTTGCTGTCAGACCCTTAAGGAGTTGCCAATTCCCATCTGCACAGAGCTGGAAGTCGACCTATTAACTTATTTTTAATATATAGTCATTTTTCTTGGAGGCATTTTCTTCTTGTTACGGGGCTTGATCCAAAGTCTTTTGAAATCCATGGGAGACTTTCCAGGTTTTGGCTCAGGCTCATAACTCAGGCATTATTGTCTGGAGGGCGTTGCTAATGCATTAGCCAGAGATGATTTTTGTTATTAGAATAAAATTAATAATAATAAAGACTAAAATTTAGCAACTTTTGTCAGTAACTGGGACATGGGCGGTCATGCCTAGCAGTTAACACAGGCATCAGCGCCAAGGCTAAGAACCGACTTACCTGGAGTGAGGCAGGCAGGAACACAGGTGGATAGGAACAACTGCAGAAGCTATCACAGCTGCAGGCAAATGCTTTGAGTAGCCATTGAACTTCTGCAGCTGCTGTTGGCTTAAGAGCCAGCCCACTGACTCTTCCAACCTATCAGGCAGTGTAGCCAATTAGGCAGCTTACTATGGGCCAGCTGAGCTCTTTAGATCCTCCAGAGACTGGCTCTGCTGCAGGCCCTGATTCCTGATACTCATGAAATCTATTCCACTAAGGGTCTAACCCCACAAATACTTAAGCATTATCTACTATCCTGGGTAGTCCCAATGGTGTTAAAGCACTTTTGCTTGGTAGTAAGTTTATGCAGATCAGACCCTGAAAATGACATCCTCCAGTCTTTCATGTTCTGACTAAATTCATGAACTGAGTTTACACACAGAGAGCACTTCACTTTAAAAGGATCCCAAAAAATCAGTGACTGCTTTTGAGACATTTGGCCTTAGACTTCAATAACTTCTGAAAAGGAACGAATGACATTTGTCTCCTCTGTCTGTCAGGGTGAGCCAGCCAAACAGCTCTGCACCACTCTATGGAATCCGGAAGCTTGAGATCTGGTCTCTGTCTCCATCTCTGTGGATGGAAACCGGAGCTATTTAATACTTGTTTGCTCAGGTGGCTTGAAATGGTTCATTCCTCCTCCCCAGGTTCCAAAACAGCTGGGGAAGGTTCTTTTCTCAAGCTAGAGCAGCCCCAAGAACTAATGTAACCTAGAGTGCAGGCATACCAAAGTAGGTAAATATTATCCAAGCCCTTTTCATAGGCTTTGATTGTAAGATCCAAAGTCAACACTTGGAGACAATGTATTACCCATCTCCCCGCCTACAATGGAATGAACGGTTAAGTTATTTTAGAGCATCACAAGAAAGACAAACCTACACCACATTTAGCCTTTCTCCCTATATTCTGTCATTTCCCTAAATTGAAAGGAGATGTTTTTTATGGCTAACTAAACATTTCCTTAACTGAAATGGACTTAAATGGTAAATTATTCAGGAGCATAAAAAAAAATTCTGTTGAATATCAAAGGATCCCAGATATATTGATTCTCCTGTCAAACAAAGCTATTATCCTGCAACATCTTAACAGGGGACATTAAACTCAACTCCTCTTGGGACATCTCCAGGCCCAGAAGAACTTGAATGCAACAGAACCACCAGAGACGCTGTCTTTGGAGGTCAGTACAGCACAGCACCTGAAATGGGCCTGGGATGTTAAACTGAGATCCGAGTCCAGCTAGGAATCCAAACTTTGGCCAGTGATATAGTGTGTATGGTTTAGTACTGGGGCACTGGTTTCAACTAATTGTATAAGTATCCTCAGAGGGAGAAAATACAGGGCACTAAACTGTTACCACTATTCTTTATCTATATTCCAGGAGACAGGCACTTTTCAAGCACAGTGGAAAGACACTGTTCCTGCCCCAGAGACAAATGTAAGGTGGGAAAAGGGGATTATTAGCAGGAAATATTTATATTCTGGTAGGGCCCAATGGCCTTATTTAGGATCTGGGCCCCATTGTGCTGGACTCTGTATAAATGCAGAGAAGAGATGATGACTACACGCAGATGGGCCAGGGCGCTGAGAGGTGAGGGGCATTGTTTTAAGCTAAACACACTTCAGTCCCTTCCACTGTCTTATCTCCTTGACTTAGTCCACAGCTCCCCTCAGCTGCAGTTCCGGTGTCCTTGAACGTGGATCCCCTCCCTCTGGATACAAGAGCAGCTTACCCCTAAGATGGACAAATGGGGATAAATGAGTGGATGAATTAATCAGCTAGTTGCTTGTAGGTAGTTGTAGCAAAGTTACTGCCCCAACATGGCTCCTCCTGGCTGCCTGGGGTGTTGCAGCACCTTTTGCCTCAGTTTCCCCACACCTTTCTTTGGCCTACTCCAGCCATAGGAGTGACCTGGCCCTCAGGCCAGACCATGGTCCAGAGCCCAGGGCCTCCGAGTCTTTCACAAAATCCCAGCAAGATGTATACAAACCAAACCTTCAGCCCAGCTGGGCTCAGCTAGCAGATGCTTTGGCATAGGTGTGCCTCTCCTGTTTTAGATCCTCCTCCTCTCTAACCACAGGCAATTAACCCACTGTTCTCCAGGGGCTGGCCCACTCCTCCCCTCATTCAGGAGTTCAGGGAGGGTACAGCTCCTCAGAGACCCTGTCTCCAGCCAGGCTTCCAGCTGCCCCCTGGAGAAGCCTATCTGCTTCAGAGAGTGCATGTGTCTTCCCCACACCCCAGGTTTTCCCACTCCATGGCTTTACCCAGCCCTTTGTGAAAATGCCCAGCTGGGTCTGCTAACTAACTTGAGCCATCTGATCTCCAGCCAATCAGAATCATCTGTAGAGGGGGTAGTTGAACCATCGTGGGATGAATGAACCCTGAGAGAATGTCTACACTGCAGCCGGGAGCAAGCGCTCTGGCTGTGTAGACCGACTCAGGCTAGTGGGGCTTATGCCCGTGTGTCGTAGTGCAGACATTGTGGCTTTCGGGCTATAGCCACTGGGGCTATGACCCGGGGGCCAGGGCTGCCACACCCACTCTGCTGTGTTTAGTGCACTAGCTGGACCAGAGCTAGCGTAAGTCTGTCAGCCTGGCTCCCTGCTGCAGTGTAGACACACCGTTAATGGCCAGGCAGCCTGGGAAATCATCATAGAAGGAGAGAGAGGTTTGGGAGAGACTGAAAGGAGAGGAGGGAGGGCTTTGCAAACTCTCCTCATAACATACAAGGAGCCTTTAAACAGCTTGACAGAGAAAGCTAAAGATTGCTGACTGGGCTTGTGGGTAAGGCACCAGCCTAGCCCTGTGGGCTCAGTTGCTGTTATTTCATGGGTTACACTGGCTGAACGATTTTGCCTTTATGCCTCCGGTCCCCAGCAGCAGACCAGGGATGCTAGTGTTCCCCTGCCCCCTGCCTTTGTCTTGTCTATTAAGATTATAAGCGCTTTGAGCAGGGGACTGTTTCTTACTGTGTGTCCAGACAATGCCTAGCACAGTGGGGCCCTGCTTGCAGCTTTGGCTCTCTATGTGCTACTGTGGCAATACAACGTCACTCCGGTGTAATTCCATTCAGGTCAATAGAGCTACGCCAGGAATGAATCTCACCTAAACATGGCTTTGCCTGTAAACCCTCATCAGTGTCAGTAACAACGGAGGAGTCCCTGAAGTGTTTCACTGTGAAAAGACTTTTATTTTATTTACGGTGATCCTGCAAATGTCAGTTCCCTGCAAGCTTTGCCCAGGAAAGCATCGGCTCCTGTCCTCACCGGGGGAGCACGTGTTGCTATTATAACTCACCTGAATTCTTCATTTCTGGAAGCCTTTTTTCTCCTAGGTGATATTAAGCTGCCTGTGTGTCACTCCATCCCACTTTAATTATTTCCTCTGGAACATTCTGTGTTCAATACGCTCGCGGGTTAGCAACCTGAGCTGAATCTCCTGCAAAGCAAAAAATAACGGCCCAGACTGAGCTAGCTGCTTGTCACCAAGGCCTGCCACCCCACTTATCCCGTGGAAGGATTTTCAGATGGCTGCATTCCCTGTACATTACAGGCAAAACATTGGCTGCTCCTGGGGACTCTCCCTTTCGGCAGTCACGGTTTCCATAATAAGCAGCGACTTTGTTTGGGGAAGACGTGAGAGCGTGGTAGATATTTTGGCTCAGCTGGCAGAAAGCTGGGCAGGGGGGCGAGGAAGCCTGTAGTCTCTTCTCTTCCGTGACCCCGAGGGCCTCCAGATGGGATTGAGCATGAGACAGAGCCAGAGACCAGTCACTCACAGTGGTGCTGGAACAATTTTTCTAGTGGAGGTGATGAAAGCCATTGAACAAAACCGCAAACCCTGTATATAATGGAAACCAGTTCAAGCCAGGGCCGCATTCCCAGGACCCCTAGTTCCAACAACCTATGGCTACTCATGCGCCATCTTCCCTTCCAAGCAAATCTCCACCTGCTCTCCCCATCAAGGGGAGGGGAATTTTTTTGGAAGACAAATGGAAGCTGCAGTGAGGCAGCAAATGAACCATTCTGCCATGGGAGAGGCAGACCTCTTCTGCATTAGGTTTGCTTGCCCTGCCATGCATCTTGCCCCAGCAGAAACCTCTCCAGTGAAGAAGGCAAAGAAACCTCCTCTCCACAGCCCTATTCTTGCTGGTCTTTCTGAAGAAGAGCATCTTCCTGAAGAAGATGATGTGTAGAGAAGGCAAACGGTTTGAGGGGATTGATTACGGGACACTGGCTCACTAGCTGGCACCTGGACTGACATTTTTGGCCACTGGTCTGTAGTGTGCCAATGAAAATTCATAGAGTCGAAGGCCTCAATGCAGGAAAGCATTTAAGCACGTGCTTAAGTCCCATTGACTAAGTCCCATTAGATCTGACCTGCTGTATAGCACAGGACGTTACATTTCTTCCAGCTCTCCCTACATTGAGCCCAATTCCTAATGCAGGGGTGGCCAGCCTGAGCCTGAGAAGGAGCCAGAATTTACCAATGTACATTGCCAAAGAGCCACAGTAATACACCAGCAGCTCCCCATCAGCTCAGCCTGCCCCCCACCCCCAGTGCCTCCTGCCCATGGGCAGCCTCACTGATCAGCACCTCCCTCTCCCTCCACATGCCTCTGGCCCACCACAATCAGCTGTTTCACAGCATTCAGGAGGCTCTTGGGGGGGAGGGGAGCAATGAGGGGATGGCAGGCTCTGGAGAAGGGACAGGAGCCTTGGGGGAAGGGGTGGAGCGGGGTCAGGACCTGTGGCAGAGCCAGGGGTTGAGCAGTGAACACCCTCCCGGAACACTGGAAAGTTGGTGCCTGTAGCTCCAGCCCTGGAGTCGGCACCTTTGCAAGGAGCCGCATATTAACTTCCGAAGAGCTGCAAGTGAAATGAAATGGTGGGTCTCAGTCCTGGTTTTAGAAGACAAGGCGCCAGTGCAAGAAAACATTTAAACATGTGCTTAAGTCCTATAGACTTTGTAGCAGCTGCTGTTTGCCCCTCCCCCAGCAAAACTTCAGCATGTTCTTAAGGGACAAGTGGCCATTATGAAAGGCAGCCTTCCTACTGCTTGTTATGGGGGAAAGAAACATACAGTGCTCTCTCGTGGAGACTTTACTTTTGTTCTTTCTGCTTTATCTGTTTCACCTTAAAAATAAAAGTAATTTAGATGGAAAATACCCATCTGCCTTTGTGTCTGGGAAGAAATGTCGTGTTGGTTTTGGTGGGAGGTGGTTCATTTTCGCATGCTTGCCATGCCCGGGATTCAATTGCAAATCAGATGAACAAAAAATGTTCAGGGCGGGGTGGAGCTCGATCCAAAGTCAATGGAAAGATGGCCGTTGATTTCAGTGGGCCTGGGAGTGGGCCCTGGTTGCACGGACCATAAATAGAAGTAAAATCACTCACGTAGTTGAGATCTGTAAGAGCCAGTCATAGCTACAAAGTAATGTTTACAATCAAACCGACCAAAAGAACACACTAGGATTCCTTATCCCAGCATTTAACCCGCTGCCCATAATCACACACTCATTCATTCACCCAGTGCCACCTGAACCCAGTACAAGACAAACACATAATCCCCTTGGAAATCATAGCCGCAGAATATCTCTTTTCATTATTTCTTGAGGGGTTGGTTACAGTGCACACGGTTTGCTTTGTACCAGGCCAAAGACTCTGTCATTTCTCTGCGAGTCAACATCATTCCAAAGAGGAGACTGCAAACCTGTGGTGACTGTGCAAATGAGCTGGCAAATATTAATCCATAGTCAAGCATCCAGGGGGTGATTTAGAGCTCCCTCAGGATTAATAATACAAAATATAATGGGGGGGGGGCGTAAAATTCCAGCTCATTGCATAGCACTCCTGCTACAGTTCTCCTGGGATGGGAAGCAAGCTAGTTTTATGGGGCATTCTGCTCAAAGGAGGATTCCACCTTTCTGAGGAGACCCTGATCAGGAGGTGGAAATCATGCCTTAAAAGAAAGTCCTCACTTGTGTCTCCAGCAGCCAGTTTTCGATGACTAAAAGGGAGTGGAAGGACAATCTAGTGGTTAGGGCATTTGCCAGAGATGCCGGCTCAATTCCCTGCTCTGGCACAACCTTCCTGCATGCCCTTGGGTGTGTCACTTTGCTTCAGCTCCCCCATTTGTACAAGGGGGCTGGTGGCATGTGGGATGCTGCAATACATTGAACATTGTGAGGTGCTCAGATACTGTGGCCACAAGACAGATTTAAACTGGAGACATTTAAAGTCTGTTTCATGCCACATTGCTTCCCCTTTTCCTGTTCAGTTGAAGCAGATGGCGGATGGCTAGCACCTAAACGCTGGGGCTGGGGGGAAGGCAGGGCCATTGATGCCTGCGCCTCTAGCTCCTGGCACATGCCCCACTCTTCAAAATGGCAGCACAGTGGTCAGACACCATGGAGCCAGTGGGCCACGTCCTCAGCTGGTATAAATTGGGTTATTCCCCCTGATTTCAGTGGAGTCACACTGGCACAGGGCACAGGCCCCTGCTGTACATTCAAGGTTGTTTCTGAGTAGACTTTTGAAAGTCAGTTTGCCTTCTGGTGTAGATTCTCAGCTGGTGTCAATCAGTGCTGCTCGCTTGAAGACCCTGGAGCTGGGGTGATTTGCACCAGCTGAGGATCTGGCCTAGAGGTGGCTGAGGGGTGTTTTTAGATGCTCTTCTTTCCTCCCAGACCAGCCAATCAAAGAATGAGAACTAATTCAGCAGATCTGCTCTCCACCAGGATTTATAGCCAGGCTTAGTCTTGACATGGAACCGTGTCCCTGAGCAGCCAGCGTTTCACCGTGGCTCCTACCAGCCATCGACCTTCCCTCAGGAAAAATATCAGCTTGGGCTGAGCTGGGACAGGAGTGAAGCTGTCTGGGAAGAAAGAAAGATTTACTTTACCTGTGGTGAATGGATGCTCAACCCAAGTACACAGGCAAACTTTAGCGTGGACTTTACCTGAGATTCCACCAGACAACGGGCTGAATTCTGATCTAAGCCTCAACTGTATAAATTTGGAGTAATGCAGATAGCCTCAATGCTATTAGTCCAGATTTATACAAACAGGACTGAGATCAGAATTGGACTGGTTGTCCTCTGTGGCTGATATTAATCCTATCACACAGCAGAAGGGACTTTATAATACACAACAGAAATACTTAGAGCGTATAAGGCTTGATTCTCTTCTCACACTGGTTTAAATTGGGTATAGTGCTATTGAGATCAGTGTAGTTACAATGGCGTCAATCAAAGCAAAATCAGGCCCGTAGACTGCTTTCCCTGGAGAACTTCCTCAAAGTGTTTTACCTCTGTATTTGTCATTGGTGCAATCGCTGCTGGAACAGTGTCCAACTCAGGTGCCCACCATCCAAGAAGGATGTTGATAAACTGCAGGGGGTTCAGAGAAGACCAACGGGAATGATTACAGGGATGAAAGACCAGCAGTACAGCCGGGGCTGGCCTGGATCAGCTAACTCCGGCCCGTGGGTCTGGGGCTGTGGGACTAACAATTACTGTGTAGATGTTTGAGTTCAGGCTGGAGCCCGGGCCCTGGGACCCTCCCCCACTCATGGGATTTCAGAGCCCAAGCTCCAGCCCAAGTCTGAACAGCTGTATGGCAATTGTTAGCTCTGCAGCCTGAGCCACATGAGCCCAAGTCAGCTGGCCAAGGCTAGCTGCGGGTTTTTTACCCCCATGTAGACGTGCCCAAAGAGCTCAATCCATTTAACTAAACAAAGAGATGGTAAATGGATGGTTTGTTTATATCAATAAGTATCTACCTGGGGAACAAATATTTGACAATGGGCTCTTCAGTCTAGCAGAGGAAGATCTAACATGATCCAGAGACTGAAAGTTGAAGCCAGACACATTCAGACTGGCAATAAGGTGTACATGTTTAACGAAGAGAGTCATTAACTATTGGAACAACTCCCCAAGAGTCGTGGGGGAGTCTCCGTCCATGACAATTTTAAAATCAGGATTGGATGTTTTTCTAAAAGATCTGCTCTAGGCAAGGCCACCTGGGGGGAGGGCAAGTGGGGCAATTTGCCCCAGGCCCCAGGCCCCACAGGGGCCCCACGAGCCCTGGTCTGGCGGCGGTCCGGGTCTTCGGCTGCATTTCGGCAGTGGGGGGCCTTTCAGTGCTGCCAAAGATGCGGAGCGACTGAAGGGCCCCCCGCCTCCGAAATGCCGCCGAAGACCCAGACCGCTGCTGGGTGAGTACAAGTGCTGCAACTCCCCTGCTTTGCCCCAGGCCCCCTGAATCCTCTGGGCGGCCCTGGCTCTAGAGGTTATTTTGGGGACGTTCTCAAAAGGAGATCAGACTCAACGTCCCTGTGGTCTGTGGAGGTGGAGAGTCCCCAAGGTCACACAGTGAGTCGGCAGGAGAGCAGGAAATAGAACCCCTGGGAAGGAGCTTCCACTCCCACCGGCTCAAGGTGCCACTGTCATCGCATTCCAAAGAAAGTGTGTGAAACCCACAATGCCCAGATTATCGATGGAGAAGGCGCAAGCGGAGCTTTGGCTTCCTTCTTCTCCAGCTCACTGCAAACCTTCCAAAGAGTTTTAATTAACAGTGGGGGGCTGGGAGGGTGGGGGGAAGGGATAAAAAAAATGAACTGAACCAAACAATCAGGACAAAGTGTGCTGGGACATTCTGACCCTCCAACATGGGAACAAAGCAAATTGTCACCACTCTGCAAACCAGCCCCCATAGCCCCCTGCCGCCAACAACCATTCTGCACCAAAAGATGTTCCCATACTTGGCCACTCAAGTTAATGCAACCCCATCGGCAGCCCCGATCCAAGCTGAAGCATGAGACTGAGCGTGATCAGGGTGCTTGATTTGTCTTATTGCCCAAGGTACGGTGTTAAATGCTCAGGCTTGTGTAAATCTGGACTGTGTGAGCCAGGCAGAGAAGCAGTGATTTGAAGAGACAGCGACGCAGAGAGCAGTTTCTCCAGCATTCAGTTTTTCTTTCAGTCTTCTAGCAGCCTTGCCAAGTGTTATAAAAATATATCAGTGTGTGCCAAAACATTTAGCACTCCACTTATTACTTTAAGGTTATAGGTTAAACAAATTCCTTCTCAGAATTTACTGTGCTCATTTTAGCTTCACAACACAGCCCAGCTAGTGGTAGATATATTTCACACTGTAATACCTCCCATAAGTATTAAGGGGTGTGTGGGGGGAAAGTAGCCTTCTAAATGTTTTATATGAACAAAAGCTACTATATAAAACTAGCTGAAAACAAGTCCTTTATAGAAAATGGTTTGTAAAACTTATTTCCCAGTAACCAGTAAACCCAGGGGTGTAAAGGAAATTCTGCTTGTAAACAGAGCAATAATTGTATTTTCTGCCCTCTGTGTTGTTTGGTAGTTCAAAGCAAAACCTGGGCCAATTCAGACCTGGTGTAAGCAGGTGCCACTCCATCCATTTCAACTGAGTTGAATCTGGCCCCTGGTGTGTCTGAGTCCAACCTATAGGTGGAAACTGGGGCCAATTGGAGCTATAGAATCGATCAAAGTGGGTAGTCAGAGGAGGGTCATGAGAGTCCAAATTCCTGGGGTCTATTCCTAGCGTTGTCACTGACACACTGGGCCAAATTCAGATATTGGAATCAGAACTGTAGGATTGGAAGGGACCTCAAGAGGTCCTCTAGTCCAGACCCCTGCTCTCATGGCAGGACTAAGGATTATGTAGACCATTCCTAATAGGTGTTTGTCTAACCTGCTTTTAAAAATCTCCAGTGATGGAGTTTCCACATGCTCCCTAGGCAATTTATTCCAGTGTTTAAACACCCTGACAATGAGAGCAAGTTTTTCCTAATGTCCAACCTAAACCGCCCTTGCTGCATTTTAATTGCTTTTTGTCCTATCCTCAGAGGTTAAGGAGAACAATTTTTCTCCCTCCTCCTTGTAACAACCTTTTATGTTCTTGAAAACTGTTACGTCCCACCTCAGTTCTCTCTTCTCCAGACTGAACAAACCCAATTTTTTTAATCTTCCCTCATAGGTCATGTTTTCTAGACCTTTAATCATTTTTGTTGCTCTTTTCTGGACTCTCTCCCATTTGTCCACATCCTTCCTGAAATGTGGTGCTTAGAACTGGACACAATACTCCAGTTGAGGCCTAATGATGTTTGCTTTTTTTGCAGCAGTGTTACACTGTTGACTCATATTTAGCTTGTGGTCCACTATGACCCCCAGATCCCTTTCCGCTGTACTCCTTCCTAGGCAGTCATTTCCCATTTTGTATGTGTGCAACTGATTTTTCCTTCCTAAGTGGAGCACTTTGATTTGTCCTTATTGAATTTCATCCTATTGATTTCAGACCATTTCTCCAGTTTGTCCAGATCATTTTGAATTTTAATTCTGTCCTCCAAAGCTCTTGCAACCCCTCCCAGCTTGGTATGGTCCACAAAACTTTATATGTGTAATCTCTATGCCATGATCTAAATCATTGATGAAGATATTGAACAGAACCAGAATCCAAGCTGGCATAACTTACACCTTCTTCTGACCCACTCAGTGGGCAAAATCAGCTAACCTACTCTTCTTCATTACAACACTCTCTAATCCACCGCATTTTTCACAGCCCAGAGCAACATAGTTACACTGATATAGGTCTGTAGTGTAGACCACAATTTCCAGACCTGAAGAAGAGCTCTGTGTAGCTCGAAAGCTAGTCTCTCACCCAAAGAAGTTGGTTCAATAAAATATATGATCTCCCCCATCTTGTCTCTCTACATTCCCTTAGTCTAACTATAAATCACATCCATTTACCTGCCTTGTTTACACATCACCTCTCAGTTTGACTCCACTGTATAGTCTTGGGCAAGTCACTTCTTAACTTTCCCGTGCCCCAGTTCTCCCACCTGTAGATTGAAGGTAACATTTACCTCCAAGGAGCATTAGAAGGGTTAATTAATATTTGCAAAACATTCTAAAACTGGGTGATGAAAAGCTCCATCTAGGTTAATGCAAAGCATCTGTTAAATTCCTACTGATCTCACAGAACCAGTGAAACACAGTGGCTGTTCCCCTCCCAAAAGAGAGATTTGTTTGGACTCTGAGCAATGGGATGACTTCTAGTTAGCATTGGGAGAATTATTCCACTGGAGCTCGATGGTCACTGGCAGACAGCAGCAAGCAGTGGCATTCCTTCTCTCAGTCTGGCCAGACTGACTGGTGTCACTGCCAATCCCTGGAAATAGCACACAAGAGGATGGGGAAAGAAAGGGCGACACTGGAATTGGATATTTAATGAAAGCACGGATGTTCTGGGCAGGATAGGTTCCTTGATTTCATAAGTACTGGCCAGGGATAGAGATCTGAGATAGCGTCTTCAGTCATGTCATTATTATGTAGGTGCTGGCAGGTTTGGTAGCATGGGATCTGACCTTTGAGTTGGGGAAATTGGGGCTTTTTCATTTTTTTGAGCATTAAAGAGATGGTGAGGTGGGGGAGGGGATTGCCTTGGCAGCAACCTTCTTGTGGCCTGTCACCATACAACTCAACAAGCCACAGGTCTCCAAAGGCAGGTTGTTGTCTTGTGGGAGGCCCACTGTAACAGTGCTCTAGACCTTTAGCCAAGGCATCCTAAGTCCTGCCTCTTCTGGGGTGTTAAGATCCAAACAGACTCAGGAGAAACCACAAATCAAAACAAGGTCACCCAGTGAGCCTTCGGCAGGAACTCACCTTTCTATTCAGGGCTTGTCTGCAAAGAGGCAGTGCTTCAGCCCACCTCCCAGGGTCCCATTATTCCTTCTACCACGAAACGTATCCAGCCAGCAATCTACTGCTGGTCTCTGGGCTGCAGCCAGACTTTCTTTATATCAAAAGAAGCAGAGCTCTGCTTTCCTTTTGGGTCTCTCCTGAACTTTAAACTCCCCTCTCCAAGTCGGACATCTGCCGGTGGCACTGTTTGGGTCCTCAGACCCGTTTTCTGCTGCAAAAGTAACTTGTTTTTTGTTGGCGGAAACTGGGATCGTTTGTAAAAATGTCTCTGACATTGGCCATGTGGCCTTTAAATCATCAAATGGATGTGATGGCTGCTTCGTAAGATCAAGATGCTCCTGATTTAACCAGTACAGCAAAGCTGTCTTCCCCCTTTCCTCCAACACTTCCATGAGTCAGAACCCCATTTGTTTCTCTGTGAATTATCAGCCTTGGCATTGCTGTGATAATGAGATTTCGGTGATGCGGTGACATCTTAAACATCGTCCTGGTTCATGATGAGGTGGCTGCATTTTGAGAGTGGTTACACTGTTAATTTTTCTATTAGGGTAGCCAGGTGCCTGGTTTTCGACCAGAAAGTCTGGTTGAAAAGGGGACTTGACAGTGTCCAGCCAGATCTACTGAACAGACACCCAACGTCTGGTTAGCGTGAGCGGGGGAGGTGCCACATCATCACCCACTCCAGCTCCTACTCAGCTGGGCTGCCTCCTACCTTTGTCGGGTGGCTGCAGCGCCCTGCCCCGGCTTTGCAGGCAAATCCCTCCTAACTCGAGTGTGAGGGGAAAAAGCAGTGAGTAATGGGGCGGGGGAAGAGTAGTGGATGGGGCAGGGCCTCAGGGGAAGAGGCGAGGCAGGAGCAGGGGTAGGTCAGGGCAGGGCAGGGCTTTGGGGAAAATAGATGGGTTTAGCAGCAAACTCAGGTATATCTCCTGAATGTATAAAGATGATTAATTCAACCCACAGGACCTCAAAATGCTTTTAAAATTATATAGACACGGATTATGTCACACATTTCCCTCTTTCTCGCTCTCCCTCCTAGCTATTGATGCCAGGCTCACAACCATGGCATCTAGATGCTACTTAAATGCAGTTCTCTCTGCCGTGGAATGTAATAGCGGCTTAGCCATGTGGAACACCTTGCAAGAGTCAATAAGAGAAATTGGAGAAGAAATACTTATCCAGCTGAAACTGCCCAGGAAATTTAGATCGGCAACGTGCTTTTCGAATTTGATCAGGAGACTGGAGCCAACAGCCTTGGTCTTGCAAATAGGGGTCTTTCCTGACCCCCAGGGTTTCACACGTCTCATCTCTGCCAGCAGCATAAGGCCCATAACACTATGCTGGAGTAGTGGGTCGCTACCAGCTCCAGAGTGTCAATGACTGAGTCCCATCAAAGCCACTTCTTATAATATCCTAGTTTTCCTTGGAGGCCCTCCATGCAAGTACTGACCAAGTGTGGTGTTTAAGGTTAATTTAACCGAGCTGGAGAAAACAAATGCAATACATAGATGGAGACACTAGAGGGAGTTTAAGGTAGGAGTTGGGGGAAGATACCTGAAAGATGAGATGATGGAAGCGCTTCTCTTTTGCTTGAATCATGAATCCAGCTTAAACCTGCTCAGAATGCTAAGTCTGGCCATACTTAGCTTGTGAGATCTGATGGGATTTCCCTCCTGCAGCCTTGCTTACGAAGAGCTTCCCAGATCAAAGTGCTGAGAGGGAACAGTGAGGTACATATCTCTCTGCTTTACTGATCACATCTGCACAGCATGGGGCTCCAGGATGCACCAGCTAACCTCCCAGAGTCCCATCCCAGCAACTCCTGTGTCCATGTAAATCCTTATTGTCTGGGAGCCTGCTCTGCTTTGATTGTCCCAAAGCCACAGTTGGGAATCAGGAGGGATGTTCTCTTGGCATTAGGGTCACATGGCACGTAGCCCTCAGAATCTTGAAACCACCAGGTTTGTCTCTATGGAACAGACCATTTTTAAAAATACATTTTGGTCCTGTTCCTGTTTACAGCTTGGATTTCATGTAAGAGGGACGGGGAGCGGAAAATCAGACATCTAGGTGTCTTGTATGGGAGCTAATAAAACTGGGCCTGTGGACTGAAGCCAGAGGCACTGAGGGACCATTTAGAGGTATCTGTCATGTAAATGAGGAGGTGAAGGAAGTCTGGATGATAGTAACCCCATATTAAAAAATTCTGCCCTGTCAACAAGCGAGGAACTATATGGTGGAAATATGCCTGCACAGAGCTGTGAAACCAGATGTCCTAAAGTAATAACTGTTGTACAAGAAGGAGGGAAAGATGGAGTGGAACACATTTGCGTAAGATTAAAAATAAAGTCAAATAATCATCATAACAAAAGCTCCCACAGCCATGGTTTCAATTAAAACAGCTCAAATCAAATATTGTTGCTATTAATGGGACGGCCAGCTGTGACACCACACTGTAGTATCCTGACACATTTGCTGTAAGCAACATCTGTAGCATAATCCCAGAAGCCATACGATGGACATGGGAATCCAAGAGGCGGATCGAATTTTTCCCGGCGGCTCAGGCTTTATGAAAAGGGAAACTCTCCGCACCACCAGCTATGGGACAAGGACCAATTTGCATTGCCTTCTGCTTACTCGTATCTCCTCTCTGATCTTAGAGATATGGAGTTACTGGAATGGGTTACCTAGGGAGGTGGTGGAATCTCCTTTCTTAGAGGTTTTTAAGGTCAGGATTTAGTTGGGGATGGGCCTGCTTTGAACAGAGGGTTGGACTAGATGACCTCTTGAGGTCCCTTCCAACCCTGATATTCTATGATTCTCTGATGATATGAAGACCTCAGCATGTTTGGTTGGATGCTTGTGATGGAATCATCCTTGTGGGTGCGGCAGAGACAAGAGGATCTCCAAGTATTGGTGTATATGATTAGAACATGAGGGACTGAACTGTTTCCCTCCAGATAAGGATTGGATGTTGGATTGTATGGAAGGGGCTGCACTTTGATGCACCAGAAATGTAATCATATTCCATATTTAAAAATAATGATCCCCAATTCTGCAATGGATGCTAGTGATGTGCAAGTTTGCAGGACAGATGGCATTCCAGTTAGATTTTAGAAAGTGTTATTTTACAATGCGTAAATCCAGCCATTCACTAGAAGTATATTAACTCCATGACCTGAGGTTTGCATTTCAGTGCCATGCATGGGGTGGTAGACACAACTGAATCCTGTTTGCCTTCCTCAAATGGATACTACTCACTGGGATGGTTGTGGGTAAAGTGAGAAGGATTTGACCCACAGTTAATTTGGAGTTTAGAGTTAATTACAAGTTAGTGGTGTATTCTTGAAACAGCCCCGCTCTGTCGAAAGGTGGTGATCCTGCTGGGAAAGGGTCAAGCGGTTTATGGAGGTGGTAGTGACTTTTGAGGGAAGAAGATCTAGGTGTGGGCTGAGAGTCCAGGGGGAGGATTACTAGGTGTAACTAAGCCTGGGAAGAAGGCTTCAGCTGATCTTTATACCATCATATTATTGTTTTGTTTGCTAATAAAGTTGACCTCCAAGAAGAGGACAACTTTAATATTGTGTGGGCTGTGTCTGTAGGGTACGTTGGGATGGCTGCCTGGCCACAGATCCATTTGAGCTGCATAGTTAGCTTCCTGAAAATCATCCTAGTCTAAGCAAACTATATGTGTTTCTCACATTTTCTCTGTTTTTTTTCTCAATTTCATTACTCGGGAGAGTCGCAATAAAACAGGATCTTTAATAGTCATCCCTGCTTTC
Source organism: Chelonoidis abingdonii (assembly GCF_003597395.2). Taxonomy (NCBI): domain Eukaryota; kingdom Metazoa; phylum Chordata; order Testudines; family Testudinidae; genus Chelonoidis; species Chelonoidis abingdonii. The sequence goes on from NC_133777.1 coordinate 4,858,199, forward strand.
ATAACACCATAGACAGTGCAATTAGAAAATGTCCCTGCCTGAAAGAGCTTCCAGTGTAAGGAGCACTGTTTCTTGGCATCAATGGGACTGTTCATCTGTTTAGAATTAGGCACAAGTATTTGCAGGATCAGGGCCAAATTTTACATTGACAAAACCTCCCTGAGTAAGAATAACAGGCAAACAAAGATGCCAATAAGCAAGGATTCACAGAGAGATTGGGTTCTAACCAGGTTTTTTCTGAAATCTCTTCAAGAGGGCTCAGCTGGTCTTTACAAAATACTGTCAAATGTAAACAATACTAGCCTGGCAAGTAAGGAGTTAAAATAAGAAACCCGAAAAGGCTTTGAAGACGCTGTAAAAGGCATTCTAGACAAAAAAGGAAATGGTTGTCAGAGACCGAGTGGAACTCTATTTCAGTAGGAAACTCACAGAGACATATTAGCTCATGTTAAATTAGGTGTAAAATTGATCTTCACAATTTCCCTGTTGCTGTACATGTCATCAGCAGAGATGGGCTGCCATTCGGTACATGATATGTCTGCTTTTGGAATATGATACTGGGTCTAAACAGGTGCTTTTCTATCAAAATAACATTAACACTGACCCTGGAGGCCAGACGCTAAAGAACAGAAACTTCTTGCTGCTGCTAACGCAGAACATACAGATATTAAAAGTGAGTGAGTCTGGCCTATTCTGTGTGATCATCAGCAGGTCTGGAATGGTCTGTGTTTGCCAGGGCAGCTCTTCTCAAAGCAGGCGTATGGAAAAGCTTGTTTGGAGCAGGACAGCGCGGTGTCCAAAATTGGTCATTTAAACCCTGCAGTAAAGAGCCATTTCAATTATCTTCATTTTAGGGAAGGGCCTGGTTCAAACACCAGATTTGGACATCCCCACACTTTGGTAAAGTCATAGCCTCAACTGAATGTTGTTGCTAATGCTACTTTTTCTGCAATAGACCATCTCATCTCCTCTAGGGTAGAGAAGGGGCAGGACTCATTTGAACTGAGTCTAGAAGGGATTCTACAGTTCATAGACAAGACATTGTAGTTCTTCCTGGCTGTCTTGATCCCAGACTAACTAACCAGCTTGAGTTATCCCGTATTGCCATGCCACACAGGGAGTGTATGTCCTGGCCTGGACTTACCAGTCATGGAGGTTCTGCAAACTATGCTACAGGCTAAGCTTGCACAGAGCTCTTCCTCAGGTCCTCCAAAGTTTGTCTCTCTGACAATAAAATATGTTACCTCACCCACCTTGTCTCACTAATATCCCAAGACTGACATGGCTACAGCAGCACTGCATGATAACACAGAACCCTTCCTTCAGCTGGTAGATTCACTTCATTTACCATCATGACACTTATTTCTCATCTCCTGACAAGCTCCTCACCCGGTGAGTTCTCCCTGCAGGTCCTCATCAGGTTTGCATAACAACTGCTGCTAGTTTCTTAGCCTGCTATTGTAACATCCTGTGGTGCTCCACCTAAAGAACTGGCAAAGGTTGTGTATTCCTAGAATGCGCTGAGGGATCTAAAAGAGAAAAGAGGAGCTGGTCTCTTTGGCTTTGTCTGGAGTAGGGAAAAGACCAAGTTTAGGTCAGACTGAGTTAATATGAACTAGTTCCGCCTGACCTTAACCTGACAACTTTGCCTAGCGTTCATCGGGTAACACCTTTAGTTTGATTTTAGTCAGAAAGAACCTAGTTATAACTTGAGATGCTAAAATTTGAGCATCTTGCATCTACGCTAGGAAAAAGTGGGCAAATTGAAGTCAGGCTTAACTCATTTGTGTTAGCTAAACTTGACCTAAACTCAATGATTTTCCTAGTCTGGACAAACTTATGTGGATATATTATGGAAAATGAGTCTACAAAAATAATATTTGAGGGCCCCATGTTTAGCCTCTCTCAGGCCCTGATTCTGTAACTATCATACTGAGTACAGATTACTCAAGTGAGTAGTCCCATTGCAATCAATGGGACTATGTGGATGCCAAGTGCATAAAGGTGGCCCAGTTGCCCCCCCCAATGGCATCCATTCCAAATAAGAAACAGTAAATGCAGATTGACTATCACGAAGAATTCAGTTCTAATAGACTATCAGGATTTTTCAGTAGGATTCTGAAACTGAATAGGAGCTGGGCACCTAACTCCTTTAGGTCCTTTTGAAAATCCCAGTCTAAATTCACAGCAAAAAAACCCTGTAAAAATGTAAACAAACACCCTGCCCGCAAGATAAACTGTTACTAAAAAACAACCTCCCTCTGTGCCATGCCCACTGGCATAACTAATGGCAGCAGCTGAGAGGTGTTATTCTACGCCCCCGGAGACCTCACCCCATTTTCAAATTTCATGATGTTCTTGGGTCAGTTTCACATCATGGAGCGAAGAGATTCGGCATGAGAAAAGGAAATTAATTTGGCTGTCGTGAGGCTGTTCTATACCCATGCTCTGGAGTGTTAACAAACCTAAGACTAGGATGGGGAAGCTGAGTGAAGGAATATTGTGGGTGATAAGAGAAACAGGTCAGAAGAAGAAAAGGGCCAGATATTACACAGTAGGACTTCTGTTTATTAGTATCTACACAGCATGGAGGAATACAGAGGCAGAGTACATGTGTCATCGGGCAACAGTTGCTCTTTAAGAGGGAAGAGGCCAATGCACCTGCGACTTGTCAGCTGACCAAAATTGGGCTTAGAAGAGGGCACCAGCAGGATATGAGAGGAGACAGAGAGACCTGGTGAGGCAGAGCTGCCTTAGAGCACTGATGGAGTCAATCAGGAAAAGGGCAAGTGAGATAAGAACATAAGAACAGGCATATTGTGTCAGACCAAAGGTCCATCTAGCCCAGTATCCTGTCTACCGACAGTGGCCAATGCTAGGTGCTCCAGAGGGAATGAACAGAATAGATGATCGTTCCCCTCTATTCGACACTGGTGAGTCCTCATCTGGAGTACTGTGTCCAGTTTTGAGCCTCACGCTACAAGAAGGATGTGGAAAAATTGGAAAGAGTCCAGTGGAGGGCAACAAAAATGGTTAGGGGGCTGGAGCACATGACTTATGAGGAGATGCTGAGGGAACTGGGATTGTTTAGTCTGCAGAAGAGAAGAATGAGGGGGGATTTGATGATTTGATAGCTGCTTCCAACTACACTGAAAGGCGAGGTTCCAAGAGGATGGATAATAGGACTGTTCTCAGTGGTATGTGATGACAGAAACAAGGAGAAACGGATCTCAAGTTGCACGTGGGAGAGGTCTAGGTTAGATATTAGGACAAAACTTTTTCCATGGAGGTGGTGAAGGCACTCTGGAATGGCTTACTAGGGAGGTGTGGCATCTCCATCCTTAGAGGGCTCTTTAAGGGTCAGCTTGACAAGCCCTGCTGGCGCTCATGCATCTTAGTTGGGAACTGGTCCTGTTTTGAGCAGGGTTTCGGACTAGGATGATCTCCTAGGTCCCTTCCAACTCTGATATTCTATTGTTCTATGATACTCATCAAGTGATCCCATCCCTTGTTGCCCATTCCCAGCTTGCTGTGCAAACAGAAGCTAAGGAACACCATCCTTGCCCCATCCCTGGCCCTAAATAGGCTATTGAATGGGACACCTATACTCCATGAACTTATCTAGCCTCCGCTATTTTGAACCCTGTTATAGTCTTGGCCTTTCATAACATCCTCTGGCCAGAGAGGTTTCTACAAGGTTGACTATGCGTTGTGTGAAAAAATGCTTCCTTTTGCTTGCCTTTAAGGAACTGCTGCCTATTTAATTTCATTTTGGTGACTGCCTTTCTTTTGTTTGTTTTAAACCTGCTGCCTATTAATTTCATTTGGTGATGCCTAGCTTGTGTGTTATGAGAAAGAGTAAATAACACTTCCTTATTAACTTTCTCCACACCAGTCATGATTTTATAGACCTCTTTCTTATTGCCCCTTAGTTGTCTCTTTTCCAAGCTGAAAAGTCCCAGTCTTATTAATCTCTCTTCATACGGAAGCTGTTCCATACCCCTAATCATTTTTGTTGCCCTTCTCTGAACTTTTCCCAATTCCAATATATCTTTTTTGAAATGGAGAGACCACATCTGCGTGCAGTATTTAAGATGTGGGCATACCATGGATTTATATAGAGGCAATATGATATTTTCTGTCTTATTATCTAGCCCTTTCTTAATGATGCCCAACATTCCGTTCGCTTTTTTGACTGCCACTGCACATTAAGTGGATGTTTTTAGAGAACTCTCCAGAATGATGCCAAGATCTCTTTCTTGAGTGGTAACAGCTAATTTAGACCCCATCATTGTATATGTATACTTGGGATTATGTTTTCCAATGCACATTATTTTACATTTATCAACACTGAATTTCATCACCCAGTTTTATGAGATCCTTTTGTAGCTCTTCACAGTCTGCCTGGGACTTAATTATCTTGAATAGTTTTGTATCCTCTGCAAATTTACCCTTTTTTCCAGATCATATATGAATATGCTGAATAGGACTGGTCCCAGTAAAGACTCTTGTGGGACACTACTATTTACCTCTCTCCATTCTGAAAACTGACCATTTCTGTCCCAGCTCTGTCTGGGAGGGAGGGTTTTGGCAGGTGAGAGGTGCCTGAGACCAGGAGACTGCAGGAGATCCATGCAGGAAGCTGCAAGTGGCTCCTGGGGGAAGGCTGAAGACAGGGGAGAAGCAGAAGGGCTTGCCTCCTGAGGACTCCACACTGGAGAGAAAATCCAGGTGGGCACAATTTGTCACAATATGTTGCTTCACAGTCATAAAAATCAGTCAATCACATGACAAGGTCCCCACTATAAAGAATTTATAGTGTATGGAGAGCTATTTCTTAAACATCCAGCTACTCTTAATACATGGGATTATATTGGAAGGAAAAGGTTTTTGAGAGTTATTATGGGAAGTCATATTTACTCTGTTTTGAAGCCCTATCCCCAGAACCTGTACGTCATGGATCTCTCAGCCCCTCTTATTTAGAAACACTAATTGCCATGGTGGATCAGACCACTGGCCTATATAACCCTGTATCCTGTCTTCATCCAACATGTTCATGGCACAGTCTTGAACACAGAAGTTACCAGACTGGGTCAGAGCCATGGTCCATCTAGCCCAGTATCCTGTCTCTGACAGTGTCCAGTACCAGGTGCTTCAGAGGAAGGTGCAAGACACCCAGCAGTGGGCAGAAGTGGTACTAGGTAGTACTCCCTGCTATGACTTGTGTTTCAGGGTTCACATGTCTTCCTTTCTCCTAGATGGCTAGCACAGCTGGAACTTGTCCTACAGAGTGAAGGCAGCATGGAGATCCAGAAAAGAACTCTTTCTGGAGCTTCCTAGAGGTAAATGAACATGATAGTGTAGACGGACTTATGAGGATTGGCTAAACCACAAGAAGATGAAAAGATGACATGATAGAGGTATATAAAATAATAAATGGCCTTAGAAGCCTCTCCTAGAATGCTTTCATTTACTGTTTCTGGTAATACAAGACCAAATAGGTGCATGGTCTAGCTCCAGTTCACACCAGCTGAGGATCTGTCCCCATCCTTTTAAACATGATAACAGGAAACACATTTGTTTAAAAACAATACAGTAAAAGCTTTGTTATCCAGCATGTTGGGGGGTGCTGGTTAATCAAAAATTCGAGTTAACTCAGAGTTATACTTACTAATAGAATACTAATTTTCAAAGAATTAGAATACAATAAAATGAATAAAGTATAAAATAATATACAGGTACTCACCAATCCAGCAGTAGTGTTGCACCGCAGAGTGGTATGTTTCTTGAAGCACTTAGGCGTATACAGGTAAAGTTTTCTGTATAGTAGGTTATCTTATGACACTACATATCCCTATGGGCGGTGCATGAGGTACACCCAGATCACTAAAATTATGCTTAACACTAAAACTCTACTGAACATAATTTATCTTTCTGTGATGATTCAGAAGGCACTTCAGAATCTTGCAGTGACTCAGGGTCATCGTTATCAACGTCAATTATTGTAGATGTAGAAGATGTAAAAGATTGGGGTGAATCTGTAATGACCCTTCGACACACTGGAAGCTGCTTTTTTGAATAAATCTGACATCAGTTTACTTGTCTTTTGCCTCTTTTGCATAGAAGTACAGGCAGAATGGGCAATTGCATAATCTCCTGGGCCGTATACTAGTCCCAGTTACTAAACTGAAGATTTGTATTGGGAGATATCAGAAAATGCCGGTTAATAGAGCTTTCTGATTGATCGAGTGCTGGGTAACACAGCTTTTACTGTACAAAGTTAACCTGTGAAACTCACTGCTGCAAGATATTATTGACGCAAATAGCGTAGTCAGATTTAAAAAGGGTTAGACATTTATATCAATTAGAATAGCAAAGGTTTTGGCTGCAATGAAAATAAGAATATCCAGCTAGATTGGTGGACAAAAGGTGTTGAATCTCTTTTGCTGTCAAAAATAAACCAGAGCCAGTATAGAACCCAGGAATCTCTCTTCCCATTCACCCTGTTCTAACCATGAAATAACGCTGCCTCTCCAAGAATTTCTTTGTATAGCAAGGGATACAACATACAGCTGAATCCATGAGGTGATGAGTGTTAGTGGAGGTAGTTTACCATATTCATGGAGCAAAATGCTGCCTTCAGATACACCAGTGAAAGCTCACTGACTTCTTTGGGATGGAGTGCAACATATAACTGAGAGTAGAAATTACCCACTTGTGTTTCTCTCCTCTGTTGTTGTGACTTTCTTGTTCCACTCTATTGGGCATAAAATGGACCATTCTACAGGAAGCGATGCTGTAGCCTTTTTTAATGAGAATTTAGGGGTTGATTGATGGTCTAGGTGAATCCATTAAAGAAGCCTATAAAGAAGAGAACCATAGCACACTTAGCAGACATAGATTAAAGACAGTCATAAGTCTTCAGAAAGATAAAGATCCTCCCTCCCTGCCAAAAAAATCAGACTACCCATTTTCTGGAACAGGTTTTCAGAGCAACCAGGACGTTCGCCAACTAAGGTTGGTGGTCCAAATTCAGTCACTTGTGGGCAATTTGAGAGAAAACCACTGTGGAATTTCAAAACCATTTCCGCGTATTGCAGCCTGGCAATGAAGAGGCTAACAACCAAGACTCGTCACCACATTATAGCATAAATAGAGACATTAGCACTCTTTTTCCAGTTCCCAGGCTAAGCGGGGTTCCACTCAGTCAGGAATGAAGTGTGGGAAAGCCTGCTTGCCAGTTACTGTAGCTGTGGATGAAAACACTAAAGAGCTTCAAATTCTCGACTGTCTAAAGCTCCATCTCCTGTATTCTAGAAGAAAAACACAAATAAAGGTTGCCAGAGATGAGATGATTTCTACCCAGCTGATGGGAGATCCTGCAATTCCAGCTAGTGATGCTCATTTCATTGACGGGAGGGGTCAAGGGCCTGAATTTCCCATTCCTCCTACAGTAAAACTGACAATGGGTCTGGCCCATGGAACCAAAGGATCACCTGGGCTGAGCATGGATCTCCAGCCTCTGTGCTTTTTCCTGCCCACCTGGCCTGGAGGGAGAGAGTGTCAGTAAAACCAGGGCTGATCAGCTCAGTATTCACTTTCTTGCTGAGCCCCTATTGGCTTTTTGGTGGTGGCAGTGGTGACAATATCAGGGAGAGCATCCCAATCCTGGTAGATGACTTACAGACTGACCCTGGGGGGTCTTGGGGGATTAGATAAACACATACTTTCTCCTCTGTGACACCCCTATCTGTGATCCGTGGCTTTTTATTCTCCTCTGCGCTGAGAAGAATACTTGACTTAAGCCATATGCTAGAACTCTGTCTATACGTCGGGAAGCAGGAGTAGGTAGTATATTCCTAGATGTGTAGTTCTAGCCAATGTACTTCAGTATAGTGTCAGTCAAAGGCTGTAGAGAAAAAGGCAAAGCTTAAGTAGCAGGATGTAATTCAGGATCCGCGGGTCTGTAGCAAAGAGGGGAGCTCTAAACTGATGGGGAAGCAATATATGTAAAAGATGGATATCCCCAACAATACTAGAGAGAGGAGAGAAAGGAGGTCAATGCTGGAGGTAATTAGTGAGCTCACAAGGGCACATGAATCAGAGGGGACCGAACACTAAGTCCTCTGCTGTGCTGAAGGGTCACCCGTGATGAGAGAGGGGTAGAGGGAACAACCCCTTTGATGGCTATAAAGTCTCCCAAGAAGCTGTGAAAGTTGAACCTTGCCTGGTGAATATTCCTCAGAACAGAATAAGAAGCAATAAAAACATACGGCTTTTATAAATGAACAAGTCCTGCCTCATAGACTCACAGCATCACAGAAACACTGCCTGGCCATTGTCAGATCCATAGAGAGATGTCGCCAAGCCATCCAGGCAAGGCATGCAGAAACAGGTCTGTAACCCAGTGGCAGTACTCTACTATTGACCTACCCTGTTAGCAGGTGTTGAGCCCTGCAATGCTGATTGATTCATGCTGGCTTGTTGTGGCAGGTGCGGCTGCTTATCATTACTATAGAGACAGTCCTGAAAGAGAGGCAAGGACAGAGAAGGGCCTGGGGGAGCTCTAGGCACAGCCAAGCTTTCAGTTTCTGTAATATTATATTGAATTAACAATAAAGCCAAACCCCAAGGAACAGGGTTGCATGTGGACGCTGACTCAGAATCTATGGGCTCTGCTGAGGGTGGGACGGGGCTCAGTTCTTTCACTGTAAGCTCCTCAGGGCAGGATCTGGGTCTCTGTGTGGGTATATAGAGCCACATACAATTAAAAAGCACCATATTAGGTTCCTGATCATGATGGTCAATGGAAGAGATTTAATAAAATCCTCCCCATCTCTTTGACTCTGTGCCATCACTTTGCCATGTCCCCCTGTTTGATCACCATACACACCGTACTCAACCATGCAGTAAATTAAGCCTCTGGCAAGATGTTTCCAGTTGTTCAAAAGCTCTAAGTACTGACTTCTCCATTGTTCAGTCATTATATAATGTGGGCAGAATGGTGGCTGCATTCATTCCTGTGATCTTGGAAGAATTTCCCTACTTACAAGCTGCCCAGCTGAATTATGGAACCCTTAAATAGCACATGTGCAAGAATCCTTTTCATCTGAATGATAAGAGATTAACAAACATTCAAGTTTGGTCTACACTTTAAAGATATCAGGCATGGCTAAGTTGGTCAGGGATGTTAAAAAAAAACCCATACCCTTGACAGATATAACTATGTCAACATAACCCACAGTGTAGCTGCAATTGTGTTGATGGACGAGAACTTCTGTTGATATAGCCAACTTTGTTTGAGGAGGTGGTGTTCAAACACTGACAGAAAAACCACTTCTGTCAGTGTAGACTATGTCTACACTAGCGGGCTATCCTGGCATAACTGTGCCAGTGTAGTCTCTATAGCATAGACAAACCCTGAGTCTAGGAAGCCTGTTCTGTCCATTTTCACAGGTGCTCAGACTACTGTATGAAGTACAAATTTAGGGAATCAGTGTTATTTGCAACACAGCTGAAGAGAAGTTTCCTAAAACATGATTGTCTCTCTATATTCCTGCCAATACGTTCTCAGTTGTTTCCGGCTACGGTGAAGCTGGATCTAGAATGTGGGATATAGTTAAAGAAAAAATCGTCTGTAAAAAATCTTCTCTTAAAGAAAGTGCTTTGTTTAAAATCAAACTCTTCCAACTTTATTATTGTTCCCCCTAAATTCCCATTGTTGATGTCTGTTCTTTACAGCCATTAAAATCCATGAGATCCCGGATATTTCTATTTTTAATCTGAATTAAGGTTTTGGGGTGGCATCAGAACCTTGTATATGTTGACCTATAAATCAGTCTGGCATATGAGATTCCTCAGCACTTGTTCTGGGTTTCCATCTAAGACAATCAGAAAACCCCCATGAATTTCAATGGGAGCAGGATTGGGTCTTTAATTGCAATGATAGTAGCATGATCTTAAACAGACTATGGCCCCAGTAGTCAAATTTACTTTGATTTAGCAAACATGAATCAAAGAGAAGGGAACACAAGCCTTCCTCTTGTTTATTTCATAACTGAATACCATTTACTAGTGAATAATTCCCAAATAAAGCCTAAGCCTAGTGCCAGCCTTCTGTACTGATGTAAATTTCAATAGGCTGAGGGAGCCGACCATAAAGCCGACAAGATTTCACAAGCAAAAACTTGTCACTGGCAATGAATCCCAGCCTGAAAAGTTTGGGCTCCTTTAAGTGGAGGAAACCATGTTTCTTCTCATAGACTTTCCATTGGTCTAGTCCTGGAGTCCTCACTCCCTGAGGCCAATTGCAGTTATGCCTGAGTAAGGACGGCAGAAAAGTGAGCCCTCTGCAGCGAATGAATTTCACTCCATGCAAATTAGCACATTTCCCCAAATCTCTGCCCAGCTTGGTCCTTGCTTTTCAGAGTGAGACCAGGGCCAATTTCCCTTTGTGTCATTTAGCGTCCTCTTGATTTCAATGCCATTATTTAACCCACTTCAGATGTTGGGTTATTTAAAGAGAATTTTCAGTTCAACTGCAAGCGCAGCCATAACATTTGTTCTGTTATTTATTTCTCATGATCTACTAAGAGTTAAAGGAGAATAAAACATTTGGCTTTTAGTGGTTTGCAAAGCCTCATTACAGCTGAAATAAAGCAACCACTAAATCTTGTGTGGTTATAGAGGTCAGTGGAGTTCTGGCACGCTGGCGCCATTTCTAAGGCAAGAATTTCATTTTCCTCGGAGGAAAAGTGCACACAAAGTTGAAGGAATGACAACAGAAGTACCTCCCTGCTTATCCTGCAAAGTGAATGGGAAAACACCAGGGGTCTTTCATGCAATTTAATTGTGGCAGTGCTTCAGTTAGCATGCAGCCCTCCTGGTGCACCTTGAATTGTTTTACACAAAAGACACAGCTGAAGTTGGCCGGGGAATTTTGTGTAGGTCCTATTTAGAACAGGAATAAACATGCGAGGGTAAAGAGTGCAATCATCGTTGACCCTTCTGGAGAGTCTTTCATGCAGGGACATTAGAGTGTTTTTGCAAACGTTTGTCAATTCTCCCAGCACCGCCATGCAATAGCTAGGTGCTATCATTGGACTCACGTTGCAGATGAAGAAATTGAGGCTGTGTCTGTATTGCAGTCACAAGGTGTGATTGCAGCTCGTGTAGAAGTACCTGAGCTAGCTTTGATCCAGCTGGCTCAGGGCTCAGTGCAGTGAAGTCATGAAAGCACTGGCTTCAGCACACGAGAGTCACCTGAGTAATTACCCAGGGTTCTGGGTGGACTTGTGCAGCCAAAGCTTCACTGCTCTGGTACCAGAGCTAGCTAGAGTAAAGCTAGTTTAGGTATGGCTACACCAATGGTGCAGTGGTAAAAACAAAAAAGTACACTAAACTCTGTATTCCCCAAATGAGGAGTTTACTTCCATTTACCCTGAATTATACTATTGGTCTACATAAGTAGCAATCATACTCTGATTGCAGTATAGACGTTCTCTGAGACACAGAGAGGGGAAATGACTTGCCCAAGTGAGTCAGCTGCAGAATCCAGAAGTCCTGACTCCCGATAACTGCTGACCATCGGAGTAGTCACCCTCTGTGATGTGTAGCATAGAGTCCATTATTTCACTCTTTTCTCTTACAGTGGGCATAATATAAATCTATATATATATATATATATATATTGTGTGTGTGTGTGTGTGCGCTTGTGCATATTGACTGTTACTGATGCAAAAAGGGGATACTTCATAATGAATCTGAATTATCTCTTGTATCTTGTTCCCTTTCTCCCCAGCTGGTATGTATTAATGATGCTATACTGCATACAGACTCATAGATTTTAAGGTCAGACAGGACCATCATGATCATCTAGGACAGTGGTCTCCAAACTTTTTTGATTGCGCACTCCATCAGTAAAAATTTTTTGAGCACGCACTCACCTGCTGTGCTGCAGGACTCCTGCCCGAACTGCCGAAGGAACAAAAAAAAAAAGCTGCCCGAACTGCCAAAGTGGCACTCCTCTTGCCGTGCACCCCGAAGGATCCCCTTGCGTGCACCCCACTTTGGAGACCACTGATCTTGTAGACCAGGGGTCTCAAACTCAATTTACCTTAGAGCCAGTGCCAGTCCTCAAATCCTCCCAGCACGCCAATAATGTCACTGAAGATGGTGTTCAGAAAACATTTATATTATATTTTTTATTTTGAATTTGTTAGAAATAATAAAACTGTCATATGACTTTATACAATTCTTCACCTGCTAGAGAGTTTTTAGTGCTTGCCAGACACATGGCAAAGCTTCAGCTCTGTTGGTTTGCTGTTTGGCCTTAGTGACTGAGCAGCTGAAACCTTCAGGATTGCAGCAAGGTGTGCATTGGATAGTTGTGTTCTGTATTTTGACTTGTTTATAGTCATTGTGGAAAAGAGTGACGCTGTCTCCATGGCTGACTCTGCCCTGTGACGAGTGATGGTATCGCTGCCCCTCTCCCCCAGCCAATGAGTGCTGCGGGGGGCTGTGCCTTCTCCAGACATTGCCCGCAGCGCGTCTCTCCTCTGCAAGCCGCAGTGGGGAGGTTCGTGGGCCATCAGGACTTTGGGACCCCTGCAGTAGAATGACCTGCACATTGCAGGCCACAGAACCTCACCCACCCATCCATATCTTAGCACAGTGCTGAGATATTAGATTTCAACACTATAAGCAAAAGTAAAGAGCACAGCACAGGAAGGAAATTAGACAGAGGATCCCATCTGAACAAGATTAGGACCAGCACACTCCTTAGCTAATCTCGGGCTACTTCTGACCCAGCTACAGACCATCAGTGGAAGAAATCACTGATCTCACCGCGTTAATAGCTCTGCAAATCTTTCTTTGTTGGCTTAAAAATAAAAAAGGAGGGTATAAACCCAATGTCTTTACTATACATTTTGGCTCCTCCCTGCTCTTTATGTTACTCGTGTAGGACTGAAATGTGATAAGGCAGACTAATTAATTATGCATCTCATTCAAATGTTAGCATCGTAATTAAAACTCAGTCATTGCTTGTGCCAGGTTAAGTTACTTTGCAACAATGTTTCAACAGGAAGCCTAGAAAAAGGCTGTGCTTTAAAAAAATGAAACCACGGCTGAGCAATCCAAAACCACCACTGTGCAGCATGTAGCATTCTTGAGTAGCCAGGATCCATTCCTTTGGGATCCCTACTCATTGCAGAGCTGTTTGCTAATACTATATAAACGAACATTATTAATAATAGTTTACGGTTATCTAGCATTTCCCATCTGAGAGTCTCAGTAGGACTTACCGGCTCCTTTGCCTTAGCTTAACAACTTCTAGTGAAGCTGGTATCATCTCCAGTTTACAGCCAAAGGAATTGAGCTGTTAAATGGTTAAAAGAAAACTGGATAAATTCATGGAGGTTAAGTCCATTAAGGGCTATTAGCCAGGATGGGTAAGGAATGGTGTCCCTAACCTCTGTTTGTCAGAGGATGGAGATGGATGGCAGGAGAAAGATCACTTGCTAATTGCCTGTTAGGTCCACTCCCTCTGGGGCACCTGGCATTGGCCACTGTCGGTAGACAGATACTGGGCTAGATGAACCTTTGGTCTGACCCGATATGGCTGTTCTTATGTATCTCAGGATGTATAGGAAAGGCTACTGCAGAATCTGGAATAGAACCCATGACCTATAGAGTTTTTAGGCTGTAAGGCTCAGATCCACAGATGTATTTAGATGCCTAAATACAAGGGACTGGGCTTGGACACACCCCTTTCACTGGCTGACTTAGGTTGCTTAAGCTGTTGGGTTTTGTGGATTCCATTATTAGGTGCTTCTTTCTCCTCATGCATTGTATAGGCAGCCTAGGTGTCTAAGCCAGGCATTGTGAATCCCTTTGTGGATCTGAGCCTAAGTTCTCTGGGACAGAAGATGTCCAGGATTCCACTGTATCGTACAGCAATGTACATATTTTTGTTCGTTCTCAACCAAAAAATAAGCAGCCACTTGTGTAGAATCCTTCTGCAAAATGCCCCCATTCCAAGCAGTCTGCAGCAATATAGATTAGCGTTAGGTGGGGAGGAGAGGCTGAAGAAGGGGAAAGCGTTATCACATCTCTACAAAAATATATAAAGGAGAATTTTCACTTTCCTCATCTGTGTGGAACTCCCATTAATGTCAATGGGAATTCGGCATGAATAGCTAGGGGAGAAAGTTCTTCCACATTAAATTAGATGGATTGAAGCAAACCTATAAGAAAAAAATAAAACATATAGTAGATCAGTTTTGAGCCTGCCAATCTTGGTCTAGATCCATTTAATTTAGTTAATTAAGTTCTCCAATCAACACACTTCTAGGTTGGCTAACGTTGTTGCTACAGATCAGGGCAGATATCGTTTTAAAGTAATAAAGTAGCTGAAAGGGATAGTTAGCAAGTATTTATCAATAAAATGCTCATCCCAACTGCGCTCAGGTTGTACAACCTGCCACCTTTCTCCCCACCCTCCACATGTTCACAATAATAAAGGATTGTTCCCAGTGCAACAGACACTGTTTGCCTTGATTGTACAAGGCATCGCACCAGGGGAGCTTGACTGTTGCAATGGAGCAAAGCGAAGACGAGATTTACAGCGGCTGGTGGGCAGGCATATGGCAGAGGCCAGAGGATTTATAGCTGCCTGTGGAGCCTAAGGACGATCAATTGTGGTGTGACTCAGTAGCACAGTTCGTTCCCCCTCAAAACAAAGTGAACGAGCTGGGATACAACCCGTGATCAGGGCAGCCAACAGACCTTCTAATAGGAGAGACGCCTGGCTGACAGTGGGAGCTGGACAGACAACCAACATCTAGAGAGTTGGCAGCCACTGCTGTTGACGACTCAGGCAATTGGACGAGTCCTTGGTGGGGAGGGGAGTCTCATTTGATTTTGGGTTGTTTTTAAAAAGGCAGAAAGCATTTTTCTTGGGTGGTGCTGTCCGTCCTGTGGGGGTATAGTGGGCATGCGGCTTCTCTTTGGTGTTAGTGGGAGAGCCGTGCAATGTCAAAGACCATGGGATTGCAACTCCCAGATCAGATCGTTCATTTGTACAGTCTGGAATTCTGTTTCCCAGGGGAATCCCAGCTTCAGCGAATTGCAGGGGAAGCCTGTCAGAGATGGCAGCTAGTGTTTCGTCTGAATCCGCCAGCTAGACTGGCTAATGAAATAACGTCCCGCTCATGGGCCAGGTTCTCATCTCAGTTACCATCGATGGCAGATTTATACCAGTGTAACAGATCGGAATCAGTTTCACTGCAAATAACAGTACTTTGCACTTAATGGAGCATCCTTCCCCAGAGCATTTCAGAGTCTTCGATGAAGAGTAACGGAGTCAGTTTTATTATCATCCTACCCATTTTAAAATGGGGAAACTGAGGCACAGAGCAGGTGCATGACTTGCTTGAGTCCACACAACGAGGCAGCCTCTGGTTCTCTGTCCTGTGCTGTTTCCATCTTCATCTTGATGGGGGGAAGAATTATAAAGGCTTCGTGCACAGATGCAAGTGCAACCGATTTCCCTTTATTAGCTCCCTTTCCCACAAAGTCTCTCAAGAATCGAAAGTAGGAGGCTTTGAGCCCTGGGACTCTGAAGACCTGCATTCCCTTCCTAACTCTACCAGTGACCGGCTCTGAGACTTTAGACAAATTTCTTTGCCTCAGCATGCCTCAGTTTCCCCATCTGCAACATAGGGCTAATGAGACTACTCTCCTTTGCAGAGCACAGAGGGGAAGCCCTGTGGAAGAGCTAGGTATTACTTATATTACTAAATAGCTTGACACATAGATACTTGGGTTAGACCCCATCTATCAGCCAATCCCAATAGACAGAAGGCCAAAGTCCATCTTCACTATTAACCACAGGAGAGAAGCATCACTACAGGTTGAAAGCGACAGTGGGTCTCTCAGGCCAGGGCTGCTTGGAGCCAACCTGCCTCATCCCATATGTGCTTCCTTCAGTGTTTCTAAACAGGTCACTTTTCCCAGGCTCTCTCTCTTTGGCAGCAACTCAGTTTTGTCAGTTCCTGTCTGTCACCTCCACTTTGTCAGTTTTTGTCTCTGTCATCCCCCCCTTGCATTTCTGCATGGGTTTTATTCAGATGATCAGGGCTGTGGGTGGCCACCTCAGCAAGGGGGGGCCGGGGGCAGCTGCCCTGCAGCAGGGAGGCAGTGGAAGGATGCACGTTGGAAATCTGACGTAGTATAACTCCCGTGCAAGACTGGAGGAGAATATCCTTCTCGCTGGCTGGCCTGGCCCAAGCGGGCAATGTGAACGCTGACATTCTTTCCCCAGCAAATAAATCCTTTCCCTTTACTAGGAAATCAACTTCTATGCCAGTGTTACATATTGTGGGCCAAACTCGGAGGCCCAGATTGCCCCAAATCCTCTTGATTTCAGTGGGATGTGGGAGCCTCAATATCTTTGCGGATCTGGGACTGAGGTCTTTACCCAGCTCTAGTTCAGCCCTTACCCAGGCCCAGTCATTTCTGAGGCTGCATTAACTTTTGCACAGCACTCTCCGCGTTATAGAGCACCCCTTGATTAAAGTGCTTCCGGGGAGGGGGGAGGGGGCAGCATGAGGAGAGTGTGGAGGGGAAGTCCTTTCCGCTAGCAGAGTGAGACCATAGAAGCATTGCCTACGCCTGCAATTTTATCCTGTGTCTCGTGATATTTGGGGCTGTCCTTAAAGACTCAGGCTCCTGGAATCCTGTGATGGCCTGAGAATCTCAGCTTTCATTCCGTGGCAGTGATGTGCCCCAGGAGTTAACAAAGGGCCCTGGGCCCAGTATAGCGATTCAGGGGAGATCTGCTGGTCCTTCTGCTGGGGAGGGGGAAATCATGCTGCTCGAAATGGAACAGGATGAGGAAGACTCATTGAAGAGAACCAGGTGGAGTTTCCATCCATAGGGCCCCTCCTTCATGTCTCTGTCCATCCAGCTGGATGCTTATATCACCGTACTATTTCCTTAGCTTAGATACTTATAGGGATAAGAATATCCCAATGTATAATAGTAACTATGACAAAAATAAACAATGTTTCTTGATGGCACTTAAACCCTCCTGATTCAGGGCATTAACCAACCTCTAAGTGACGAGGGCCAGGAGGAAACTGTCCCCATGGGCAGGTTATCCCATTACTGCCTACTCCAGGGTTGCTTGCACCTTCCTCTAAAGCATCAGATACTGGCCATTGACCTAGATAGACCCCCTGCTCTGATCCGCTGTGGCAATTCCTATGTTCCTTTCAATGGGAAAGGGTGATCTGATCCACTGAGTATTCATGGTGTTGATGTTTGGTTGCTTTAAAGTGATAAACACCCACCAACTATTTTAGATTATGAAGCTTTACTGCTAAGAAACCATTGTCTTCTGTGCCTGCTTCCTGAATTATACATCAATCACAAAAAGACAAAAGAAGGGGGAGTCTGTTAGAAGAAAACTTTGCATGAGGGGAACTGGAAGTCTTTCATGCCACTGACATGCTGTTGACATAGGCTTTGATTTATAGCTGTAGAAATTGCAGCAAGTCCCATACAATCTGCATTAGCTTTCTTTCAGAGAGGTTTCCAGCAGCACAGAGACACAGAGAGGACGGCACTTTCAGGAAACAGAGCAGCAGAAGATGACAGCAATGAAACCACAACTTAGGTACGATCCACCCCAGAGATAGGGTTATTTTTTTTTTTCAAAAGCAATCTTCATCTCATAAGTTCTTTAGCATACATCAGATTTAGTATATGTAGTCTCATTGCAATCTACACTGGCAAGAGTCCATATACTCCTAATGGGAGCTCTGTGCATACATTGAGAAGGGAATATATTTCTTAGCCTCCTATATCTGTTTGTTTGGGCAAAGTTTCTTGCTAATCCCACATTAATTAGTTCAAGATGATGGCTACCATAAATCAAAGAGTACTTTTACATTTGGAACATTATTATTACATATATAGGACCAAAAGTGAATACAGCCCTGTAAGCAGATCAACTGTAACAAGCAATTCTTTTTTTAATCTTTCTGTTGATGACTTTCAAATGTTTATCACAGGATTTGAACCCAGGACTTCCAGCAATGCAGCACAGAATTCTACTTCTTAAGATAAAGGGATAACTCCATTACCTGGTAGCAGTAGTAGACTGTTACTCTGTTTGAATGAGCCACTTGAGAAGGACACACCACACTTGGCAAGCATGTAACACATCCCTCCACTTATATTGTGTACATCACTGCAGTAACTGAACACCATAACAAGTCCTTGCCCCCATCTGTACCTTTGTGCTAGTTAATAAGAACTTGAAAGAGAAATTGACTAGAGTCTAAAATGAAACTGACTAGTTTAATTTCATTGCCTACTCCGAGAGAAATGCAAACATAACATAAATAAGCGAATTAAATTAGGTCTTCAAAAGGCTTTCAGTTTCCATACTCTCATCACACAGATAAGGAAATTACTTTATTAGGAAAAAGATTATTTTTATCCCAAAAGCATCTTTTTCCTGATATCTGTAATAGTGCAGGTTATTGTGTTCCAAATCAACAATGAATGGAATTAGATGTGGCATTTTGATCTTGGATAGGAAAGGAAGACAGATTTTGCAGCGCATATCGGAATCTCTTTTTAAGTCACTGTGCCCAGCTCTAATGTCATTCACAGCAGCATAACCAGGAGTAATTCCACTGATGCCAACAATGGAGTGTAAAACCCATGTATGTAAGATCAGAGTCAGACAGCAAACTAAAGATGTGCTTTGTCCCTGAAGGGCACACACATATTGTGTTTCTGTTCTAAAGGTATTCTGGTGTAATTTTTTGTGCCTTCCCTAGTATCTCCAGTACTATCTCTACGCTTGCAAAACTAGAAGACTAATACCTTTTGAAGCCCATAAAATCATTTAATATGGGTTTAGCCCCTGAGTAAAAGAAAACGACAAAGAAAGAAATAAAATAGGTTCACTCAAATACCACATGAATTGATATTCCAAGAAGTCCCCAAGACATTATTAATGTCTTATCAGGCAGATACACACCAAAATATACTCTTTTTTTTAATGGAGCAGATTTTTTGCACCATCAGTTTCTCCTTTAACGATCTCCTTTTGTTGTAGTTTAGGCCATCAGCACATTTGAATGACCTAATCTTGTGTGAAAGCAAGCTGCTTTATTAAACTTTGGGACTTGCTCTTCTTTTCTGGAAGTAGATGAATCAAAAATTCAAACTGATTTGCTGGATATATTTTAACCCAGTAAAATTCCAACTCATGATTTTTTCAACTGATTTTTCAGAGGATAATTTATGCTTCATTTCCCTTTCCAGGAAGTTCTCTGTAGAATTGCTGGCACAGAACAGATGCTGCATCTTCACTACAGTTGATAGGACATAAATTCAAAATTATTCAGCAGATTTCTAAACATCTTCTTCTCTCCATATATTGTCTGTGTGTGGGCAGCTGAATGCACCATACCTCAGTTTCCCTCTTAGGTCTGGTATATTCACACTTACATCTAATTTTCCAAAACAAAGTCTCCCTTCCTGGGGTCTGGCTTCTGCAGGTTGATCACTACAGACCCCATATGTCCTTTCAAAACACAAGTTCTGCAACTACTCAGAGGCTATGTCTACACTACCGTGGGATCAATGCTCCAGCGATTGATGCACCAGGGGTTGATTTAGTGGGTCTAGTGAAGACCTGCTAAATAGACGGCAGAGTGCTCTCCAATTGACCCCTGTAATCCACTGGGACCGAGAGGAGTAAGGTAAGTCGATGGAAGAGCATCTCCCGTTGACCCAGCGTGGTGTAGACACTGCAATAAGTCAATCTAAGCTACGTCGACTCCAGCTACATTATTCACGTAGCTGGAGTTGAGTAATGTAGGTCAATTTACCGCGGTCATGTAGCCATAGCCACAAAGTCTCTCCCCTTATATCAGAGATTCCCAAGTCTTTCCCTAAGCTCCAGGTAGTCTGAATCACTCTAGTTCACTCTACACACTGACAACCACCGGCTGCCTTTATATCCTTCTGATCCTTTCCCAGCAGGCCTTGTTGTGGCCTATAGTCACATGATTGGGGAGGAAAGCCCCCATTGGCAAGAACTGGATCTGGGCCTCTTATATCTGTCTACACTGCAGGTGGGAGTGAACCTACCACCTGAGTAGACAGTCTCACAGTAGCAGGGCTTGGGCTAGCGTGCTGAAAATAGCAGTGTGGATGTTGTAATTTGGCCTCTCAAGGCCACCTGACCCTCTAAACTTGAAAACCTGAGCTCCAGCCCGAGCCAGAATGTCTACACTGCTATTTTAGTGTGCTGGCTTGAGCCCTGCTAGTGTGAGTCTGTCTACATGGGTTGGGAGGCCCACTACTGGTTGCAGTGTAGATTTACCTTAAAGGTAGTGCTCAGTTTGTGCCAAGGCTTGCCAAGCTGAGCTCCGGTACCTCTAGTCTTGGCAGTTCATAATTCCGGTACCTCTGGGCTTGTTGCATCAATTATGAATGTAAAAAAATTGCTTGAGCCCTGACACCTATTTGCTTGAACCTCAGCACCTCTTTCATTACATATTAAGGCCCATCCACCCTACTCTGTTAACAGTTTTTGTTTTTCTCTATTGTGTTCATCACTGGAAACGATTCACAGACTAATTGCAGTCAATATAGCTACACAGATTTATACCGTCTGAGGATTTGGTCCAAGGGATGTAAACAGGAAAGCACCTTGTGATCTACCTGGAGGAAAGGAGATATATAAGTGCGTAGTCTTGTTATATTCAATTGATTACATCGGTGTTTGTTATTATGTACAGGTGCAGTTACCTATACAGCAGTGAGCTTCTGCAGTTTCACTCTTGTATTAAATATATGGTTTTAACTAAACAAACACTTGGCCAAATTCTCCTCTTGCTTACACTAGGTTTTTATGAGTGTGACTTAATTGATTTCAGGGGAGTTACTTCTGATTTACACCCATGGAATTCAAAGCAGAATTTGGACTATAGAATGGAAACATGCACACATGTATACACACACTTGAATGTAAATACACACACACAAAGAAAGCAAGAGAGAGAGAAGAGGAGAGAGAGAAGAGAAAATAATAATTAGAGTAAAAACAAAGAGGAAATAATAACAGAGCTGCCCGGTAGCTATACTCCAGGGATGAAATGGTAATAAATGTTAGAAGATGCTCTGTTTTACATCTTCAATGCATTTTACAAATATTAGTTCATTTAATCTCACAACACCTGTGAAAAAAAATAATCCCATTTATTGGTAGGGAAACTGAGGAACGGCTAAGTGGTTCGACCAAGCACACAAAAGAAGTCTGTGGCTAGAAGACCGTTCTTCCCTCTTTTTGTTAATTTGAGTTCCAGGGACAGGGTCAACAACAGGGATTGGACCCAAACAGTAATTAATAGTAGAAGCAAAATGCAGGTAATAGATTTCAAAATTAGGGAAGGAGGAAAAGGTGACCTTGAAATGTTGACTTGCCTTTCCTCCCTCAGATTAATCTCTCAGCAGTAGCATCATCATCCAAGAGCTACCAAACGGGCATAAGGAGACATTGACTGGGGCGGAAGGAATCACTGATGGAATACTAATTGCAGAAAGAAGCAAAGTGTTATGATTTTCATATCCAAATCTCTTTTTTTCTCCTTAAACCCTGCCGGGATGAGATCAGCCTTGAGCTGCTGTTAACGATGAGGCAGGAGTTCTCTATTTTTTCCTTAGACCGGAGGGCTGGGAGAGCACGTGAAGTAATTAATTTTGACTTACAGAAGCACTATTAAATTGGATAGAAACTAGTGAAAATAGGATTAGGAATGGAGTTTAGCCAAGAGCAAACGGAATTAAAACTCCCTAAGAGCAGGTCAATACAGCTGATATCATTGATGCAATGAAAGTCGACAGCATTAGACATTTTTGAGTGATGGTTTAATGCCAGAAATCACAACGTTCCTGGTACCAGATCAGATGAGGAGAATTTTGAAAAGTGATTTTTTTGGGGTCATTTTCTTATCTGTTCTGAGCCCCCTCATTTTTGAGGATTAATTTTGAAACAATTGTGCAGAACAAGCAAAAGTCTCGATAAACCCCAACCAGTCAAAATCTGCCTGGTGCTTTCAACACATGAACCAAAATCTAATTAGTACAGGATTAGGTATGCCAGAATTCATCAGGAATGGAATGATTCTTCAAATAAAAACCAACCTTGCTCCCTGCCCTAAAACACCAGCGTTGAGAGTTTGATAACATAAATTACAGGCCAGAAATTCAGTTAATGTAAATCCGTGGGGCTCTGTTGACTTCCGTGGAGGCAGACTGATTTACTTAGAAGAGGGTCAAGGCCCATAAAAAAAACAACTGGCTGTCTTTGTGCAAGGGGGATGAGAATCCACTGAAGTTGCATCAGGTGTCAATTTGGCCGGTTGTGTTAAATTTCAGAGTTCTGCCTACTTCTCAGACACACTTGGAAAAAGTCTGATAGGCAAATGAGACCAGAATTTGGCCCTAGGATACACCAGTATAAATCCTGTGTAGCTACATTGGGCCTCATCCTTTTCTTGTTTACAACTGCATAACTCCACTGAAGTAACTCCCGGTTTATACTAGTGTAACTGAGCTGAATTTGCCCAGTAGTGTGATAATACGGCAGTGGCTGGTCAATTTAATCTCCCAAGTGCTTTACAAACATTAACTAATCAGCATGGAGCTTTATATTTCTCCTCCTTCCCCCAACTTTAATAAATAGCAAATCAATTCAAGGCCAGATTCTGATAGCTTGCGAATATGTACAGAGGTCACCGAAGGCTCTGTTTCGTGTCTGAATCAAATTGCTGCAGCTACTGGGAGTTGTGCATAAGCATGTATCTTAGTTTTTTGCAGGGTTTCCATGGTTTCTGCCTGGCACTGGCTTTCATCTTCGTTCTGAAGCAGATGCTCTCAGTTGTATTTTCTTTGGTTGAGGGAGCGCATAGAATTGCTAGGAGATCTCAAAAGTTACCCAAAACAACAATAGTAGAGTAAAATCTAGCATATGCAGCAGGTCCTGTGTTGCAGTGCAACCTACTTTATGTAGCGCTGCTGGCAAACTGTGGGCATGAATTCTAACAGTCCTAGTGGGAATGGCCCCCACAGGGCAAGGGTGACCTGGGGTTGATGAAGTGGGTATGCGTATCGCACACTCGCCCAGATGCCCATGGCATAAAGGGCCATGGTTATATGAAAGGGAACATGCTCCAGTACACTCTTGGGCTTGTGTTTCCAGCTCCTTGTGGCTGCAAGTGAAAGTTAAAGCAGTGTTCAGTGCCTGTTTACAAACAGATTAACTGAGGTACAGAAAGGCTGTGTGACTTGCAAAAGGTCATGCACTGAACTGGGAATAGGACCCAGGAGTTCAGGTTCTGTAGCTCTTATTCGAATCACTAGACAACGGTTTCTCATAAAGCAAAGTCTCGCTGTAGCTTTTCCTTCTTTTCCCATTGTTTTGAGGTGTAGGCAAAAAACAAACTCACAGGCAAACTCAAAGTCAGGAGAAATGAAAACTGACTTCTGCTACAAAAAGCTCTTCCGAAGGCCTCGACACCGGGACAAATACAAAAGCACAGCCGCTCCTTACAAGTGGAAACCTGCAGAAGCAGGCTGCAGGGGGTGGGAAACAAAACTAAAAAAGATACAAATGAACAGCTGAACAGAAAGACATGTTGAGCGAGGGTCGGCAAATTAGTTCCAAATCCGTCTCTTGGGGACCTTTAATTGCTAACGGGATTATTTACATTTGTTACTGTATAATTCTACAGGTGTTACCTCACATCTTGGGCTGGCAAGATCAAAGCTAAAATTCTGACCATCTTAACTGAGCAGATTCCTTTATATTTTAACCCACCTGACCAGTCATGCATGCCAAATGCTGAACTGGCAGCCAGCGGAAACTTCACAGGGGTTCTGCAGAAAGGAGGGTAATTACAATAGACCTCTTGCAGTAAAAGCAGAGAGACAGTAGGGTTCTTTAAAATAGCTTTTTTTTTTGTTTTGGCTGGAACAGAGTATGTAAACTCTAGTCTAGAGCATAACGCAGAAGGTAACTATGGGCCTGAGTCTGATCTCATTTGTAAGAGTATAATCCCATTAGTTACAATAGATGCATGTCTGGCATTTGGACTTTCTGATAGACAAACACAAGAACCAAATTTTGCCTTCAGGTACAGGATTTGAGTGAGATAGTCCAACGGTTCGGGTACTACCTTGAGAGGTGGGTTCACTTCCCTACCGGACGTTTTGTGTGACATTGGGCAAATTACTTATGCTGTGCCTCAGTTTTCCAGCTGTAAAATGGGGATAATAGCACTGCTCTGTTTCATAGTGCTGGTCTGAAGGTATCTCTAGGAAAGACTGCCAGGTGCTCAGATACTATGGAGAAGCTGATTAATAATGATTTGGGACTCTGGCATTAAAATGCTCACCAGCCTGGACTCAATGCTGACGTATCATAACCAGTACATTGCTCTACCCACCCTTTGCAATTACACTGTGAGATTATGGCCCGGAGTCAAAGAAGCTACAATAATTTACACTGCATGAGAATCTAGCCTAAGGATTCCAGGTATGTTATTGGGGTTGTGATGATGGGGGGCAGAAGGTCAAGGAACACCATTTAAAAACCTAACTTTTAGGATTTCTTAAGAAAAAAGCTGCATGGAGCAGCTGCACATTGGGCCAAATGACATGAAACTAGAAGATCAGCTGCATGAAGCTGAGAAAGGGCAAATAAGTAACCCACAACCTAAATGGTATGATGGAAACTAGAGCCCAGATTCTCTCTTGCACTGAGATTTGCTCAGCACAGGAGCCGAGGGGCCAATCAGAGAGCCGATGCTCTTGACCAATCTGCACTGGTGCGGGTGTAGGTTAGAGCAGCCACGAGGTTGCTGTGGCAGTTTGCAGTGGTCCCCCAAGAGTCCATGCGCCAGTTGCGGATTGCCAGAGCATACCTTGTTCTGGCCACACCCCTACACATGGGCCTGGTGTAGGGGCGCCACTGGGGTCAGCTGACAGCTTGCCCATTCTGGGGGAATTTCACTCGGTAGATCTGTGCCAAGAAGTTGGAGGAATGCAGGACAGAAGGTAGCCCTGGAGTCTGAAAATTCTTGGAGCCAAATTCTGACGTTCTCACTCAACGCAGTGAGACTTTTGGTTGAGTAAAGATGGCAAGATTTGGCCCATTCTGTTTAGTAAGGCTCGTGGGGGATCTTAATGTGATTTTTATCTCCAGAACCTCTTGTTACCTTTAGTAAATTGAGATCTCTCAGCCCTCCTTTCCTTCATCTGCACAATATTTGCCCCCCATTAAAGGTCCCAGTGTAACAATGTCCCCCACTTGGGCATGTATTCCTTATGCAGCTCCTCCACTGCACTATTAAAGGCTAGAACATGGCACCTTGACTCATGCTGAGCCATATACCAGTCTCTGAATAGTCCTGTTGATGTCAATGGGATGACATGGTAAGTAACGGTAGCAGATTCTGGCCCTTAATGGATTGCTGAAGTTGTTCATTGAAATAAGGAGATCATGTCTATTTTCAGAGCCGTTTGCACTGTCGGCTCCCAATACACTGTTGCAATGTCCCTTGTGGAGGAGAAGAGTCTGGTCTCAGTGGCACTGAATGTAAAGGGTTTCTTTGCAGAGGCTGCTGGACACAGACAGTATCCTATGGCTCTCTCTCCTACTAATGATCCTACCAATACAGCCCAGAAGGCCAAAGGCATATTGGGCTGCATTAGTAGGAGCATTGCAGCAGATCGAGGGAAGTGATTATTCCCCTCTATTCAGCACTGGTGAGGCCACACCTGGAGTATTGGGTCCAGTTTTGGTCCCCCCACTATAGAAGGGATGTAGACAAATTGGAGAGAGTCCAGCGGAGGGCAAAGAAAATGATTAGGGGGGCTGGGGCACATGACTTACGAGGAGAGGCTGAGGGAACTGGGCTTATTTAGTTTGCAAGAAGAGTGAGGGGGATTGATAGCAGCCTTCAATTAACAAGTAACAAGTGGTGTGCCCAGGGGTCTGTCTTAGGCCCGTTCTATTCAATGTCTTCATTAATGATCTTGATGATGGATAGCTTGCACATTAAGTAAATTGCAGATGACACCAAGTTGGGGGGATGGTGGACACACTGGAGGCAGGGATAGGATCAGGAGACTTAGACAAATTGGAGAAGTGGGCCAAAGAAACCTCATGAAGTCAACAAGGACAAGTGCAAAGTCCTGCACTTAGGCAGAAAAACCCCATGCACTGCTACAGGCTGGGACTGTTGGCTAAGTAGCAGTGCTGAAGAAAAGGATCTTGGGGTTACGGTAGATGGAAAGTTACATGAGCCTACAGTGTGCTCTGTAGCCAAAAAGGCTAATAGCTTACTGGGCGTATTAGTAGGAGTGTTGCCAGCAGATCGAGGGATGTGATTATCCCCTCTATTCGGCACTGGTGAGCCGCATCTGGATATTGTGTCCAGTTTTGGGCCCCACACTACAAAAAGGACGTGGAACAATTGGAGAGAGCCAGCGGAGGGCAACAAAAATGATTAGAGGACTGGAGCACATGACTATGAAGAGAGACTGAAGGAACTGGGCTTATTTAGCCTGCAGGAGAGAAGACTAAGGGGGGATTTGATAGCATCTTCAACTACTTGAAGGGGTGCTCCAAGGAGGAGGGAGCTAGGCTGTCTCAGTGGGTGAGGACAGAACAAGGAGCAATGGTTTGAAGTTGCAGTTGCGGAAGTCGAGGCTGGATATTAGAAAACTTTCTGACTAGGAGAGTGGTGAAGTATTGGATGGGTTACCTAGGGAGGTGGTAGAATCTCCATCTTTAGAGATATTTAAGGTCGGCTAGACCGCACCCTGGCTGGGATTATTTAGGGAAAGTGGTCCTGCCTTTAGCAGGGGGTTGGACTAGATGACCTCATGAGGTCCCTACCAACCTTATGATTCTATGATTCTATACCTGAAGGGGGTTCCAAAGAGATGGAGCTCGGCTTCTCTCAGTGGGTGGCAAACGACAGAACAAGAAGCAATGGTCCAAGTTGCAGTGGGGAGTCTAGGTTGGATTTAGGAAACACTATTTCAGTAGTGGGGTGGAAGCACTCGAATGGGTTTATCTAGGGAGGTGGTGGAATCTCCATCCTCAGAGGTTTTTAAGGCCTGGCTTGACAAAGCCCTGGCTGGGATGATTTAGTTGGGGTTCGGCCTGCTTTGAGTAGCGGATTGGACTAGATGACCTCCTGAGGTCTTTTCCAGCCCTAATCTTCTATGATTC
The DNA here is from genome assembly GCF_003597395.2 of Chelonoidis abingdonii. Taxonomy (NCBI): domain Eukaryota; kingdom Metazoa; phylum Chordata; order Testudines; family Testudinidae; genus Chelonoidis; species Chelonoidis abingdonii. The sequence goes on from NC_133777.1 coordinate 4,885,530, forward strand.
TATGATTCTTTCTCTCATCCTGGATTAAGTTCAGCTGCCAAATGTCCCCACTTCCATTATTCTGGTGATAGGGGCAGAGTAAGAACTTAAATAGAATAGAATCTAGGACGTCCTATATTCTCCCTTCCCCATTTTTAGAATAGAGCCCTGGTCAACACTTAGATTGATCTAGTTACGTTGCTGAAGGGTGTGAAAAATTCATGCCCCTGAATACTGTAGTTAAACCAGCCGAAAGCCCGGCTTAGACAGCTAGGTTGATGGAAGACTTCTTCTGTTGACATAGCTACCTTTGCTTGAGCAGGTGAATTACCTACAGGGATGGAAAAACTCCTTTTGTTAATGTAGGAACCATCTACACTACCGCAGCATACCTGCAGCTGTGCCTCTGTAGCGTCCAAAACCTAGACATGCCGGAAGCATGGTTAATAACACCACTTGTGGATAATCTAGCTGTGTCTGTATGATATTCGATGTCTCTAATCCAGCTACTAATGATAACAGAGCTTATGTTATGTGCTACAGAAGACGTTTTTAACACCGGCGCCTTAGCTCCAACCTGTATGAAACACCAGTACTGAAATCAATGGGCGTATTGCCCCTGACTTCAGTGGGACCAACATTGCTCTCCCCTTCCTTAACTCCTATGGACAATCTGACGAGAGACAGCGCTGATTGTTAAAGGGAGTCATGTCTCTGCTTTGAAATGAAAGCACAACCAAAGCCCCTGCCTTGGCTTTTCTTCGCTTAAATTGGCCCTTGTCTGGTGGACTGGGTTCATGGCGAAAGATAAGGGCCTTCCATTCTCCGCACCTGCATAGCAACTGAAGGTCAGCGAGGGAGGAGAGACAAAGCGAGGTCAGAAATTGACAGGGAGCATGAATGATGTAATTAATGGCGATGCCACTGTGTGGGAGCTCGAGGCTTTTTATTTTGAAATGACAAGTGGGCAGTGTGAGTGGGGTTTTGACATCAGCACTTCCTGTCTGATTATCTCTTATTCAGCATGTGCTAATGAGCTTGAACTCTGACCCCTCTGGGAGTGATTTACATATCTCCAGCCCGATATTGGGGGAATCTGCCTGGGAAGAGAGGCTGAGTTATCTGTCAGACTGAACGCTTTTATTTTATTTGTATTTATTTATTTAATGTGCACTCACTCAGTATCATAACATGGCCCAGCTGCCAAATGTCCCCACTTCCATTATTCTGGTTATAGGGGCAGAGTAAGAACTTAAATAGAATAGAATCTAGGAGGGGAAACTAGCCAGCCCAATGAATTAGTCACTCACATGCATGTTGCAGCCTGCACCAGGAACCAGCAGATGAATGCAGATTATGCCAGATTAACCCCTTCAGTGCTGGGAGTGAGCCTTGACATGGTTTCATGGGTCCCCTACGAGTTCTTCAATGGGTGATGTTTTGATCATATTATCTTTGGGGTGCATGTGGCTGTATGGGTCAGTACATTAATATACACCCCCTTTTAATATAGGAATAATGCCACTTCCTAGCAAATCAGTCAAGCTGATTGCTTCATATAAAATGGGATTAACAAAAAGAGTCATAAAGTTTAAGAAGGAAACATTAGATTATCTAGTCGGACCTCCTGTATCACACGGACCACAGAATTTCACCCACATACTGAAATAAGCCCAAAGCTTGTTCCATCTTATATTTAGCTGGGACACTCTGAGTTAGTTTTCAGACCTGAAGAAGAGCTCTATGTAAGCTGGAAAGCTTGTCCCTTTCCTCAACAGAAGTGGGTCCAATAACAGATATTACCTCACCCACCTTGTCTCTCATTTCTAATTGGTATTCGCCTGGCTCTAACTCCAGCCTTTGGTTCTTGTTATGCCTTTCTCTGCTAGATAAAAAAACCCTTTACTGGTTGATATGTTCTCCCCATTAAGGTAGTTAGACACTGTAGTCAAGTCATCTTTTGATCCCTTTTACAAATAAGCTTAACAAATTGAGTTCCTTAAGTTTCTTGCTGTAAAACAGATTTTGAATTAAGAGAGACTCTTGGTTTATAAGTACGCAAAAGGAAGCACCTATCTGAAAGCTGCCAGTGATCTGACATATGCTAGCAGAAGCATATGACTGAATTCAGTCACTATCCCAGCAGTCATGGGCACCAGAACCGGGTGTGAGGGAGGTCAAGGGATCTGTTTAATAAAAGAAACATAAATGCAGAATTCATGTTCCCCGCAGTTCCCCACCTGCTGCAGAATAATAGATTCTGCTGGGGAGATGCTGCAATTACACATTTCACCCACCAGGGGCTGCTGTAGCACCAGAAGAGAGGGCATCTGGCTCACCGCTAGAGCAGCCAGCTGCAAAGAGGGAGGGGGCATTTTGGCCTTGGCCTCCCCACTTCTACAACAGTTCTGGCATCCTTGCCAGCTGCCCATCCCTGGCACTCCCCAGTCAAACACAACCCCCCTGCCATTTTATTTAAACAGCTCAAAACTCCTTTCTCACATACCCTCAGCCTCCACTGAGGGAAAGGGTAAATTCTGTAGCATGCCTATTTGGGAATTAAGTCCCACTGTTCTAGGATCTGTACGCAGTCCCTGCACCAAAGAGCTCACAATCTGTCCATATGTCAAGACAACCACACATGATAAAACAACTAAATGAGGACGGGGAGCCCAAGATTAACAGTGAAACAAACTTGATGATCTGCTTACTAAGGAGAAGTGTTGCCAAGCAGACAAGTTGCCGAGAGCACTACGCTAGCATTGTAGCATTCGGAACTCAGATTGGCTCCCACCTTTGTGCTAGGTGCTGTGTAAACACCAAGTAAGAGACAATCCCTGCTCTGAGCAGCTTACAAGCTAATTAAAATGTAATGCAACACATGGGCATAACAAACAGGGCGGGAGCAGGAGGGTGAAGATAACAGCGATGAGAATGCCAAGGCTGCCCAGACTAGCTAGGTTCACTGTACTAATCACAGGAGCTCAGGATTATATAGGCTGGTTGTGTTCACAAATTCCAGGTGTGACACCGCACCCCATATTCTTCACAGTGATATTATTATGATGTGATTATGGCTTAATTATGATGCATTTTGTACAAGACAGGTCATGTTAGGTGTTATTGGAAAAGTTATGATTATCCTATTTGTATGAATTTATCATTTTTGTATCTACAGTTAGGAATATTAACTATGTATCTGTATTTCACATGTGCTTACTCTGGGTGACACCCACAACTAGCCTTACTGGTACAACAATGAAGAAGCCAGACAGTGCTGATGGCCCATCAGCAAAGACAATGGACCCTGGAAGAACTTAACCTTCCTGTAAACACTCCAGACAGCCTATAAGTAAGGGCTGCTATAACTCAGCAAGGTATGCAAGGGCACATGATCAGACCACATGACTCTGGATTCCATCTTGGGAGGTCAGTGTTTTTCCACAAACTGAATTGGGGACAGAGGGTTCCTGCCATATGCTAAAGCTATATAAGACAGAGAGTGACATCATCTGTGGTTCTTCACTGCTTACACAAGAAGACTCCTGGAAACACCTGAGGAGCAAAGACTGAACTGGGAGAAGTGCTGGCCCCAGGCTAAAGGGATTTCTCTGGAAACCTGGGGATCCCAAGCTGCAAAGCAAATGCAGCTTGTGCCTTAAGAATCTGCAAGTGTGCTTGTACCATCTCTCTCAGGGTGAGAAACTGCTAATTCATATCTAAACTATCTAGTATGTTAAGCTTAGTTTGCATTTTTATTTGCTAGGTAATCTGCTTTGATCTGTTGGCCATCCCTTATAATTACTTGAAATCTATCTTTTTTAATGAATCAACTTGTTTTATATTTTAATTTAAAGCCAGTGTGCCTTTAAGTGAAGTGTCTGGGGAAAAAATCTCAGCTTGGTTTCACACAGGCTTGTTGCATTTCCTCTCCACATTGAGGCAGAGGTGAACTGGATAATAAATTCATACTGGTTGGGGTTTGGACTAGGGCAGGATGGTACATCTTTGGGGTTCTAGGCTGGTTACTTTGGCCGTAGCATCGCTGTTGTTGGTTCATGCAGTGGCTGGTCAGAGAGCCTGCATGTAACTGCAGCTGGGTGTGTCCCTTCCTGTGTGAATGCTGGTGGAAGTGTAAGGCCGGGAGTGTGTCTGCAGTTTGTCACAGCAGCACAGTGTGAGAGGGAGCCCAGGCTGGTGGGTCAGGGGAGCTCAGTGGCACCCCAGTTCCAGGTGGCACCCCGGGGGGAAATTGTCACACTAGGTACTGAGGTTTGTTTGGGTTTCAAAAGATATAAACTAACAAGAAATATTCATGGTTGTAGGTCCCCAAAATGGACGATTGCCTTGCCAATCAAACCTTCCTATCTAAAGTTCCCATTACAGAAATAACTAGGCCTTGATGCCTCCCTCTTGGTCCCTGCTCTGTGGAGGGAACCTGGCAGCATTCCTTTATGATTCCTCTTTCTCAGTTACATAGCTAGCCGGTGGGGTGGTTCTGGAGGTGGGCTTGGCTTGATGGACTCGCTGTGTCACACAGCAGCAAAGTGGTTAAAAACCTGACTGCTTTTGAGAAGAGTTTCCTCATACACTCCCTGTTTTCCAGCCCACCTTTCTGGCTGAGGATTGGCTCAGTAATAATTTTGCCTCAAGGTTCTCCCCACCTCCCTGCGGGGCTATGTCTTGGTAGTGCTCTCAGCCTGGCTCAGATCCCCCGCCTGACAGCGTTGCATGTTTTCCCACCAGGCCCCTGAGCCCATAGAAACAAGGAGGCTGAAATAAAGCAGAATTCCGCCTCTCCCCCTCACTAACTGAGGCACAGGCTGAATGTGTGTTAGCATTTCATTTATGGGCTCAGTCAAACATGGCACTTGACAGCCGTCTCATTTTTCTCATTTGCAAGAGTTAAAGGCTTTTTACTACCCCCAACAGAAGAGAAATAGAGATACAGTGGGGCTGTCTCCTTTCACTGTCCCTAGTTTTGCACAGATGTAGAGTCCTTGGCTTCTGTGGAGTTACTCCTGATTTGGGCCATGATTGTTATTTCTAGCACAGTAGCACTTAGTGGCCCTGAGCGGGAATCAGGGCCACATTTTAGTCGGTACTATAGACACATACAAAAATACAGTCCTGGCTCCAAAGACCTGACAATCCATACACATCAGTGGAAGTGACTGGAGAATTATTTATAGACGTATTAGACTCTCCATTGCTTGAAGTCTATAAATCAAAACTAAAAGAGATGGTGTAGCTCAAACAGAAGTTATGGTCTTGATGCAGAAACTAGTGGGTGAGGTTCTTTGGCTTGTGTTAGACAGGAGATCAGATTAGATGGCCATGTCGGTCCCTTCTGGCTTAAAAGCTAGGAATTTATGAAAGAATAAAGTCCTGTGTGGACATTATCACCATAATTTCTCTCTCATGTAGCAATAGACTCCAGAAAGGTTCAAGGTGAAGTGACAGGACAGAACATCAGTGCTTCACAGACTCATTCTCCGAAGGAAGCAGCTAAAAACATAGGGAAGAAAGGGAGTGGAGGAATCAAAGGGAAAATGGCTTTGTTATATGCCTAGCTCCAACTTCCTGTTCTGGCTGAAAAACACCTGTGGAATTCACTTGGCAATGGTCTGCATGTCCTTGCTTCCCTTTAATAAGTGAATGGTCAACAGTGAGATGCAAAATAAACATTCTGTGGCAAGCCAATGTTGGAATTCCCTGAAATTATTGATACACGAAGAGCACAAAGAAAGTCTTCATCTTTCACTTCGCAATTTCCCATGAACAGGAAGAACTTCTCAGTGTGACAGACAGGGTTTCTCCGCGCCCCCCCTTAGAACAAACTGTACGTAAAGTTTGTTGATCAAGCGATGTTGATGTGACTTTGGTGTAACTCCACTGATTTCAATGGAGCTAATCTGAATTCCTACCAGTGTGAAGGTGACAGTGGATTCACACTGTGGTTGTTCGAAGCAGATTTGCTCAGGTTACAGATCCAAAGGTGGTGTTTTCTAACTGTCACTGTTACAGTATCAACCTAAGAACCAAAACTCCATCTGCCATCTTCCTGCTTTTTACACCGCCATTCTGCAAACAAATTGTAGTTGATCATTTTGTTTATGCTGCAAGATGCAAAAGAAGCACCTGGCTGCTTCAGACCTGCAAGTGCTACCAGGAGTAAAACGGGAGTTTGGAGAGGAAAATCGGACGAGCTGATTCCAAAGACCCCCAGGGACTGTTCTTCCTGGAGTACAAAGGTGCCATTTTTTTATGATTTATTACTTTTCAGAAAAGTGCTTTGGATGGGAAAACCTCTGTTTTTCCAAAGGCCAAATTGTATCCATACAGCGACTGCTGTGCAAACACCAAGTGAATTGCTGACATGGGACTCAATAGCTTGCAATAGTTGCTATTTGTACAAGACTCATTCTAGTCATGGGATGTTCAAAACCAGATCAGACGTCTGGATCATGATGCCCAGTGTCCAGAAGTAGCCAATGCCCAATGCTTCAAAAAACAGAAAAAACTGTCCTACCCATGTTACTCCTAATGTAATTCACGATGGTGCAGATGGGGTGGGGGAAGCCTTCCTGAAGTCTAGCAGGAGCTCAACATGTGCCTGGGAGCATGCACTTTGATTCCTTTCCTTACAATATCTACCAGGATTATTCATGATCTTAAAAATATCTGTCCCCTTTTAACACCCAACCACACAGTTAGTTTACTGCGCTTCAGTTCATTTAGGGCCTGATCCAAAACCCGTTAATGCCAATGGGTCTTGGATCAGGTCCTTAATGGCTTTGTTTTATAGAGGCCAATTATTTGCTTAACTAGGGTTTGGCAGGAATACAGAATCTTTTCCTCCAGGGTAGATACAGCCCAGATGGATTCTTTGTACAGCTGATTTTTATAACCAGATATTTGTTATCTGAGTTTCATTGAACTCCATGCTCCTTTCTCTTTGCATCCTTTTTTAGGTGGATTTAGCAGGAATAATGAAACGAGAGGACTGTAGGAAGTTTGACCAAGCAGTCTGTGGAAGGCTAACATTTCAGCTTGTTCGCATTCTAATCTGGGTCTCATCTCATAAATCCTGTTAACCTTGGTGTTTTTCATCACTTGTGTTTGCATCAAAAATTACCAACCTGGACAGGAGCTAAGAAAAAGGAGACATATTACTTACAACCCAGTAAGACCCATTAGCTAACTAAGCCCACTAAAATATTTATGAGCAGACTAAACAGCATGACCTGTTGATAATTTGATCTAAAAGTGTCTGGTCAGTGATCCCTTTCTCCGCCCCACTGATCGTTTAGCTGTGCATGGTAATTTTAAGATTTGCTAGATGTATTTAGTAATTCTACCATTGCCTTTTAAAAGGACTGTGACCAAATTATCAAGGCTGTCATCACGGCAGAATCTGGCTTTTGAGTCAAAATCCCTCCCTTCGTCTTTTTTCATTTCCTGGCTGAGCATCAGGGGAAGGGATTATGTGATCCGATAGGTAAAATTATCCCATCAGAGGTGAGTGCTTTAATAAAAGGCTTTTGCAGGCCTGGTTGTATGATATTCCTGAGAAGTCTACATTCGTTTGGAGTCTTGTATTGAAGGGAACTGTCCATCCCTATGGAAACCCAGCAGCACAAAAGACCTACTTTGCCGCAGCAGCAGCAGAAGGAAGAAAGCAACGCGCACACAGAGATGTTGAAGACGCAAAGCTGTTGTGTTTGCCTGTTTAGAAATTCAAAACCAATAGGAGCTTGGCTGAAAAGTTGACATGAATTCTCCCAGCCAGTGAAAAGTTGGGATGCCGGTGGCCAGTGTTACATCTGTTAGTCTATAAGGTGCCTATTTCTCAATCTTCTCCTATTTCTCAAAAACAAATGATCAAACACCTATTTTTCTATCTTGTCCAGCTCTAGTAAGTTGTCTAGCCTGGAAAAACAAAAAGCAACCTGCAGGAATCTTTTGCTATGACTCCAATACCTTTCTCGACCGTTTAGACTGTTACCCTGTTTCTTTCCTAGTGGTTACAGACGGAAGGTCTGGCAAGCAGCCTCTTTGCTGATATCTACTTGGAAGGCTTTTAAATAGTAAGTTTAGCATGGGTAAAAAAGAGACTATCGATGGCCCTGGAATCTGCATGATAGGTAGAGTATCAACCATGACAATGCAGCCTTCTCCTATCCACGCTGCCCCACCAATGTCACTCATGTCTGGACGAATCTTCTTAGTCTCCATGCTTGCTGAGTGTGCCAGTCTTTGAATGATGCTTTAGGAAATAGAGTGTCCAGAGACAGGGCTTAACACCTTTGTGTCACTACCAACCGGTGGCTAGGGACTGTTTAGGCCTTTTTAAAAGGGGCGACCTGCCCCTTTTCACCAACCCTAGGTGAGCAGCAGAGGCAAATCCGAGCGCTTGCATCTCTCTCTCATTACCGGATTTTGGAAGCAAATCAGAGAAAAGCGTTTCAGCCCCTTTGCAAACAACCCTATCGATTGACCTCTGCCTACCCCTTCCCTGATGCTGTGTTGTTCAGCATGAAGGTTTGATCAGTGAGAGTTTGAGACAGGGCATGGAGAAGCTTCTTACCACCCTACATCATCAGGGCATTTGTTCATGCCTCATTTTTACCAAAAAAGAATTTCAGAAATATTAGAGATAAACTTCAAATAGCCTTATTGCTACTGTATTTCATGCCCTTCTGTAAACTTCCTTCAGCCCCTTCCCCACTGACTTCTATAAGGCCAGGATTCCACCCAGGCAACCAACTCAGAGAAAGAAGAAGCTGTAGCTAAAAAATCATCAAAAGTAGCTTTGCGCTGTACAATATTGTTGCAACGTCATCATTCCGATCTCTAGACCTATGAGAGCTAGAAGCAAGTTCTTAAGGTTTTTTTTTTCCCCACTTTGAACTTTAGCGTCCAAAAAGTGGGGACCTGCATGATCACTTTTAAGCTTAATTACTAGCTTAAATTTAGTACGCTGCCACCAGCCAAAAGANGACTTTCCCCTCTCTGGGTTGCCTTGGGAAGCTTCACACCGATCCAAACTCCTTGGATCTTAAGACAAAGAGGAGTTAACATTCCCCTCTCCTTTCCCCCCCGAATCCCTGGTGAGTTTAGACTTAATCCCTTGGATTCCAAAACAAGGAAAAATCAATCAGGTTCTTAAAAAGAAAGCTTTTAATTAAAGAAAGAAAAAAGTAAAAATTATCTCTGTAAAATCCAGATGGTAAATGCTTACAGGGTATTCAGATTCATATAGACTAGAGGGACTTCCCCCTCCCCAGCCTGAGATTCAAAGTTACAGCAAACAGAGGTAAAAATCCTTCAAGCAAAATACACATTTACAAGTTAAGAAAACAAACATAAGACTATTCCGCCTTTCCTGGCTAGTACTTACTATTTTGAAACATGAGAGACTGATTCAGAAAGATTGGAGAAAACCTGAGTGTACGTCTGGTCCCCCTTAGCCCCAAGAGCAAATAATGAACAAAACAAAGAGCACAAACAAAGACTTCCCTCCACCAAGATTTGAAAGTATCTTGTCCCCCCATTGGTCCTCTGGTAAGATGTCAGCTAGGTTCACTGAGCTTCTTAACCCTTTACAGGTAAAAGAGACATTAACCCTTAACCATCTGTTTATGACACAAGTGCTGTAGGAATTGGTAAACTGGGAATCTTCCCTTTGTAATGGTATCAAACTCCTGTGTGTGGCCTTGCTGGGTCACAAACTATTTAACATAGTGCACGAGGGCATGTCTACAGAATGCAGCGAAGCATACTAGAGAGTGTGATTTCTAAACCCCAGCAACATGTCTCACAGTTATGGCTCATGTAGATCCCACTGGCATGAACTAAAAGTCCCCTACAGCACTATGTTAATGCATACTAGGGAATTTTTAGTTCATGCCAGCAGGGTCTACACGGGCCAGTTAGAAATCAGACTTCTCTAGTGTGCATTTCTGCATCATGTTTCAGGGATTCTCAAACTTTATTGCATTGCAACCCCCTGCTGACAACAAAATTATTGCATGACCCCAGGGGTGTGGGGTCAGATCCTGAGTCCTGTCCTCCTGGGTGGTGGGAGAGGAGGCTGAGCTCCGACGCCTTGGTGGGGAGGGAGGGAAAGAGGTCAGGCTTCAGCTTCAGCCCTGGGTCCCAACAAGTCTAAAATGGGGTCCTAACCCACTTTGGGGTCCAGACCCACAGTTTGAGAGCCACTGGTGTAGATAACCCCACCGACCATTGCCTGTCAGGGGACTTCAGCTGGGATCGTTTGGTGGTGGGAGAATTCCACATGTGGGACAAAAAGAGGACATATTTCTGTGACCAACTTTTTGTAGGCAAGGCAGCTGCTCGGTAGTTTGCACCGTGAAAAGCATCCCAGTGGAGATAAATTATGAGCTTTGGGACAGCCAAAGATACTGCTAAATGCAGGCTAGTGGGCAGAGTGCAGCCAAGGCAGCCAAAGGTGCATTTTTTCACATGACTCAGCGACTTATCGCTGGCTGCTGCAGTTTATTATCCCAGCACATGTGGAGATCTATACTGGCTTGGAACTGCAAAATCCCCAAACTTCAAACTGTAGAATGTACTTTCTTACGTTACAGATTTGTCCCTAGTTAGTTAGCAGTTTGAGAGATGGACACAATACTTCACCTGTAGAAAAGCATGTTTTCAATTAAACGAAAACTAAAATAAAATAAAAACCCAGAGTGAGTTAAATATTACAGTGAAAAGCATTCGAGCTGCTCTGCCATTGAGATGTAACCCACAGTTTGTCTGTGACCAGAGACAGGTGGTTCCTGTTCTTATTAAAATGAGTAATCCAGGCTCTCTGAGGAGGTTTTCAGAGACAATCTGGATAGACCTGGAAGCCCAATGTGCCTTTTAAACCCACAACTGTTTCCCCTCAACATCCTGAATTCTCCTTTCTAAACATTTTAAGGGGCTCACGTCTGGCAGATCAGAATCATCTTGCTGCACTACGGGAGAAGAAAACCAGTTACCATAAATCATTAACCCCCTCTCCTCCCAGCCTGCAGGAAAATTGACACTGAACCTTTCTCGTGTGGGCAGGTTGAAGGAGTTCAGACGTCTTCCTCAACCTCCGTATTTTCTCTTCTACTTGTGCACCCCCAAATCTGTCTGTGGCGCTCAAGAGGAGAGATTGCCAAACTACCCAAACATCCGGGATCTTTAGAGTTCACCTGCCGATCTCACAAGAATAGGCTTCCAGTCAGGCCACTCGTTCTGCTTTGCTCAGAGGCAGGAGTCAATGATACTTTTTTTAAAAAAAAATCATAGTCGGCCTTGTTTGGACTTCTCATTGCATGCTGTCTTGTTCAGAGTGCGAGCTCTTAGGAGCAGAGACTGCCTTTATTGTGAGTCTTGTACTGCACGTAACAAAAAACTACCACGACTAATATTACCAGGAGACCACCTCCACACAACTGCTGTCTGTAGGTGTGAACGTGTATGTATGTCAGGGCTATCTCCCACCCCCCACAGCCTCTGGGGTCCAGCAATTTGCCTCCCTGGTATCTTTGAACGATACTTTGGTTTCCTAGCTCTGGTGTTCCCTACATTACACAGTTTGCCTCTGGGGTTCATGGAGCATGCTGTGCAGATTGGAAGGGGGAAGAGAGCTGTGATGCTTTGCCAGGGGCCCAAAACCATAGGTCACCATGTAACTCCCCTGCCTCAGCAAAAGGGACTTGTTGGGGTTAAACTGTGTGTCACTTCTGTGACACTCTGAAGCAACCTCCTCCAACAATCTGCCAACCCTTACTTTGCCTTGCAGGTAACATTTGGTTCCTGAGACCCTTGGAAGACCATTCCCCAGGAATATCCAGCCCCTGTCACTGGACACTCCCAGAAATCACCATATTTGCTATCTCAAGAAAGACAGTGCACCCACCAGCTTGTTTGGTTCAACAAGGAATTCACATTTGGCTTCATATTGCAGCTCTGAGCTGTACTTCTGATGAACCGATGAAATTTACTAACAAAGATAGAGATTTAAGCGCTACTGAGTTAAGGACAGTGGAAACAGATATGGTTACAAATCAACCTAACTATAACGTGCTTATAAGAGACTAAACATAAGATTTTAGCTGCTAAAGTTTGTCTAAGGTGCTCAGGAGTTTTCCTGGTCCTGCTTGCAGATGAGGGGGCTCTGTGATCAGAGTTAGTATGCAGACAGCCATAGTAATGCACAGTGAGGTGAATTGTGTCTTGCAGTTTTAGGGAGCAGCCTGCTTTTTCTCTCTCTGTTTTTGAGTTCTTGTGTTTTATTCTGAGTTCCAAGACATAAAGAAGTGTTGTGTGGCAACCTTCAAGCAAAAGTATTTATGTGTTTATCTAATTTTTGTGTGCATTTGCTATGAATATAACAAGTAGAGCTCTAGCAATGTGTTTTGATAGCATCTATTATCTGTGCTCCCTCCACTGTCACTCCTTTATAAGCATTTGACATTTTTCAAACACTTTGTGGCTCTGACTTCTTCAGACATACGAATACTTCTTATCATCCCCAGTTCCAGAGACCCAAACTCTTTTCTTGTTGCAAGAGGAAGGAAAAAAAAAAAGAATAAATACTCTCCCCTTCATGACCACATCACAGTTTAACTCGATCTCCTAGGGGAATGAAAGCATACCACATGCAGAGATCTTTTACTTACCATTGCAATGTTTAATCTTGCACAGTCAGCAGTTTTTGAACATATTCCAGGAAAGCTTTTAAGCCTGATAAAGCCAGGGGCTTTTGCATTTTCAAGTGATACTCTAGCTACAAATGACATGCTCTACTTACATTGTCATTTGACTTTAATGGAAGGTAATTAAAATCTTCCTAAGAGTGTAGTTATACAGAGAAAGAAGAATGTAAATGAAAAACCAAAAACCAAAAACCAACAATAACAAAAAGTATTAAAAGATAAAAGAATCAAACGCACAGAATGATTTTGCTGAGATTGGGCTTGTGATATATGATGCATTGATGCTTACCAAGGGACTCGCAAAAGCAGTGCTAGGTCACCTCCAACACATGTGGTTTGTACCTATCATGAAAGCAACTGGTGGCCCAGTCAGGGCCATGTTGTGCAAGGTGCTCATAGACTCATAGACTCATAGGTCAGAAGGGACCAATATGATCATCTAGTCTGACCTCCTGCACAAGGCAGGCCACAGAACCCTACCCATCCACTTTTATAACAACCCCTAACCCATGACTGAGTTATTGAAATCCTCAAAATTGTGGTTTGAAGACCTCAAGCTGCAGAGAATCCACCAGCAAGCGACCCATGCCCCACGCTGCAGAGGAAGGCGAAAAACCTCCAGGGCCCCTGCCAATCCGCCCTGGAGGAAAATTCCTTCCCGACCCCAAATATGGCGATCAGCTAAACCCTGAGCATGTGGGCAAGACTCACCAGCCAGCACCCAAGAAAGAATTCTCTGCAGTAACTCAGTTCCCATCCCATCCAACATCCCCTCACAGACCATTGAGCAGACTTATCTGCCGATAATCCAAGATCAATTGCCCAAATTAAACTATCCCATCATAACATCCCCTCCATATACTTATCAAGCTTAGTCTTAAAGCCAGATAAGTCTTTTGCCCCCACTACTTCCCTCGGAAGGCTGTTCCAGAACTTCACTCCCCTAATGGTTAGAAACCTTCGTCTAATTTCAAGTCTAAACTTCCTAATATCCAGTTTGTACCCATTCGTCCTTGTGCCTACATTAGTACTAAACTTAAATAATTCCTCTCCCTCCCTAACGTTAATCCCCCTGATATATTTATATAGAGCAAGCATATCCCCCTGGAGCCTTCTTTTGGCCAGGCTAAACAAGCCAAGCTCTTTGAGTCTCCTTTCATAAGGCAGGTTTTCCATTCCTCGGATCATCCTAGTAGCCCGTCTCTGAACCTGTTCCAGTTTGAATTCATCCTTCTTAAACATGGGACACCAGAACTGCACACAATATTCCAGGTGGGGTCTCACCAGCGCCTTATATAACGGTACTAACACCTCCTTATCCTTGCTGGAAATACCTCGCCTGATGCATCCTAAAACCGCATTTTTACTTGCTGTACACACACAAAACAAAAAGACAGTCCCTACCCACAAAGCATTTATAATTGAAGTATAGGATGACAGACAACAGGTGGATAGTGCACTCAGCCAGGGGAGCACAGGATAACAATGAGATGATTATGCTCAGTGTAATAAGCAACGGTCATATTAAATAACGATTTACCCCAGGGCACAGATGAAAGTTAAAGGCAGAGCAGCATGGTTAAAGGCAGAGCAATCTTGTGCTGATTGACAGTGTGCACAATGTCTTCAGAGATGTTAAAACCTACCAGCGATGATAATACTTGATATTTATGCTTTCCATCTCAAAGCACTTTGTAAACCACAATGCTGTAAAGCCTGATCCAGCATTCACTGGGGCCAAGGGAAAGGCTCCATCAGTCTCAATGGGTATTAGATTAGACAGTTGACCCTTAGAATGTCCCTGCAAAGGAGGGATCTTCATCTTACAGAGAGAGAAAGCAAAGCAAGAAAGAACAAAAGTAAAGCATTTATTCAAGAGCACACAAGCAAAGGCCTGACATTTACCTAGCTAAATACACAACATTTACCTTTCGCATTTCAGAGATCGACTACTCCGGTTACATTCATTTTCTTTTTGTAGTAAGATGTACTGTCAGTTCCCCATGTGTTAGAACAGCATTGTGTTTGGTTTCTTAGCATCATGAGGGAAAGTTAAAGACGTCTTTTAAAAAGATCGCAATTCACTCATTTTAGGGTTGGTAAGATTAGATGGGGCATCGTATGGTGGTGCATTTTTAACAAAAACCTAAGTTTGGGGGCACCGAATTAAGATGAGAGCATCCCTGGAAAATTGTGAGCCAGGTAAGCATTGCTCAGATGACTAAAGTGAAGTACAGAGAGATTAAATGATCAATCCAAAACAGAATGTCAGCTGAAGAAGGGAGATCAGAAAATTGAGGAATTCTGATTACTTTCCTGTGCAGTTCTCTAACCACTGGCCACACTCCCGTACTAAAAGACAGAAATATTGACCTTACTTTTTAGATACGCTCATGTTCTTATATCAGACTGTGATTACAGGTTTTGATTCTTCAATGGAGTAAAGAGGAGTATGACTGAGGTTCATAATTCTTAAAGATCTTTAATTTCAAAACAGATGAAATAGTTCAGAGAAGCTCCAGCACAAAAATGGGGAAATGAACATTTTCTCATAGGATAACATCAAGTGTGTATCATTCAACAGCCTCCGGCAGATTTAGCAGTCAAGAGAGGGCGCTTGATGAGTTCAGCGAAAACAGATGCAACCCATCCTCCAGGATCAAATGCAAAATAAAAATCTCTTTTTTCCCCCCCTTTCTGGTTGGTATTCTGATATGAGATAGAATTTAACAGCTGGTAAATTATTTGTAACCTGGGACTTCCTTCGGGACTGCTGCTTCTCTTGCGAAGCAAGGACAGTTGGCAAAAATATATTCATGTCATGTTATTTATTGGGTGGTGTCACTGGCATGAATTCTTCTTCTCAAGGATCCAGAAGAGGGCGAGGCATCTCAAGAAGCAAAGGCGCACGCCCTGCCCCGAAGACTGCAGTTAAGATGTAACAAATAAGGTTTGTTATCAGACAAGAGGGGAGAAGGACAATTGTAACAAATCTGGTTGAGCCATCAACAAAGACTGAAGCTGGGATCCCGAGGCTCCAAGCACAGACCTTTGCCATTTGAAAAGAAAGGGGTTAAATCCAGTGGCTGAAAGGCATAATCCTCTTATGAGGTCTAAGGATCAGAAGGCGACAGAGATATTCTTGGCCCAAGGGGTACATATTAATAAGATTGCACAGAGTCACAGAAAGGCCTCAGTGGTTCATTTCCCGGTATGTGTGTGCACGCATGCACTCCCCTACAGTTCCCTTCCCTTCTTGTCGGCAGACAGGGTGGGGGGAGGGAGAAGAGATTTCAATCACGTGAGAGCTGTGCTGAACCATTCCTTCCAATTTGTTTCTGCCAGACTGGGATCCAGGTCGCTCTCTGCTCACTCACTGCATCGGCCTACAGCAAGCCATGGAAGCGCCACAAACCCTAAAAATAGCCTGGCATCTCCAACGTGGCACAAAGCCAGGAGCACTGGCAGTCTCACAAGAAAAACTGGTTTCCTGGACTCTGCCTTTGCCTAGGGATAAGGTTGCCAGGTGCCTGGTTTTCAACCAGAAAGTCTGGTAGAAAGGGGACACGTACAGTGTCCGGTCAGATATACTGACTGAACACCAAAATTCTGGTCACCAGGGGTGGGGCGGGCGAGGTGCCAGGTCATCAACTCGTGCCAGCCCCTGCTCAGCCGGGACCTCCTCCTACCTGCATCTTGTGGGCAGGCAGGCTCTGTGTCCAGCCCCGGAGCAGAGGGAGCACAGCTGGTACAGGAGCGAGATGGAGCGGATTGAGTGACAAGAAAGGAAGAGGAGGTAGAGCGGCGAGCAATGGGGAAGTGGGAAGAGGAGTGTGCAAGTGGTGGGGCCTGGAGAGAAGAGGCGGAGCAGGGGTGGGGCCTTGGGGGGGAAGAGGCGGGGCAGGGGGTACAGTTTTCCAAAATTAGAAAGTTGGCAGCCCTACCTAGGGAGGATGACAATCTGTGCTGCCCTGCACTCCATGGGGCTGAGGAAACCTGCCCTGACACAGAGGCTGATGATGCACTGGTGACTCTGACATGGGAATTTGCCTCAGCAGAGCCCCCCTGCAGCTCATCATAGAGGTTCTGTATCACTTCAGGGCTGAGCCAGATGTCTGAAATGTCCAGAGCGATCCTCAGTGGCTCACAGACCCTCATAGGAGGGAATGGGCATTTCTGATTCTTTGCCTGCCTTCTCCTTTAACTGAGTTGCCTCAGACAGGAAGAACAATCCAGTGCTTTGGGCACTAATTTAAAACTTGAGTGACCCAGGTTCAAATCCCTGCTCCTCCCCAGACATCCTGGATAACTGAGGGCAAGTCACTTAGGGCTGGATTTTTAAGCGTATTTAGGTGCCCCAGAGGAGTTAGATGCATAGGTGCTTTTGAAAGTCCTCCTAGGCCCCTAAATGTCTTTAAAACAAATCATCCCATGGGGAAGTGAGGCACAAAGACTACCTGGAAACTGAAGAGAACAGTGCTTCTTTGCCTCACAGGACTCATGTGAGTACAATAACAATTGTGACGTGCTCAGATACCAGGGTGATGGGAGCCATATAAGTACCTCAAACTGGCCTCCTTATATGCTAGTCCAATGAGGTTGGGTGCGTACTTCAATCTGCCCCAGTAGCTTTTCCTACTCAGTGTCTCTACTCACACCACTCCTCCTCTGCATGCATGTACTAGCAGAATGGAAAGTTTCTCTGATAGGCTCTCCCGCAGAAGCCCCATCCTATTGTGTTTGGGTTCATAGCACTGCAAGGGAGAGCATAGCAATAACATGGTTTCATTTTGTTCTTCAATTCTATTAAACTATTTCTAATCATGGCCCTGTCAAAAGCAGTTGACAGTGTCCCTGTAAACTGTGAACTATCTGCCGCTCCTTTTGAATAACCTGGCAAGTTATTTTTAAGTGAGGGTGAGTCACTCCAACAGGATGTTGTGGTAGAGAGAAGTTCTAAAATGATGCCACCCAAAATGCAGCTTTATTTCCAGTTAATGATCACAGTGACTCAGCAAATAGGTCATGGGATAAAGCGTGGGCTGAGGCGACACAGGGTGAAGACATCCATGTGTGCTGGCAATATTGAACCAGATGCAATTTGATCTGGCTTTCATTTTGCTGTGCCGAACATCCTACATCAAACTCCGTACCGAATTGCCCCTGGGATTAGCTCTAACAAAGAGTCCTCCCTGACAGAAATATCAGAAGAATTTTAAGGCCTTCCTCTCCCAACAGGCCAGTTTTAATGCCTTAAAGTTTTGGTTTTGCATCAGACCAACAGGTGTAATATTTAAAAGTGAGGAAAAAAAAGAAAAAGTAAACATAACATATGTTGCCTCAGAGACAAAAAGAAAAACCTGCCTGTTAAGTACAGAAGCCCAGATGAAAGATGCAGCAATGACTTTTTTGCTGACATGTTACAAATGTGATCCTAGCCATTAACTTTAATGACCTGCCATTATGTGAGGAGAAGGGTGGGGAGACGGGGAGGAGAGAGGGGCCTAATTTATTGTAATTACCTTAATTACAACCCCACAGTCTCATTTGGTGCTGCTGGTTTTGCAGTCAGGTGAAATTTTTTTTAAAAATAAAACAATAACAGATCTCTCTTTGCCTTGCGCCCTCCCCAAAAAGGTAAAATCATGCGGAAATCTTACAAAATGTCTTTGTAGCTTTAAATGCAACACTTAAATGTGAGCCACATTCTTCAGTTTGACTTTGAAATACATTCACTATAGCTAGAGATGTTTCTTCTTAATCCAAATGTAAAATAGCCCCTTGGCCCATGTGTTCAAGCTGTGGAGACCTATGGAAATATCAGAGGCCTATGGGAGTGAAACCTATTTTCTACTACGTAAGGGTCCAATCCTGACAACCTTTACTTATGTGAAGTGCTCCACTGAAGTTAACAGGATGGCTCTCTGTAATAAAAATTACCCACATGACTCAGGCTGCAGAATTGGACTGATATCCCAGTTCGCTCTTCAGCATCTGCAGGGTTAATAAGCAGTGCATCCAAATGTATTCAGGAGCCAGACATATCACGAGCTGAGAGCATGATGTACAACAAATTATTATATCAGCACAGCGTAGAATTGTCCAAGGGGCAACGTAAGGTTTTCATGTAATAAATGATGTATGTTATTAGCCTATTCTTCTTCTACTAGGTAAGTATATTGCACAAAGAGGGGATTAATGAAGATATAATAAAATATACCAGCTTAGCACTTGCATTGCCTGTGTTATCCACAAAACTCAGAATGAGGAGATTTATTATCCTCAGTTTTAAACTAAGGACCAGAGTGGTGAAGCGATTACCCTAAGGTCAAACTGCAGAGCTGGGCACAGAATCCAGGGCTTTTTATTCCCAGCCCCTTGCCCTATCTCCAAGAGTTTTGGCCCTACAAACCAGTATGATTTGTCAGAGAGGAGCTATGTCTTGGGCACTGTCCCGTTAAGAGGCTTCACTGGCTGATTGACAGCCACCGGGGAAGAATGCACTCACTATAAAGCCGTCTGGTCTGGTGACTCTCAGGAAAGAGAGAATCATTGCCTCCTTCCCTGGAGATCTGGATATATTTTGGCAGCCGTGCGAGGCAGGAAGAGGTATTACACAGCTCCATCAGAGGAGATGATACCTTGCTGGAAAGAGGGATGAACTGAGTGGTCGTGGAACTCCCAGCAGGCCGACAGCTGAAAGGGCAAGTTGGGGCTGAATGAATGGAGCTCACCCTGGGGTCTTTTGTTCACTGCATGCCCTCTCCCTGGCCTGTTTGGTTAACCAGGCCACAATGTAATTTGTAGTCTTTAAATGAGGCAGGATGATCTTGTAATTATGCATAAAGGGCCTGATCTAACACCCAAGGAAACCAATGAAAGACTCCTCTGAACTTCAATGGGCTTCGGATCTGCTCACAGACGGGACACAGGAGCCCTGCTCTTTTCCTATCTCCCCTGCTAAGTCAGACAAGTTACTTCCCCTTCCTGGGCTTCATTTCCCCCATCTGTAAAGCAGGGATAACTCCTCAATGCTTGTAAAGTACTCGGAGAGGCTAGATTGGAAGGCCCTATTGTATCAGCAGAGAATAGCAGTATTACTGCGTCCCTCCATGTGGGAAGCAAATGGGATCTGGGGCTGTGGTGCTGGGTTTCTGAATTCAGGTTCCTCAGCCTTACATAGGGGTAAACTCACAAGTTAGATGGCTTCAAGCCACTGGCAAGCAGCTCACGGCAGCCTCTGGCTGAGGTTTATGCTGGCAGCAGGCATGGCCTTTCACACCTGTGCACCACACTGAACATTGCTGAGCTGATTTTGGGCTAAGCTCCCAAGCTGTGAGCTGTTTTGAAGTCTCAGCAAGCTTAGGGTTTGATCTGAGGCTGAGCTTTTACTGCCACTGCTAGAGGGAAGCCATGGGTGTACTTTGAGTGCGCGGAGGGTGTTAATCTCCAGCCTTTCACATGTGCTCTGTGGGGTAGAAAATATAGAGACTTGCAAAGTCAAAATCCATTGTTACAGGCACCGTCCACCTCACTTCTCTGACCCAAAAGATTTTTTATTTTAAATGAGAGAAGCATTTAATAGCCCTTTGCTCCCTTACTGGAGTTCTTGGGACTACTGAAAATGAAATTCAAATGCAAAATGGGGAGGAATTTGGCTTCTCCAGGAGTCCATAAAAACAGCATAGCTTCTCCAGGACAAAGGGCATTGGAGTCCTTGGGGTTTACGTCAGATCAGGCCTTTCAAAACCACTCCACTTGGAACAAGAGGTACCAGGGATGACCCCACCCCCTTTGTTGGAAGCTTTTCCACTCTGATCTGCAGAGTCAAGAGCTTTGGGGCTTTGGACTGCACTTTGGATAAAAATCCAACCTTTTTGTTGTTTAACCAACCCGGTGGGTGTTTCCATGGGGTTTCTGGAGGGCCAGAGGATCCTTTGTTAGTATCAATTGACATAGATCTATTGACTTCTATGGAGACACATCTAGCTACACCAGATCACTAGCCCCCTGTTGTGTTTCTGCCACTCAGAATATTTTGATTAAACCCAGGAGCTAGCACACCAGCGAATCTTCCCCTGATGACATGAAAGATAAACCTACGTCCAAACCCGATGGCCTGGATCAGGTCTGAGAGCAATGAAACACAGGTGGCAGTTCTCCATTCCTGTGCCTGGGATTTAAGCTGCCTTTGCTCACCTCACAATCTTGGGGTAGCCAGAAGGTTGTTAGCCCCCCAGATCATAAGTGCCGTTTCACTCTCTAGTTCAGTGCCCACTAGCCAAGAGTAGCTGCACATCCCAGCCACAGCCCAACATGCAACCCAGAGCACCTTCTGTTCCAGGGTCTGAAAGGAGCACATGGATAATCATGAAACCATGAGGACTTGGTAGACCTGATATAAGTGCACAAGTATAACAGGAGTAGAATTGCTGGGCACAGTGGAACATGCCCCTGCAGGAAAGGCTCTGCTGCTTCTTTCTAACTCAAACTGCTGACCAACTCCGAGCAAATCCCAGCTAGAAAAAGAATGAAGAGCTATGGGGTTAAAAAAAGAAAAAAGTGCTGTGTGGGTAATTTATCCAAATGCCATTGCACGCTGGGGAAGGGCAGCAGTGAAACCAACATTCCTGTCTCCTGCGAGCATTCCACAGACATTCACTGAGGGAAAAAACCCAAAATACTTCAAACAGTTTCCAAACGCCGAGATATGCTCTGCAGAGAAGTAGTCATTTGCCTTCACCCCTTCACCGTTGCCCCATCTCGTTACTGTGGAGTGTTCAGCGGCTTAACCCAACAAGCACTGCCTTTACAAGTGCCTCTGTACAGCACAGAAGTGGCTTGATATCTAACAGAGATGCGGGTCTTTCAGAGCTGCTTATGAATCTCAGCCTCCTTTTAATCTGATCTTCTTTTCTTTGCAGTCATCACCCAGCTCCTTCCTCAGGTGGGCTTCATCTTTGGTTAAGCCTGATTCACCCTCCAGATGCAGCCAGGCCCACATTAACTGCCTCTCAGGCCCACATTAACCCTTCTAGTTCCTGTGTGTGGTACACATCCCATCACACACTGGTATGAAAAACTCAGTTAAAGAGAAAACCTCAGTGTCACTATATTATGGTGTTGCAAATGGAAGAATATCAGTTTTAAATCCAATGCTCTGCATGAACTAGGGGTTTTAAGCACGCAAGATTCAGGCATATTCTCAATTTGAACCAAGAATACATATGTTAAGTAGGGCATAAATCATGTGCTTTGACATGTAAAGATCCTAAGTCAGCTTAAAGGATGAGTTAAATAAAACCTTCCTTCTAATTGGTTCATATGTCTTTTGAATTTGCAAAATCTTTGAAAGGTAATTTGTCTCTATTTTAAAAGAGTGATAAAGAGGTGGAGTCTATATCCGTCTATCCATCTGTTTTACTAATAACAGTTTAGGTTAGCAAACCTGAAAAAATTTTAAATTACTTTTTTTGGGTCTATTGTGTGTCCACTCTTTGCATGCCGTTTAGCGTCTAGCTGACCAGGTTCTAGTCAGTTTCACGTCCTGGTTTGTGTTCTTGCACACCAGAGGAACATGGGAGGGACGTGAAATGCCCAAAAAAGCATTCATTGGAAAAACAAAAAGGAAAATGAAATCTAAATTTGGGGCGTGAATTACCTGACAGTAAAATGAACAGTCAGAATAATAATACCTACCTCTTATATGGCACCTTTCATCAGTATATTGCCATGTGCCTCACAAAGGAGGTTAGCAGAACTGCCATTTCAGATTTCAATAGGAGGGGCAAATTTCAAGGGGTGTCCATCCTCCCCCTTGGGAAGCTCCTTGATGGGGACCCTCCCCAGCGATTTCCTCTCTGTCACTGCCGCCTTCCGGGCCCAACCATGTGCAGAGCAGGGGGGACTAACCCACTGTGTGCCCAGGTCCCATGCACCAGCCACTTGCCAGAGGCCTAGTAGCTCCAGGAGGTGGGGCCAGTGGTCCTCTGGGCCCAGTGCCCCTTCTACTGCTGCCAGACAGTAACTCCTAGTTCCTTCTCCTGCGGAAAGTCCAGTCTTATGCCCTGGGTGATGATGGGGTAGGAGGACGGAGTTTTTCCCTAGGAGATTCTTTCCCTCCTGGTGGAATATGTGGCATGAAACATGAGGGAGTGGGCAGTTGCTCCCACCTGCCCTTCATAAATGGTGCCCCTGGAAGTCAATATCATTAAACCCTTTTTACCGATGGGGAAACTGAGGCACAGAGCGGGGAAGTGACGTGGCCCGTGGCATAACTGGGAATATAGCCTATCTCTTCTAAATCCTAGTTCAGCACTCTGTCCACAGGACCATGCTTTTAAAGATCCATTAGTGAGGTGGCAGCTGAATGAATAAGAAAAGAAGCACTTACAGAAGGGCAGATTTTTGATGAAATGATCCCTTTTTACAACAGCAGGTTCTGATTATGGATGTGTAAAAGAAAAGAGCTTCAGATAAAATAAGAATCAATCTAAGTCTCAATCCAGAATTCAAAACAAAACTTCCTGAGGTTACAAAAAGTTGGATGAAACTCCCCCAACCCCAATATTTTTCTGCACCTCTAGTTTGCATTGAAACCAACAGAGGAAGTCTGGGGATACCCCAGGGAAGCCTGCTTTCTGCTCGGATTTGCAGACTCAAAGATGTTTGGGAAAGTTCAGATAAGCATCTGAGTTTTGTGGGTGATTATCTGAACTGAGCTTCCAAACATTTCAGTGGCTGCTTCTCTCTAGTTTCAGTCCTGTGAAGTATTGTTTCCCAAGGGAGCTGATCAAATTACTGCGGATAACCCCAAATCCCTATCCCCATAGCCTGGCAATCACAAAATCTGGATGCCCAAACCCTACAGTACGATATGCACAATGGGTCCTAGGCAACTGCCAATACTGTGGTAAACTTTTTAAGCTACAGCAGCATGGTGGTGTCCTGCTCCACAGGGGGTTGCTTTAGTAGAGTCTTAGGCAATTGGAGAGGATTGTAATATCTGCAGAAACTAAGCTGTAAATCTCAACCTCTTCTTTTGACAAGATAGTCCGCTTGATGCCTAAATCACCGCTTTTTGTGCTGCGTTTGCACTCTTTCCTCTGCTTGTGGAGAGGGGAATGGGACAGAATTGTCCAGCCTTCTCTTGCACTGAGGGTTGTTTACTGAGGCTGCTGTATGCAGATAGAATCCTGCATGGATACAAAATATGTATCCGCCTCTGAGCCGCGATCCATAGATATCTGCAGATTTGCAAGGCTCTACAGATAGTCCCTGAACTTCCCTCTGGCTCCCTAGTTCCCATACTCCTTGCATACAGTCTTTTTCTGCCTATTGTCACTGTACAGGGTGTCCCTAAGGCTTTGCCTGGACTGGGAAATCATAGACGCGACAGCTGCCTACACTACAGATACTATGGTGATGGAATATGATTAGATAGATACTGTGGAAAAATAAAACAATATCATGATTCCAATGCACGAGCTTTAGGGAGCATTTTGACTGAACTCGCCTTTGAGCTCAAATCTGAAACTCAGGCTAATTGTGGGAGTTTGTTTCTAACTTTTTTCACTGTTCCAGATCAGATCCAATTTCAAGCCGCTCCACAGATGCTCTGCCTTAAAGAGAATTTTCACAAGTCTTTGGGATTCATAGTGGAGGGGCTCCAGCTAATAAACCAAAAGTGCTAGCTGTCTTCTAATGTTGGCTTCCATTTCAAATTGGATGTGTTAGGAATAATATATACATACATGTAGGAAGCCAACATTCCCATATGCCGGGTGGTGAGACTTTCTGCCAGAAATCCCCTTGCCAGACAACTGTTTGGACATGGTGCCATGCTTCAGTAGTTATATGATCCAGTCCTCCCCAGGGTATATGTTACAACTACATCAGGTCCCTTCCAAGAGAAATAGTCCATTTTAAAGACTGTAGTTTACTATATATATATCCCGGGCACAGAGTCTACATCTCTAATTCAGAGGCAAATCAACAGGGTGATTGCCCCTGGTTCTAGACTATGCACAGTGTAAACACTTCTGCATGCGTGGAAAGGAAAGTCAAAGCTGCCAGAGAGGAGAACTACTTACAGTGCCTTGAGATCTTCTGTTGAATGGAGCTCAGCAGAGCTGGAGATATTTTAGCTATTACACACAAATTAAACCTTATCTTCTTTAATGCTTTAAGGGTTCCAACTCCCACTGAAGTCAGTGTTCTTCCCGTGGACTTCAGCAACAGTTGGATTTGGCCATCAGGCCAAGATTTTCAAAAGTCTCTCATGATTTTGGTTGCATCTGTTGTCATGCAACCAAGTGGAGACATCTTGGATTTTCAGAAAAAACTTAGCACCTGCCTTCTGAAAATCAAGTCCCCCTAAGATGTCTTATGTTGGGCATTAACCACTTGACCATCTTGGCGAAAATGAGCAATGACTATTTGGTGGAAGTTGGAAATTGAGCTTTTGCTGTTGAATGGAGTTTTGAAGCCACCTCAGCCTCTACCTCTTAGGCTAGTTATGTCTGGACTGGGGGTTGTTTTTTGGTTGCATTTTAAAAGGAGTGTCCTAGGTATAAACATGTCAGATAGCCTATAGCAGCAGTGGGAGGGCACAGGGGATGTTGACAGACCTGTTCTACCTGCCTCAGAAAGTCACACACACTGTACCACAGGTTCTCTGCAGCTGGGGTGGGAAGTAATTGGATGGATGATGTTACAGTGAAGCCGCTGGAGCTAGGACCCAGAAATCCTGGGTAATGTTTCTGGTTGTGTCACAGACTCCCTTTGTGACCTTGGCCAAGTCACTTAGCCTGTCTGTGCCTTAGTTCCTCATCTGTAAAATGGTACTGACAGCACTGCCCTACATCACAGGGGTGCAGTGGAAGTGAAATTACAGCTTGAGATGTGCTCAGATACTATTGTGATAGGACCACATACGTATCTAAATAGACAATGTATTTCAGGATTTTGCAACATATACGGAATAAGATATAAAGTTCCTGAAGCTTAAATATAATTTCAACAATCAGCTGTTATTTATTTAGTGTGCAAGACTAGATTAGTAAATCTAAATGAAATACAATGTTACTTAGATTGTATACTCTCTGAGGCAGGGACTGTCTTTTTATTCTGTCGTTGTACAGCTCCTAATGCAACACGGTCCTGGCCAATAACGAGGGCTGCTAGGAGTGATGACAATACAAATGATAACAATTGTTCAGTGAGTCTGGGCACTTAAAACAATTGTCACTGATATCTGTGCAGTCCTTGGGGGTCTGTCCTTCAGCTACTTAGCTTTTAACTGGAGGAATTACAGTCCTTTTCCCCAAATCATGTGACATTGCTGGCAAAGAATAAACGAAGTTGTTACTCATCTCCACCCTGACGCATTACATACAGAGGCCTTCCCTTGGTCAGCTGAGTGGTGATGCTTCTAGTGATGACATCACACAGGGTCAACCAATCAGCATTTCCAGAATTGTAATGTCATCTCCAAAGTAGCAATTGGAAGAAAAGCAAAAATACGGCGGTAGCTGTAGGAAAGCAAAACTTTTGCTGCCAGATCCGCAGCACCAAGGAGGTTGACAGAGATCAGCTGAGGATCTGGCCCTTGGAGTCTAGTTCAAAGCAGAGAGAGATCCCCAGATAATGGGGAAAGGAACATGCCATCATCACAGCGTGTCTTGCTTTTGGAAAACCCAAATCAGGCTCTATGGCTGTTACCCCTGTATCCACTTTCACTGCGGGACGTGCAGCTCCTGAAGTGGAGCACAGGGGTCAGTCAGTGCTGAGGAAAACAGTGCCGTCATCCATTGGTGCTAGCTCTGTCCGCTCCTGCTTTCTTGCAATAACCACGAGCGGTTGTCGAGTCAACAGGAAATAAAAAACTCACAGCTGGTGGCACCACCTGTGTCCTCCCCTCCACCCACCCTAAATAATCTCCTCCCCTGAGGCTGTATCCAGTTGTGGAGACAGGCAGAGAATCCCACCGTGACTCAGAATCAGTGGGAGGGGGCCCATGGCGGGACGGGGAGGGGGTGCCTCAGATTCCAACACTGAGCCTGTTGTGAAGGAGGATTATTAGTGTAATTAGTGCCGGTGGACCTAGCAAACTCTCGGTGCAACAACTGTGGGTATCCCCTCCCCTCCGCCCTCCTTTCCAGGGAACCTGCCAATCCTGCAAGTCTCAAATCCAACCCCCGTGTGTCGGATATGCACAGCTGTATGTGCACCATGGCTAATCTGTCTGCACCGCATGCCAGCTGCCTTGCTTAAGGTGGGTCGGGAGGATTTCTCTTAAGGGGAAGCTGAGGCCTTTCTCCTGCAAGGTGCTGAGTGCCCTTAGTGAGTGTCAAGGGAGCTCAGCACCTCACAGGGCCCAGTGCTTAAGGAGCCAACCATCTCTTTTAGATTTGGGAGAGAATGAGGGGCTAGTCAGAGTGAAGGAGAGATCAGACTAGCCATTGTACAGATGGGCCCTGTGGGAGATGCCCAGGCATGCCTTTACTTATGTCCTTCGTTGTTTGCAGTGTTGTTGTAGCTGCGTTGGTCCCAGGATATCAGAGAGCCCCGGAGGAAGAGCTCTGTGTAGCCTGAAAGCTCCTCACGGTCACCAACAGAAGCTGGTCCAATAAAAGATATGACCACCCCTATCTCATCTCTCCTGTCCTCCTGACATGAAACAACCCTCTTGCTGCTTCAGTGCTGGTCTCTACCACAGCTCTCTGCTTGTTCCCTCACTCTTGTCCCACCATACCCTTTGCTATCCCCTCCTGAGCTTCCCTGTCCACTCTCACAGCTCTGACATAGTGCCACATTCCACAACCCTTATCCCAGACCTGCCCCTCCCCCTGCAAACCAGCCACCCTGCAGCATTCCCTGCTGTTCCAGCCTTGAGGGTCTTTTCTGTAAAAAATGGCACCTGTCCCAGGCAGCATGCTTGTTTTGTGATTTTCTGCAATTTATTTTCAGCTTTGACCTATGTCTGGATTTGAACTCAGGTTTCAGGGCCCAAAGGCTGCTACATTACCTGGCCTCCCACTGTTTGGCATAAAACAGCTAGAAGGAGATGCTTAGTCCAGAGAGAAATCATTCTTAGGTATTTGTGTTTGCTTGGTGACATTCATTATCTTTGTGCCTCAGTTTCTTTGTCTGAAATATGGGGATAATAGCATCTCCACCACAGTGTGGGCTAAACACTACTTGTGAAAGGAGAGTCCTGGGGTTGGGGCAATGGATCATGACTCAGGAGAACCAGATTCACTTACACAGACTTCCTGTCTGACCGTTGGCAAGTTATTATTATTTTGTATGTGTCTGGCGGTGGAGGTAGGGGCAGGACGACACTGCACTCAGAGCCCAGGTCTGATCCCAAGCCCCCTGCGATGGGATGTGAATGCCACACCAGGCCTGATAGGGTTAACGAGGGCCTGAGAGGCCAGTTAGGTTACCTGGTGTCACTTTCAAGAGGGAGAACCAGGGTGAATTAAGAATGAAACCCAGCTGGGAAAGGACTGGGATGACACTATAAGGCCAGGGGGCTGACAGGAGGAGTGGGCTCCTGGGGAAAGAATATACAGACTTTCCCTGGGATGAGGGAGGCCATCAAGGACAAGGAGGAAGTCTAGGGGGAAGGGTAAGCCTGGAGATCCTGCCCTGCAGGAAGGTGTCTGGCAAGGGACTAGGAGGACTGAAGTAGCCATGGCAAGTAGAGTAAGCTTCAGTGATATACACAGAAAGAGGCAAGGAAGATAGAAAGGCTGGGTAGGAAGGAGCCCAGGGAGATGGCAACAGGGACTAAGACTGAGTAGATTCACATTGCCGGTGGTATGGTCCCGGGCTGGAACCTGGTGTAATGGGCTGGCCTGGGTTCCCCTGCCAGCCACTAGGAGAGTGGCACAGAGCCCTGATACCTGAATGTGTATCGGTCAGAGATGGTCTTTGGACAGGGGCCCTGTTGGAGTTTGTAACCCTGGAAGGGGTGGACTAAATGGTGACCTTGCCCCGTTATGACTCTGGTCCAAACCCAGTCATTTTGCAGTGCGGACGCAGGTCAAGCCACAGACCCGAGTCAGAAGGTCTGCAATGCCATATGGACGTGCTAGCACCGCTCTGAGACCCAGGCCCAGCGACCGAGTGTCCACATGGCATTGCAAACCTAGATTCACAAACATGAGCTTGGACACACTGAATCCACAGATCTGGGCTTAGTGTGCAGTGTAGGCATACCCTGTATACGTCGCAGCCTTGGACTAGGGCCCCATTGTACTAGGCACTGTCCAACCAGAACAAAGTCATCACCTCAAGGAGCTTGGAATCTAACACTGTAAATCACTGAATCCCCCCTTGGGCCTTCGTTTCCCATTTGTAATAGGGAGATAATACTACTTCCTTTTCCCCGCCCTTTGTCTGCCTAGGTGAGGATCTCTTCAGAGCAGGACTGACTCTTCTGAGATGTCACCACAGCAGCTGGGTGGAAGCTTCCCACAGTGGGTAGATGGACAAGCGTTAGCTCTGCTGGTGTTACCGCATTGAAAATAGCCGTGAGGTTGCAGCAGGATGTGCCATGGCTCAGGCTAACTGATCAAGTGCAGCCCTCCACCTCGTCCGCTGGGTACAGTCAGCTAGCCCAAGCTACTGTGGCCAGATTGCTAGTTTCAGCACGCTCAAGCAGATCTGTTTACCCATGTTGGGAGGCATGCTCCCTGATGCTGTGTAGATATACCCTTACTGTGAGTAGATACAGCGCCTAGCACAATGGGGCCCTTAGACGCTACCAAAATACAAATAATAATTAATACTTGTGAAACGCTTTGAGATCCTCAGAGAAAACGGTTCCACATCTTGGCCTTTAAAAATGTTAATAACTCTCCCTTGCAGTTAATTTCCCAGCCATCCGGGCCAACAGATGGATTGCAGATTCTCATCTTCCCCCCAGGCTAAGGATCCCTTCACCGTGTCATGCTGAGACTCCAGAACACGCAGCCTGCTTGCCGCAGATTAGGACCAGCAGTGCTTTCCAGCTTTCTGTCACCACACTATTGTTTTATAACTTGATGCCTAATTTATTTTAATGACAACAAATAATTTGGCAAATATTCTCCGACGTCCTCCTGGCAAACTCTGCTCTCAGATTGATAAAGCTGTTAAGTTGGGGTGGTTTCTTTTTGTTGAAACCCACAGACATCAAGGAAAGCGCTGAAAAAAAACCACAACAATACCGCTTCCATCCCCTCCCTTTTGCCAAAACTGTCTTTCAAAATATAGGCTTGTGTGCCAAAAACTCGCCTAGACAAAGAGATGGATAACATGCGTAACCACAGCACAGTGGGGCTAAAACCACCCCCTGTGCCCCACTCACAGACTCTCATATGAAGAAGAGATGGGATGCTTAGAGTCAGGCAATCATGGCATTTTTTTTTGCTCATCGCTTATTGAGGAGCTGGACTCGTTTTCAGCCTTGGTCCATGATCTGGGGAAAAGCAAATCCTTCCTTTGGAATATATAAAGGAACCAACTTAACTGGGCAGAAATATTTCCTATATGTTCTCAGTAGCACAGCATTGGTGGAAACCAAGAGGGAAAGGGCTGAGTCCATTAGGGAAGAACAATGGCACAGACTGCTGGCTGGGGGGTTCCACCTCCTCCACCATGCCTAACTCCAGGACTCGGCTTTTAATAAAATCCAAGGAACAGATTGTGACTGACCCTGCTTAGGCATGAAAGCGGATATGAGTGAGAGGCCTCTGTGATCCATGATCTCTCTCCTAGTTCTCCAGGGAAGCCATAGCACCAGCGGCTTGGCCCATCTTTCCCTTCCATGTTAGTGGGTGAACAAAAGCCAGCAGGCCGGGAATGCTTGCATTGTGCTTCAGGACGATGAAGCACCATCTCAGCCTGTTTGAGATGATACCTCCTTGCAATGCACAGAGGATTCTCCATTCTGAGGCCTGGTGCCACAGCTCTGTGCAAAGCTAGAATATGGAATGAGCTTCAATAGCTAATGTCAGGTCAGAGGCACAGCAGCAAGGTGCATTCCTCACAGAGGATGCAAGTGAGCCTAGAGCCTTGTATTGACAGCTTTTTATTATTTTAATCAAAAGGAACATACGGAAATGCATAAGAATGTCCATACTGGTCAGACCAATAGCCCATCTAGTCCAGTAACCTGTCTCCAACAGTGGCCAATACCAGAGCTCCACAGGGAGTGTACAGAACAAGGTAATCTAGCCCTGTTTTCCTCTTCTGGCTTCCCACAGTCAGAGGTTTAGGGTCTCCCTGAGCATGAGGTTATGTCTTTGGCCATCTTGGGTAATAGTTATTGATGGACCGATCCTCCATGAACGTAACTAATTCTTTTTTTTACCCAGTTATACTTTTGGCCATTCCAACATCCCATGGAAATGAGTTCCACAGGTTAATTGTGCATTGTGCGAAATAGTACTTCCTCTTGCTTGTATTGAACCCGCTGCTTAATAATTTCATTGGGTGACTCCAGTTTTTTGTATTGTAGGAAAGGGTAAATAGCACTTCTCCATTCACTTTTTTCACACCATTCATGATTATGTTGACAGCTGTCATATCCCTCCTTCATGGTCTTTTTTCTAAGATGAACAACCCTAATCTTTTCAGGCTCTCCTCCTGAGCAAGCCGTTCCATGCCCTTAATCACCTTTGTTGCCCTTCTCTGAACCTTTTCCACTTCCACGGTAACCTTTTTGTGATGGGGAGACCAGCAGGCACAAAGTTGTTTTGGCCAGGGACAGACATTTTGTTCTGTGTTTGTACAGCACCTGGCACAATTGGATCCCGGTCCATGACTAGGACCTCTAGGCACAGAAAAGCTATTGCTGTTCACTAGGGGACTAAGGAAGGTTGTACTGGAAAGAGTGTGTCCTTACTCTTCGCTAACTCTTCCATTCCAACTATATTAATACACTCCACTTACCACAATGGGGTAATAGACTCAGCTTCCCAGGAGTGCCTGGTGTTCCATTTTCATAACGGCTACAGAAATGATGCAAAACGATCCTTAGGCCGGAAACACAGCCTACAGGGCACAGTCTTGCCTATAATTCCCCCTTCCTCCAACAGGGAATTTTAATCCAAGCTGGGCCTGACTGTTTTTGCCCTGCTATCTAGCTGTCCACAAAAATGTCACAGCACATTTCAAATGTTGTATTGGTTCCGTGAGAAACAGGGAAGTATTATCTCCATTTTACCCAGGGAACCAGCATACAAAAAACATTCAGGGCCTGATTTTCACAAGTACTCAGCCCCGGCAGCTCCTCAATGAACTTCCGGAAGTCAGACCCAAGCTTCCAAAAGTGGCCACTGATTTTGGGTGCCCCAGTGCTTTTCGGGTGTCTGATGTGAGGCAACTTGGGGTGATTTCTGTGTGTGTGGGGGCCAACTACCCACAC
The DNA here is from genome assembly GCF_003597395.2 of Chelonoidis abingdonii. Taxonomy (NCBI): domain Eukaryota; kingdom Metazoa; phylum Chordata; order Testudines; family Testudinidae; genus Chelonoidis; species Chelonoidis abingdonii. The sequence continues at coordinate 4,917,651 of NC_133777.1, forward strand.
CTCAAAGTGAAATCACTGGGCGCTGCAGCTGCTCAGCACCTCTGAAAATCAGGCCTCCAGCTCTTTTAAGTTGGCCACCTGAAAAAATGAAACACCAGAATTCAGTAGCCACTTTTAAAAATGTGACTACATATGGCTCACCTAAGCTCAGACAGTGACGAAATTGGGAATATGGTCCAGATGTCCTGAGCCCCCTAAAAGCCCCTCCAGGTTAAATCACTAACTACTTTTCTGCACCTAGGATCATGCTTCTCCTAATCTTTAATTGGCCTGACCAGAATACTTGAGGTCATTCCGCTAAGAAGTACCTCATCCATCATGGTTTGATAGGGAAGACAGTGACACTGACTAATCTCAGTTACAACTTCAGTGCCTTTGACACACTGTGACTGATCAGTTCATCCTGCCAGGAAGCTGAACACATCATTTTTCTTGTGCCACTTGCAGCGTATAACAATCAGCAGGGCTGCTAGGTGGGAGCTCACACAGTGGCTCCTTGCGTTGGAGAAAGAAGTTGTTTTCTATTTTATGGAGAAATGTCTCAAACTCCAGAAGAAGAGGATGCACCAGGGATTCTGCTGCCGCAGGGGAATAAAACCCAATGGAGGTTTGGAGCGTTCTCTTGCAAATTCTTCCTATCGAGTCACTCTCCCAGCTGAGCCTTTTCTCATTTGATACAATACCCTTAATTCGGCCACCCTGTGAGCATATGGCAGCAGCCACAATAAGAATAATAAAATAATAATACTTTCCACTTAGTGCTTCCCCTCACAGGATCTTGGAGAGCTCTACAAGTGGTTAATTCACCAGGCTTCGCAAGTAGCCCTGGGCAGGAGTTAAGATTTGAGACAAGTACAGAGAGCAAAGGAAAGGAATCCGAATGAAGGGAAAGCAGAACTAAATGAATGAATCACTTGAGATTTTTAAAAATGGGCCGTGATTCTGCACTCTTTAGGCATATCCGTAGGAGGTGTAAATTAGCCTAGCTCCATGGACTCAGTCGATTCATAGCAGATGAGTAGCTGGCCCCTTGTAGACAGAGGTGGGTAAATCACTATCTGTTTCCTCCCTATTGTATCTTTCTCCTCCACAAGATGCAGTAATCGCTGCATCCCATGAGCATCAGTAGCCTCCAAGGTCCATGTGTGAGAGAGAGATGGGCCAGGAGCCCTGGAGGGAACAGCGAGCTCATTCATTTGCATAAGCTCCCTACTTCCTTCTGCAGGACCCAAACAGGGAGTGATTGAACAGCTCCTTCCATACAGCTCAGACCATCAAACCAGCACTGAGCTCCTATCCGTGGGAGTCAGGGGCATACATAGCCCTCTGGATTTGGACTAACGTGCCTATGGAGCTCCAGTGTGGTTAGAGCACCACAAAGGTGAAGCTCTGTACAATACCTCAGCCAGCACCCAGACGGCATGGAGGCCACAGGAAAGAGTAGATCGTAGTGATACATTTAGGCAAAAAGGGGAGTGGCTATCTTCTGCCTAGCCTCATGGTTATACCAATCCATTTAGGCTGCAGTCTGGTTCACAGAATGCAGATATTACCTCCTCTAGACAGTGGGAATCCTTATTCCTTACAGGGTCCTGTGGAACCTCTAGACTTATTCCTTCTTATGCTAAGTAAGGGGAACAAACCAACCAGCCTACCCACTAGAGTGGAGCAACACAGGGGCATGAATTAAAGAAATACAAACTCTAGGATCTCTGCGCATTTCCAATAAGAAGTTAAATCCAACATTATCAAGGCACTTTGGCTTGGAAAGAATCAAGCTATACCCAAATATCTTTACATCTCTCATTCTGCACTCATTGGAGAATGGAATGCTTGACATTCCTGCTCTGAAGAGTGGGCAGGAAAATGGAGCTGCCCACAAATATGTTACCAAGCTGCATAAATAAGTGGCCCTTGAACAATTTCTCATTGTCCCGACTGGTACTTGAGTGCCATGCAAATCCGGTAAGTGTGTGGAGGAGAACCTGAGTGGCATGCAAATCCAGTGTGTGTGTGGAGGAGAACCTGAGTGGCACGTAAATCCGGTGTGTGTGTGTGGGAGAACCTGAGTGGCACGCAAATCCAGTGTGTGTGTGTGTGAGAACCTGAGTGGCACGCAAATCTGGTGTGTGTGTGGAGGGAGAACCTGAGTGGCATGCAAAGATGAAACCTCAGCTGTGTGGAAGTGGGTTTCTGAGGAAAGCGTGATGCCCTCTGCAGTGTCCTTTTGTAACTGTGAATAACCATCAGTGAAGATGGTCTACTGTGAAATGGTTTCTTTACTCGGAGATGAGGAAAGCAGCAGCTTTCAAGCTTGTGTACAACCACTCTACTTACATGGCCCCTTTTACTGTATTCTCTGAGCATTTTTAAAAAAGTCAATGGAGCCTCACAACACACCTGTGAGGCCGGGTAGGGCTATTCTCCATTGGGAAACTGAGGCACATAGAGGCTAAGTGACTTGCTCCAAGTCACATCCAACGTGTGTGGCAGAACAGGGATCTGAACGGAGGTCTCTCAAATACTAAGCTAATGCCCTAGTCACTTCCTCCTGTTCAATGTGGACTCAGCACTCCTAAAACAGCCTACCCAGAACGGATAATATAGCTGACTGGACAACAAGCATATGTAACATGGAATGCGTCATGGGTCACTTGACTAGAGTTGTTGCATTATAATACCCACCCATGAATCAAGGATCACAATTAGTATGTGGAGCAGGCCAAATACAATAAAGGACCAGGCATCAGTGCCAGGACTGGTTTGCTAAGTAGGAGGGGAAGTGTCTTTAGTTTTTATTCTGGGACTCATGGTCTATTCTTGAACATTTTAATAGAAGGTCCTGGGGAATGTTTGATGGGGACAAGCACTAACAAAAGAAATTAACTCCAGGCCACATGACAATGTAAATCCTTAAGTTGATCATCAGCGGGGAGCCAAGAAAAGTTTTCTCCTCCGCGATATAATATCATACAATTAGTTGAATTATGCTGGTTGCCAGGAATCCTCATCAAACAGATGTGCCTGGCATTGGAATTGTCTGAGGAGGGATTTCAAACACCATAGGCTACTGCATGTTTCTGAGACAGCAATTCCTACGTCACTCTCTATTTAAATCACAAGACAGCAAAGAACGGAAGTATTAAGCAATAGAGCAATAGAACCATGGTGAATTATCCTAAAGACCCGTGGTATGTCTACCCAGTGGAGGGTGCACCAGCATAGCTATGTCAGCCTACCTATGTGGGCATAAGCCCATAGCATAGCTGCTGCCTACACTGATGGGAGGGTTTTTTCCATTGTTGTAGGAACACCATCTCCCCAAACAATGGTCACCATATTGATGGAAGCATTCTTCCATCGATATAGCTTTGTCTACATTGGTTAACATCAGTCATGGATGTGGTTTTTTTTCACATCTGACTGTCATAGCTATGTTGATTTAACTTCTACATGTAGATCAAACCATGGGCTACGTCTTTGTACATGGTTTGTCACGCAATTCTTCAGGCCTACACTCTAAGGCTTGGTCTACACTGGAAAGTTATATTGGGATAGCTACATTGGTCACAGATATGAAAAAACGACACCCATGTCCAATGTAGTTATGCCAACATAGGCACAGTGTAGGTGCAACTACGCTGATAGCTACATTGATGGGAGCACTTTTCTAACGTCCTTCAGGGAGGTGGTGTTCCTACACCAATATAAAAGTCCTTTTTGTTGTGTAGGTTGGTTCTGCACTAGGAGGATATGCCAACATAGCTTTGCCACTATAGTCTCCATAGTGTAGACATAATCTATGGCCTGGTCTACACGGGGGCGGGGACTGAACTAAGATATGCAACTTCAGCTACGAGAATAGCATAGCTGAAGTTGACGTATCTTAGATCGACTTAACTCCCGTCCTCACGGCGCAGGATCGAAGGCCATGGCTCCCCTGTTGACTCCACTTCTGCCTCTTGCCCTGGTGGAGTTCTGGAGTCAACGAGGAGCATGTTCGGGGATCAATTTATCCCATCTAGATGAGACGCGATAAATCGATCCCTGATAGATTGATCGCTACCCGCCGATCTGGTGGGTAGTGTGGACGTCCCCGATGTCTAGGACCTGTAGTGCAGCTGTTAAAGTGAGTTATAGTGCATTAGCCTAAATTCAATGCAGGTGCTACAACAGTACCTGAGTAATCAGTTCTTTCTTTGCTTCAGTGACAGTAAGCCTACATGGGGAAAATTAGCCTTTCCTATAGCTGTTCCTGATTCATTGCTACATGCCATCACTGGACAGGGACTCAAGAAAATCAGAAAGTGATTGGATGGTGGAAGGAAATGAGTCTCGATTTCAGATCTTGCCCCAGGAGCTTGCTTGGTTCTGTTGTGAGTTGGGCTTCCTGAGGCATTCTTATTCAAAGCCAGTTGCTATCAAGCCTATTGTTTTGGCTTACCTTACTATTTGAAGATTCACTGATGTTTATGTAGGCCAGAATAATTAAATGACTTTCACATTTGAATGAAGCTAAGTCATTTCTGAAACAGCTTGGGTCCTTATATGCCATTGCAGGCACAAAATGCTTGTGGTTTGTTTTCAAGCACAGCTTGTAACTGCTGCTCCATATGTAGGGGAAAGCATTATGATCTAACATCAGGTAGCTATGGAGACACAAATATCAGTAAGTCTAAGGTTATAGAAGTACTCTACACCAATCCTTGTATCTACTCATTTTCTAGAGTATCCACTGCCATAGTGTCTGGTTGTGATTTCTTTCTGTTTCGTTTAAAAGAGAAACAATGGCCTGAGGGAAGCTAGAGTATGATAGTTATACGGGAAATTAAATGTTAGTTGGAAGAGGAACCGTGCCTTGGAACAGATTCCTGAGGGGCACGGGACAAGGCACATTGGAGGGTTGGTGTAGAAAAGCTTGTCTTTGTGTAACTGTAGGCATCTAGGGAGATGCTGGGTTCCTGATTGTCATTCTGGCACCTATCATCTACACTCAACTTAAGAGAGATTCAAAAACTTTTAAAATTAGAATTTATTTCCCCTGTATCAGCTCAGTCACACTCAGGCTGTGGTCTTACTCACATAGTTCTAAGCTTGGATGTGTCACCAGTGACCTATTCATGGTTGGTTGGGGAATACTGGGGGAAGTGCTCTGGTCCAATGCCCGAGCCTTCTCTGAGGTGTATGTGAAGCATCTGTTCGGCCTGGTTTTCTTGTTGATGCAACATAGACTTCAGTATGTTATGAGGTTTTCCTCATCTACTAATAACTTATCCGGGGGGTTCCCGAATTGTACTTATTTCACTGCTGATGGAGCCAATGATGGTTATTTGTGTTACACTAGTGTCGAGAGGCTCCAGCTGAGATCAGGGAGTGCCAGGTGCTGTATGAATACATGAGAGATGGTCCTTGCCCCAAAGAGTTAACAATGTAAATACACTAGACAGACAAAGGCTGGAAGGGGGGTAACAAAGCCACACAGAGGAAAAGTGACACAGCAGGGCTCTGGCAGATCCCAAAGGACTCAGGACTTCTGATTTGCACACCAGGAATGTGCAAATTCTCCACCCCTGAGATGTTACTATCTGAGCATTTGGCTTCTCCTTACAAACCAACATGTCTTTGGACTCAAGACTAGGCATAAAGGAATGAAATCCTCTGGCCTGTGATATACAAGAGGTCAGACTAGATGTTTGACCAGACAATGCTGTCTTTTTCCTTGCATTCATCATTTTGCCATACATCTGGGAACGTCCAAGCCATCCCTTCAACAGGCAGTGATTTGGAGACCCTGAAGAGCTGCAAGGACGGAAGACAATAATAGTCTTAAATGAAAATAGTTACAAGTGGGGAGTCACCGGGCCTAGACACAGTTCATTTCAGATTCCATGTCTTGCAGCTATTTGCCAATTCCTCGAGCATGTAATCTTCCCATTTCCTACAGTCCAACTTTTTTTTGCACACTTATAATTAGGCATGTTTTTTTCTTCTCTCTCTCCTTAACCTCAGGCTCCAGGCTTACAGCTTCCGAAAGTAGCTCATGTCGCTTCCCTCCACCCTGCCTCCTGCCCTAGGGGGAGATTATGCAGAGAATCTGAGGGAAATGTTTTGGTCACAGCCTCCTGGAGCCGCTCTGAAATTAGAAAGGAGCCAAGAAAGCTTGGTGGAGAGGGGTCGAGGGTAGGGCTCTGCTGGGCTATACCCAATGGCATCTGACTCTTGGGGGAATGAGGGAGTCAGTGGCTGTGGGAGGGCTAATGCCATGGGAACTATATCTGCTGTGAGAGGCTCTCTTCTGCGCAGTTAACCACTTGATTTCAAGCTGCAAACCCTCAAGCCGAGGCAGTTTACCCCTTTATTACTTTGGGGATTTGATGTGATTACATACGGTGAACTTGCACCTTTCCTGAAATGCTATCATGGTGGGGTGAATTCACGTGTCTTGTTATATGGATAGAGATATAACAAGACACGAGAATTCACCCCTCCATGATAGCATTTCCCACCTCAACTCCAGCCACACAGATCATGGGGTGACAGCGATAAGGCCACACTCCTCCCAAGCTGTGGGTTCGAATCCACAGAGAATGTAGCCATGTTTCACTGCCCATCGACTGGCTGTGTTTATAGGTGGCCACTTCCCATTGTGGCTGGGCACTGAGTCTGAGGAGCAAAAGGTAACAGCTGTCAGTGATGGAGAATCCACCACAACTCTTGGAAAACTGTTCAAATGGCTAATTGCCCTCATCGTTAAAAATTTAAATTCCCCTGGTGAAGCAGAAAGTGGGGTAGGCAAACCCAATGACTTAGACATGGTGGAGCAGGGGTAGCCAATTATTTTTTGTCAAGGTCCAAATTTATTAGTTAAGGTAGAGAGTCAAGGTCCAAATTCCAGAGAAAATAACAACCAAACAACAATGATGATAATAATAATAATAATAATAAGTAAATAAAAATATTTTGGGGTCCATTCAAAAGCATATGGTGGTCCAGATTTGGTCTGTGATCTGCCTATTGACTACCCCTGTGGTAGAGCAATCATGGAGAAGTTCAGGTAATAGCCAGGTTTATGAAGAGGGCAGGGAGATGGGACAGGAGATACTTCAAGTATATGGGGGTGGGGTAGAAGAGATAACCTTGGTTTATGAATGGAAGAAGGAGGACAGCGGTGCTGTATTGAGTGTGACCTATTCAGTCCTACGTGAGCCAAAAGCCCAAGTATTTTGTTTAAAGATGAGCTGGAAACAAATTATCTTAAGATCAGAATATTTTGCTGGTTAACGAAGTAACCTGAAGCAATAGCATCTCCCCTGTAGAGTGCAAAAGTAAATAAGGACACAGCATATTTATTTATTTTAACATGGGTTAGCTAACTTGGGCTCACATAGCTGTGAAGACACAGCAGCTCAGTTTTTAACTCATGTTAGCAGCTCAAATTCAACCCTAGGCTTCTCTACTGGCTTTAATTTAAGCTGCTAACTGGGCCGTGTCTCTGCTGCGATATGAAACAGATTTAAGAACGTGCCTTTTTTTGCACTATAGACATACCTTAAAAGAGTGAGGGTTCTCATCGTGCTGGTCTGTGTTACTGTTCTGTGTAGCCTGTTTGTACTAAATAGGCAAGAAGCAGAATCCACTGATATTGCAATTATCAGAATTTTTGTTGATGAGATTTTGTGGAAAAAAAAAAAGATCTGGCTGGTGTAAAAGACCTTGCCATCAAAATTTGTGAAAAAGGAGATTACCAGCTAATTAGGATTTGGCCTTCAGCCTTTCAAAGAGCTCCAAGTTTTTTATTTTCTTCCTGCTTAATAAATAGATGAAGTAAATAAAATATTAGTAAGAATGGCAATTCAGGGTAGAGTTGAATGAAAACGCACAGTTATTTTGGCTTAATCTGCATCTCATAATCTGTGAGGAAAATCTTTTGAAAAATGCTTGTTCGATCGTACACGAAAGAGGTTTCGGACAGCTCCATCGATTATATAACAGAGTTCTCAAGGGTTCCTTTTCTGGCATGATTTTCACAGAGTTCTCAAGGGTTCCTTTTCTGGCATGATTTTCACAGTGTTCAACACAACTCCACTTCTATTTGTGTGTCTTTTTGGGGGGATGGCATGTTGTCTGCTTTGTGGGTGTTCCACTGAGGCCTTGCTGACTAGATAAAGACCTACACGAAACTCTTAATATTGAAGCATAACCATCTGATGTGCTATAAAATGAAATGTTTCTCACAAATGCCAGGTAATACACATTGGAAAGAATACTGCACATTGTTGCATTCTATATATTTTTTAACTCTGAAATGTTCGTAATTCTGAACAAAACGTTATGGTTCTTTCAAAAGTTTACAACTGAACACTGACTTAATACAGCTTTGAATTTTTACTATGCAGAAGAAAATGCCGCTTTCACTTTATTTGGAGGAGTTTATGTTTAACACAGTACTGTACTGTACTTGCTTTTTTTACTTGTCTCTGCTGATGCTTTCCAGTGGTTTATTTCTGGTTGTTAATAATATTTTTGAGAAAATATTATTCAATATTATTTTGGGGCAAACTGTAATTCAATTGTGCAGCTTTTAAAGATGGACAGTGTGAGCTACCAAAAGATCACAACAGGATGGGTTGTTTTCAGATCCTGCTTCTTTGACTGGATCCCAAATCCAGGGGTTCGAAACACTGTCCTGATGAAATATGGGGTTTGACAGAAATAGAAATTTTTCAAGGGAAAATGTTGATAGTAAAATTTTCAGATTTTTTGGATGGGAAAATTCTAAATGAAACGTTTTGTACTGGATCAACGTTTCAAAATGATAAAGTGAAAACTCGACATTTCTAAATGAAACATCTCTTTGGATGGAAAATGTCAAGATTTTTCAGCGTGACATTTCCAAGTTGTCATTTTTTGGGAACTTTTCATTCCATGTGATTTCTTTTTACTATCTTAATATTTCACCCCAGCCCTGCCCCCTCAAAACTCACAGAACAGCTCTGAGAAGTGTCTCTCAGGAATTAATTCCTTCTGAGAAGCAATTCACTTAATCCCATTTATTTCAGTAATGGGTGAAAGATTGACCATAGAAATCATAGGGTGGTCTTTTGGTACAACCATTTGCGAGTGGTTCAAGCAAATAAGAGGTCATCAGCAGATCAGTTGGTCAATGATTAAAAATGACTGAGTGGCTTTGTTCTGAGGTTTTTCATCTCCAATACAGTGGATCTTTCAAGGTCAGACAATTGCTTGGGTTTTATAACCTGTAACTGCTGACCTTCTCTCTTCTTTACAGTTGACATATATAAGGTCACTAATACCATATGCCAGAGAAATACCTTTGCCGAAGGCTAGATGCTACAAAGAGATATGAGGTGGGCATTTCACAGGGGTTTTGCTCTGTCCCTCTCCTGTAAAAGAAGCAAGCATTCACACCAAAGCTGGTTGTTCCCAGCTGACAGGAGCAGCACTCCCCTCTAAAATGGCTCATTACCAAGCCTGATTCATCCTACTCACAGTTGATGGATAGTTGTGGATAGCAACAGAGGCAGATGGCTGATAAGGGAAAGCCTTTTACAGCAACGGATTAAGAGTCCTTTGGACAGCTGGCCACTGGTATGTACTTTACTTAGACAACTTTTAAATGTGGGTTAATTTGTTTATTCAATGGACCATAACTAGCTCCGGGAGCTTTTTGGATCTGCCCTCAACTCAGAGGGAACTAACTGATGCAGAGACAGTAAAAACAATCTTCGTTCCCTGAATCTTTGTCCCAGATTCAAACTAAATCTGAAACTTTTGGTTAAACAAACAAACAAAAAAATCAACGTTTTCCTTCCCGCCATTTTCAGAAAATTCTGCAGCTCTTGAGCTCAACCCAGCTGAAGAAAGTGGTGTACTATTGCCACCAGAGCTGTTCTTGATGTGTTTCTTGTCTGTCTCCAAAACCAGGATGTACTTTTATTCTGCCAAGAAAATCTGCCCTTGTGAGATTTCCAGCTCCACTGTGCAGAGAGCTGGATAGTTCACAAAGGGCCCAGATAAGCAGCAAACTTGTACAAATGAAACGAAACTGCAGACCTTGTGAAGGTCATCACCTCTGGTCTATTTTTAAAATGTATGCGGTTTATTGGTTTTTGTCTGTATGGTAGCAGTGCCTATCAGGAACCCCATTCATAGAGAACCATTACCCCCATCATGTTAAACTGAAACTCAGCACCAATGTATAATGGAGAGTCAGCCCAGACAGGGAGCCAGCATGGTGGGCTGGGAATGTGAAGTCCTGGGCTCTATTTACAGCTCTACCACAGGCCAATGGTGGGCAGAGCCAGCTCCAGGCACCAGTACAGCAAGCAGGTGCCTGGGGCGGCCAACAGAGAGGGGCGGCACGTCCGGCTCTTCAGTGGCAATTCGGTGGCAGGTCCCTCAGTCCCTCTTGGAGGGAAGGACCTGCCACAGAATTGCTGCCGAAGTGGCAGTGGTAGAGCTGCCGCTGAAGTGCCGCCGATTGTGGCTTTTTTTTTTTCCTGCCGCTTGGGGTGGCAAAAACGCTAGAGCCGGCACTGACTGTGTGACCATGGGCAAGTCACAACCTCTCTGTAACTCTGTTTCCCCATCCACTTTGTCTTTAGACTATGCGCTCTGCAAGTCAGGGATGGCCTCTCACTTGATGTATGCACAGGGTCTACCACGATTATTCTTTGTATTACTGTAGCACCTGAGAGATCTAGCTATGGACCAGAACCCCATTGTGCTGGGCCCCATCTCAGTTGGGCCTCTCGGAACCACTGTCACATACATAAGAACAACTACCTCATGCACTGAGGGCTAAATCCTCTTTCCCTGTGCAAAGTTCCCAGCTGACAGAGCCCCACCAGCCATAGAGACATCCCCCCACCAAGCATTTGGCCAGTGAATCAGATTGCCACCCATTGCTGATCTCATCCTTTCCTATGAGCTCTGTGCAGCCTGCTGTTTCCTCATGCAATGTAGCGATGCCTTTCAGCCCATGGGTCGGGAGAAAAAGACAGGATCTAGCCTGAATGACTTATTAAAGCAAATGGAATCACCAAGTCTCTAAAACATCCAATGTGTCCTGCTGCTTTTCGTAGGTTCTAACAACATTTAGAATATGTCTGTGCCTATTATATAAATAGTTTCTTAACTGGCAGGGCACCTTACTCCTAAACTGTGACCTTTCTGTGAGACATTTCAGTCCAGAATAAATTATTTAAGATCATGTTATAATTAATAACCCTGCCCCTAAAACTCCCACAGCATTTATAATGAAAGTCTGACCATCCCTTAGGCCTGGTCTACACTATGCATTTAAACCAAATTTAGCAGCGTTAAACCGATTTAACCCTGCACCCATCCACACAACGAGGCCCTTTATATTGATATAAAGGGCTCTTTAAATCAGTTTCTGTACTCCCCCCTACGAGAGGAGTAGCGCTGAAATCAGTATTGCCATGTCGGATTAGGTTAGTGTGGCTGCAAATCGACGGTATTGGCCTCCGGTGGTATCCCACAGTGCACCATTGTGACCGCTCTGGAAAGCAATCTGAACTCGGATGCACTGGGCAGGTAGACAGGAAATCCGTGAACTTTTGAATTTCATTTCTGTTTGCCCAGCGTGGAGCTCTGATCAGCACGGGTGGCGATGCAGACCAATCCAAAAAGAGCTCCAGCATGGACCAAACAGAGATACTGGATCTGATTGCTGTATGGGGAGACAAATCTGTTCTATCAGAGCTCCGTTACAGAAGATGAAATGACAAAGCTTTTGAAAAACTCCCAGGCTATGATAGACAGAGGCCACAGCACAGTGCTGTGTGACAAGCGTAACGGAAAGCCAAAGAATCAAATGATGCTCATGAAGGGAGGGAGGGGTACTGAAGACTCCAGCTATCCACAGTCCCGAAAAGCATTTGCATCTTGGCTGAGCTCCCAATGCCTGAAGGGTTGAAAACATTGTCCGGGTGTTTCAGGGTATATCGCGTCAGTTTACTCCCCCTACCCCCATGAAAGAAAAGGGAAAAATCATTTCTTGCCAGTTTTCAATGTCACTGTATGTCTACTGCATGCTGCTGATAGACGCGGTGCTGCAGCACTGAACAGCAGCATCCCTCCCTTCCTTTCCTGATGGCAAGACGTACAAAATGGTGGAAAACCGTCATCAGCCGTGAGTGCTCCTGCTGGCCTCGATGAGGTCGGCCAGGAGTGCCTGGTAAAAAGGGAATGGTTCCGATCATTCCTGGCAGATGGTACAAAATGCTGGGTAACCGTCCTCATCATAGTATCAGAGGGGTATCCGTGTTAGTCTGGATCTGTAAAAGTAGCAGAGAATCCTGTGGCACCTTATAGACTAACAGACGTTTTGGAGCGTGAGCTTTCGTGGGTGAATACCCACTTCGTCAGACCCACTGCTGCTTTTACACGTCCTCATCATAGCAGCTGGAGCCTGAGCTCCATCAGCCCCCGCTCCCCTTTTGCGTCTAAAGAAAAGATTCTGTACTTCCTGGACTATCATAGCAGCAGGTGGCTGCGATCCTCTCCTCCTACCCTTAATGTCCTGCCTGGGCTATCATAGCAGCTGGGCTGCCTCCCCCCATTTTATCTCGCTAAAAAGTCAGTGTTTCTTATTCCTGCATTCTTTATTATCACTACACAAATGGGGTGACACTGCCATGGTAGCCCAGGAGGAGTTTGGGGGGAGGGAAGCAACGGGTGGGTTTGTTGCAGGGGCACCCCCTAGAATGGCATGCAGCTCATCATTTCTGCGGGATCTCTGGGGCTCTGACCCAGAGCAGCTCTGCTCTCTGGCTCTCTAGTAGACTTGCCCCATATTCTAGGCAGGACTGACTCTATTTTTAGACAAAACATAAAGAAGGGAATGACCCGGGAGTCATTCCCATTTTTGCCCATGCGCCCCGGCCGACCTCAGCAGAGGCCAGCCGAGGGCACCATGACAGCAGCAAACGGTACAAATTGATTGATAACCATCATCGCCACTTTCCAATTGCAGATGGAACAAAATGATGAAAACCGTCATCTCATTGCCAGTTTACAATGGCAGATGGTGCAAGGGATGGTAACCATCTCTGCTACCTTGCAAAGGCAAATGAATGCTGCTGTGTAGCACTGCAGTATCGCGTCTGTCAGCAGCATCCAGTACACATACAGTGACAATGACAAAAGGCAAAACAGGCTCCATGTTGCCATGCTATGGCATCTGCAGGGGAATCCAGGGAAAAGGGTGCGAAATGATGTCTGCCATTGCTTTCACGAGGAAGGAATGAGGGACGACATTTACCCAGAATCACCGCGACACTGTTTTGCATTGGATCTCAACCCAGAATTCCAATGGCGGGAAGACTGCGGAACTGTGGGATAGCTACGGGATAGCTACCCACAGTGCAATGCTCCAGAAATCGACGCTAGCCTCCGGTACATGGACACACACCATCGAATTATGATGTGCTTAGTGTGGCGCGTGCACTCGACTTCATACAACAGTTTTACAAAACCGGTTTATGTAAATCGGAATAATCCCGTAGTGTAGACATACTCTTAGACAGCTATGCTAGCAGGGCTTCTGGGAAATAATTTCATTACCATGCTCATTTAAGTGAACCTTCAGCAAAGGTTTATGATAGTCCAGGGATAGGCAACCTATGCATGTATGCTGAAGGCGGCACGCAAGCTGATTTTCAGTGGCACTCACACTGCCTGGGTCCTGGCCACTGGTCTGGGGCGGTCTGCATTTTAATTTAATATTAAATAAATCTCTTAAAAATTTAAAAAAATGTATTTACTTTACATAGAACAATAGTTTAGTTATATTATTATAGACTTATAGAAAGAGACCTTCTAAAAACGTTTAAAATGTATTATTGGCACACAGAACCTTAATTAGAGTGAATAAATGAAGACTTGGCACGCCACTGCTGAAAAGCTGCCGACCTCCTGTGAAGTCTAATGAGCATTACGTAGGCGGGGTTCCATTCAATGGTGCCATCTGCATGAATGGGAAAAATAGCTAGCAAATAGAATTCTCTGAGCTTGGTCTAGTCCCAAGTTTCAAAGTTGCAAGACTTGCAATATTATTTCCTGTCCCTTATGAGCATACCTCCAGCATCTTTGTTGCATAAATGAACCCTACTGCCCGGCGTCTATTGCTTCACTTGCCATTGTAGGCCACATTCTATAAGTTTACATGAGCTATGCGGTCTGTTCATGATACGTTGCTGGGGCTGTGTATATATTACAAGGTTGGCACCTGGATTCCCAAGATGAACTTGTCTCAAGACAGTCCTTCTGAATTTCAAACAGAAACAGACTGCACTGATTATTTGTCTTGATCATGTAAAATATCCCATTATTTCAAGTCTCATTGATTAACTTTGTTTTCCAAAGAGAGCAGAAGACAGCAGAACGAAACACAAGGATCTGACCATGTTAGGAACATGTGTGAAAACTGGACCTGTGTAGCTACGTTGATATTGTGAAAGCAGCAGAGAATCCTGTGGCACCTTATAGACTAACAGAGGTTTTGGAGCGTGAGCTTTCGTGGGTGAATACCCACTTCGTCAGACGCAGGTAGTGGAAATTTCAGGGCAGGTTATATATGCTAGCAGCAAGCATGAGATACAGAGGTTAGTTCAGTCAGGAGGGTGAGGCCTGTTCTAGCAGTAGAGGTGTGAAAACCAAGGGAGGAGAAACTGGTTCTGTAATTGGCAAGCAATTCACTGTCTTTGTTTAGTCCAGAGCTGATGGTGTCAAATTTGCAAATGAACTGAAGCCAGCAGTTCTCTTTGCAGTCTGGTCTCTGAAGTTTTTTGCTGCAGGATACCACCTTAAGTCGGCTGAGGTTGAAGTGCTCTCCTACAGGTTTTTATATTGCCATTCCTGATATCTGATTTGTGTCCATTTATCCTTTTCCGTAGTGACTGTCCAGTTTGGCCGATGTTACATAGCAGAGGGGCATTGCTGGCATATGATGGCGTTATTACATTGGTGGACGTGCAGGTGAATGAACCAGTGATGGTGTGGCTGATCTGGTTAGGTCCTATGATGGTGTCGCTGGTGTAGATATTGGGCAGAGTTGGCATCAGGTTTGTTGCATGGATTGGTTCCTGAGCTGGAGTTACTATGGTGCGTATACAGTTGCTGGTGAGAATACGTTTCAGGTTGGCAGGTGTTTCTGTGGGCAAGGACTGGCCTGCCACCCAGACCTGTGAAAGTGTGGGATCATTGTCCAGGATGGGTTGTAGATCCCTGATGATGCGTTGGAGGGGTTTAGCTGGGGTGTATGTGATGGCCAGTGATTCCTGTTGGTTTCTTTCTTGGGTTTGTCTTGCAGTAGGAGGCTTCTGGGTACACGTCTGGCTCTGTTGATCTGTTTCCTAATTTCCTCGTGCGGGTAATTGTAGTTTAGAGAATGCTTGGTGGAGATTTTGTAGGTGTTGTCTCTGTCTGAGGGGTTAGAGCAGATGCGGGTTGTACCTCAGTGCTTGGCTGTAGACAATGGATCGTGTGATGTGTCCGGATGGAAGCTGGAGGCATGAAGGTAGGCGTAGCGGTCAGTAGGTTTTCGATATAGAGTGGTGTTAATGTGACCATCGTTATTTGCACCGTGGTGTCTAGGAAAGTGGACCTCCCGTGTAGATTGGTCCAGGCTGAGGTGATGGGGGATGGAGTGTTGAAATCGTGGTGGAATTTTTCTAGAGTTCCCTCCCATGGGTCCAGATGATGAAGATGTCATCAATGTAGCGTAGGTAGAGAAAGGCGTGAGTTGGACAAGAGCTGAGGAAGCGTTGTTCCAGGTCAGCCATAAAAATATTGGCGTATTGTGGGGCCATGCGGGTGCCCATAGCAGTGCCACTGATCTGGAGGTATATATTGTCATCAAACTTGAAATAGTTGTGTGTTGATATTGTTACCCTAATGCAAACCCCTGCATGGGTGTAAAGTGGAGTTTACACCACTGCAAGATCATTCGATACACTGTCACACCATAAGGCCTTGCTAAGCATGTCTGCATTAGAGGCTTACAGCCATGCAATGTAAATGGCTGGGTTTAGATACCCTGGCATAAGCCTCGCTTTGCACTGGAGCAGGGCATCTGTGTAAAAGGTTTGCGCACGGTGTAGCTCCACTGATGTAGTTACATCAGGGTGGATTTCTTTAAGGTAGACAGGGCCATATGAGACAACAAACACAAATCTGGTTAGTCCTAACGGTGACAATCTACCCCATTATGGTCACCACTTTTATATGATAAATTTTGTACAAAGTATGTCTTGCGAGGTACCATTTGAAAAGTCATAATCTGCTGAATATCATTATCCTGTTGAAATATGTGTAGCAGTGCTATTTGTGACGGGATGAGATTCTACTATATTAATGTTACTGAAATATGTTCACCAATCAGATTTGCAGAGACAAAGACCCAATGGCATCCCCAGATTGATATCAACAAAGTCAAGAGGGCTATCACTGACTTAAGAAGCCATTCTTCAGCAATGGGAAGAACAAGAAATTTTACATTTCATCACAGAGACGGTTCAACCCTCAGGTCTACAAGAGACTAGTTGTCACCTGCACCCCAGTTGTGGATAATCCTCATAGAGGGGAGGCTGGTATAAGAGAGAGAGAGAGACGGTGGGCTCCATTTCACCTCTCTTCCTCCAACCGCTCTGTTCATGACATCAACAACTCTCAAGGAACTGAACTAAGCAGGAGTGGTCCCAGCCTGAAAGGAGACTCAGTGTGTGAAATTTACAAAAGCATATGGTGAGGCAAAGCCTTTGCTTTTAAGTTCATTTAGCTTGTTAAGTTAGATATTAGCTTGCATATTACTTTTATTTTCTTTGTAAGTAATCCTGACTCTTCTGTATCAACACTTGAAGTCACTTAAATTCTATTTTTCTGTAGCTAATAAACATATCTGATTGTTTTATCTTAACCAGTGTGTTTGGATTAAAGTGTGTGGAAAGCTCCATTTGGGATAAGCCTGGTTAGTGCATATATCATCTTCCTTTGATGAAATGACGGGTTTTCTCTGAACTTGCATTTTTCAGCAGTGTGCTGGACAGCACAAGATGCACATTTCTGGGGAGACGAGGCTGGGACTATGAATTTGCAGGTGTGGCCCTGTATGTAATTCATGAGTGACAGGTCAGAGTGCTCATATATTTAGCTGGGAATGAATCTGCATGATAAGTCTGTGTGAGCAAGCCAATACTGCAAAGAAGTGTCAAAGGCACCCCAGGCTAGAGACGTAAGGGGACACAGTTGAGCAACAGTCCAGATTGTACCCTGGGGAAAGTCACAGTAACCCTCGAGGTAGCTAGGGTCTGAACAGTTCTCTCCAACGAGCGGTGTAGCAGAAGCAATAAATGCAGAAATGACTGAACTAACTAAGATTTGGCATCCTCCACTTTTGGTTTTCTCAGTTTCCAATGGGTGAAATTCCAGGGGCAGAAATTTCAGAGACCAAGAGAGGGGATCACCTTGGTCCCTCTTCCTTTGAGAAGGTCCGGAACAAGGATAAAGCCAAGATGGGAGAGAACCCAAAGCTCAGGGCTGAGCAGCCCACCGTTTGGAAATAAGGACCCAAGTCTGGGTCAGGAAGTTGTGATTAGAGATTGTCTCCAAGTGGTGTGATAGGTGCCCCCATCCCTCTATTGTGACAGGTCCCCTCCCACACCTTATTGTGTGATAGGTGCCCCCGTCCCTCTATTGTGACAGGTCCCCTCCCACACCTTATTGGTGTGATAGGTGCCCCCGTCTCTCTGTTGTGACAGGTCCCCTCCCACATCTTATTGGTGTGATAGGTGCTCCCTCATCTATATGGTACAACAGATAGCACCCTGGCCTTGTCTAGGATGTGCAAGTTGCTCTGTGGTGCCATTTCTCCCCTCCACCCCCATCACCAGGTATGATAGACACTCGCTGCCTCCGCTCTCTCCCTGTGGTGCGATAGGGACCCCTCTTTCTCTCTGGCACCATAGATGCTATCCCAAGTCTCTCTATGAGGTGATCGGTGCCCTTTTGATACACAGAATCACAGTGCTTAGAAAGGCACAATTATGCATTTTCTTCAGTCAGTCAGTGAGTGACCAGCCAGCGAGGAAAGGGGAAGTAGGGAGTCCTAGCTCCAAGCAGTGCTGGCAGAGATCCTGCTCAGGTCCTCGAGTGAGAGTGCTTGAATGCAAGGCCCTGCGCTAAGCCTGCAGGGTGTTTTTGGAAAGCTGATAGCTAAGTCAAAAAGAAAAGCAGACAAGTGACAAATTACTCCTGGATGCTGTGTGCTGGGGCCTCAGTTCAGGCGCGTGGTAATGAGGAACAGAGGTATTTTCATTCTGTTTTTTTTCCCTCCACTGTATTTTTCTTTCCACAATTCTCCTTCTGTCTTCCCTCCTTCCTTGTGCCGGCTCTAGCGGGAATTGTCCTAGGCAATGACTGTATTTCAGAGGATTGCTTTGCGATTTGGTGGCTTGGCATGAGGGAACAAAACTCCTGCTTTGTAGCTTGCCTTCCTCCGTGAAATGACCCTGTTAGGCAATGCAGAGATGCCAGCAGATTGCTATGGATCTGTAGCTCTCAATGTATTTTAGTTAAACCATGATTGCGCACCTGGCTAGGTCAAATTTTAGAAACTTTTGGTCCAAAGTCTACAGCCTATTTTACATACTTATATAGCCACGATCCATCCCAGTGGTATCTGAGCACCTTGCAACTTTCATGTATTTATGAGGATCAGCACCTCTGTGAGCAGAGAGGGATCTGTAGTACAGAGACTAAGTGGCTTGCCCAAGGTCACACAGGAACTGAACACTGGTCTACCCCCATCCAAGCCTAGGGCCCTAACCACTGGACCATTCTTCCACTCTACCTTAGAGTAACCATGACTGTATGTTCAAATAGAGCAACTGAGCATGCAAAAGGGTTTTTGTACAGCACCTTGCACAAAGGGGTCCTGGTGCCGTAGTCGCTACCCGCATACAAATAAATAAAATAATAAAGATAACTGTGGTGTGAGTACTGGGCCCAATCTGACTGCCAATGGAGTCAAGGACAAAACTTTCATTGACTTTAAAAGGAAATTACATACATTTTTAGCACGTGGACCTTGGGCCTTCTTTTTTCAAAACAATATGTATTTTGCCTTTATCTTTCCGCCCTTAATCCTTTCCTTCTGCCTCAACTCCCCCCAGCCCGACATACAATAAAGACAAAATGATAATAGCAAGCATACAATAAAACTGTCCCTCCAATCAACCATTCCTAATTTTCATTTTAAACTGTACCACAATACTTACAATCGCTGCTTTTTAACATGCAGTTGACACCTGCATATTTCTATCTTACCCCTTTTTAAAAAGTCTGCGTTTTGTTGGTTTTTCTTTGGGAAGAAAAGCAAAAGCAAAACGCAACCCTCCCCGCCTCTGATTATGAAAGTAGCAAAATGTAGGACAATGGAGGATGTGTGATTAGGTCAGGAGACGGTATCAGAACTCCTGGGTTCTATTCTCAGCTCTGGAGTTTAGTGTGTGTTCCCTTTGGAAGTATATGGGGCCCTCATCTCACAGCATCCTGCAAGGTCTAACGCAGGCATGCCTGGATAGTAGAAGATAATTACTAACTGGATAAAATGGAGATATAGAAGCTATTATACCACCATTTAGCCCAGGTACACTCACTTAGTTCTACATTTTCTCCATCTTAAAGTAAGACAAGCTAACCTCTAGCTAACAGGGTTATGAATCAGCTTTCCTTGTGGACAGGTTATTGCAAAGCTGCCTTCCACAGGGGTTCTTGGATCTTCCTCTGAAGCAGCAGCAGGTACTGGGCAATGTTGGAGATGGGATAGTGGATTAGGAGGACCGTGGGTCTGACCCAGGCTGGCAATTCCATTGGTCCTAGATTTTCTAGAGCATCTATTGGGGAGTTCAAGGTGTTCACCTTTGGGTATTGGACTTCCCAAGCATTTTTTAGCTCTTCCCCCAGCCCTTTGATATTCCCCCTAACCTCATGCACCTGATAGTCCCTGTCTCCCTATTTATTCACCTCACCAGCCTTCCTAGCCATCTGCTGCTTCTCCACTACTCATGGCCATTTCATAGGTTGCAAGGCCTGAAGGGACCACAGTGATCATCTACTCTAACCTCCTGTAAGACACTGGCCACAGAACTTCCCCAAAATAAGTCCTTTTAAACTAGAGCTTATCTTTAAAAATAGCTTCCCTGACCTTTCTTCTCTCCCAGATTTCTTGGAAAACTCCCGAGTTCCTTCTAGTTCCCATAGCTGCTCTGGTCTCAGTTTGTGGTTGCCTGCAAGAGCAGGGGTCTGAGTTTGATGACCCAAGAGGTCCCTTCCAGTCCAATGTTCTTATGTTTCTGTTTGGATGCGCTCCTATCTGCCCTTACAGTTTCGCTTATGATCTTCCTTTCTCCTCTGCCACCTTTCACTCATCCTCCATAAAGCCCTACAAGCCTCTTTGAGGCAAAGTTGGTTTCCCTGGGCTTGTGGGCAGACCCATCTCAGGATCTTTTGATGTCTACACAAATCACAGCCAATCCTCCATTCGACTGGTGTTGGAAATGAGGAATTGGTGCAGAATAGGAAGTGGTTTTATTGAGGCAGGTCTCTTTTTTTTTTTTTGGAAGCGGTTATCTGACCTCCGAATGGGAGATATGAATATAGAAATGGTTCTTTGCTGAAAGCTGCAGAGAGCCCACAGGCCTCAGATCAAACAAGTTTTTGTGCCACAGCAAAATTAAACCCTTGTGATTTCCTTATTCTTCAGTCTACAGGCTGGCGCCCAAATTGTTGCCATGGAGATGTAAGTACAGACTGTCAGGGGCAAGAGGAGAGAGAAAGGAGACACGCTGTCCCAGGGTTAAGTAGCTTTTTAATTATTCAACCTGATCTGTGGAAAGCACTCCAGATTGTCAGAAGGGGGATTTCTTGTGATCTCTGGCTTGATGGATCACTTTAACCCTTTCCCTCCCAGTGCTGTTTGCCAACAGCTTGAGGAATGTGAACAGCGTTCTGATGAAAGGGAGAGAAACGTCAATTTTTAAAAAACCAACCCGATTGTCTAGACTCCCTGAACAACCTGTTTGGTTCAATGAGCCAGTGGGATAAAAAGATGAATGCAGGATTTATTAATGAGGATAATAATCAATTAATAGTGATGCATTCATCCTGACACATGCCGTGCTACCAGTGACTTCAATCCAGGCCACGGGTGTATAAGGGCTCCATTTCTGGCCTGCATCTCTTCTGGGTTGGAACACGGAGCACCCAGAACAATGTATGTGGGAAACTGTTTGAAACAATGATATAGACTCAGATTTGGACATTATAGCCAGAAAAGCCTAGCATGAATCACCTAGTCTGACGTCCAGCACATTGCAGGCCACAGAACCTCACCCACCCCCTCCTGTAACTCTGGCTGAGTTATTGAAGTCCTCAAATCTTGACTTAAAGACAAAGTTACAGAGAATCCACCCTTCACTCTAGTTCAAACCAAGTGACCATGCCCCATGCTACAGAAGAAGGCGAACTCCCCTCCCTCCCCCAGGGTTTCTGCCAATCTGACCTGGGGGAAAATTCTTTCCTGACCCCAAATATGGAGGTTAGACCCTAAGCAAGTAGGTGATTAAAACTTTGAGGTCTCCAGGCTCTGTTTTGTAACTGAGTACTTTTCAGTAATGTGAAGGAGCCTGGGTTAATGGTTAGGGCAGGAGACCAGAGCCAAGACTCTTGGGTCCTATCTTTGGCAAATGACATAACCTTGCTATGCCTCAGTTTACTCTCCTGCAAAGTGGGGATAATCATTGCCTGCCAGGGGTGCTGTGAGGCTGAACTTATTCATCTTTATGAAACTTTAAGAACTAGGCACGAAGGATTGCAGAGAAATGCATAGTACAATTCCTACAAATTGCAAAATGCTCAGTTAACTGGAGAGAGAGAGAGAGAGATGTCAGCAGCCTCGAGGACCCATCCAGTAATGTTTTTCTCGGCTTTGGAGGAGCGGCATATTGGGAGAACACAGAGCTTTCTTTTTCTCTAAATGGAGAAAAACAATGAAAATACTTGGAAGAAGTACAGTTATGCTGGTCAAGTCTCCCTCATTAAGGAGACTCTTGCCTTCAAATTGCCTTTCCTCCCCACACACTACCTCCCTAGCAATTTAACTCTAGAGTATCCCAGCCACTCTCACACCAGGTCCAGGGATTTTCTTTTTAATAGCTTTTCAGTTTGAAAATGGAAATCAGTTCAAAAGAGATGCCCAATTAACCCTCTTTGCCAAGTTGGTAACTGTGCTGTCCCGTGATCTGAGGTAAATCAAGGTAACAGCCCCAAATCCATCATTTAGTCACTGCTGGACATGAAAACCTGCATCAGTGATCAAACAAATGTGTCGAAAGTTAATATTGATGGCCTCTAGGGCTTTGACTACCTGGCTGGTGCCAACAGAAAGAGACAGATTGATGATGTCTGTAGCCAGTTGCTTCTGTATTCTTTTCTTAACCTTTATTTTCCAGAGGATTTTTAGATGGATAAAGGACAGCGCCTGGTTAATCATTTATCCATCTGCATATCCAGCCTCTCTTTTCCTATTCCTCTCTGGCCTCAGAGGGAAAATTAACATATTTATTTTCTGGTTTTTCTACCACATTTCTACAGAAGTGATTTTGGTCACAATAGGAAGTCTCGTCTCGTCCAACTCAGTAAAGAGTTGAAGACTGATTTGAAGAGTCCAGAGGCGATGGGGAGTGTCTTCCTTCAATTGGCGTCGTTTGAAATGCTTTCTGCCTCAGAGTATTTTTAGCTACTGCCGCAAGAATGATCTCCTCACTGCTCTGCTCGGGGTTCGTGTTGTGCTGCTGAGAAGCCGACTTGCTTTGCTGCAGACCTCCAAGTTAGACAGGGTTTCACCGCAAACTTTTCTCCTGATGTTTTTACATTTGCCTTGGGCCAAATTCTGAAGTCTCTCTTTAGTCACACAAGTGTTCCACTGGGTCAAATCCTCATGCCCTTACTCATTTTTCACTCCCACTGAGTATGGAGGACTCAGGGTATGACCCACTGGCTTCCACACATGTTCTGCTTGCATGAAGACTTATAGACTCACGATCTGGCTCATTTAGGGGTGCTGGAACAATTTTTATAGTGGAGGTGGAAACCAGGGAAACCATATATGTGGTGTTTGTTATTATCACTCCAAGCCAGGGGGTGTGGCAGCAACGCCAGCACCTCTTGTTTCAGTACCACTGGGCCCGTTGGTCGTTTCTGCAGTATTCCTACTATGAATCATTAAAAACAGAGTCTGCACTAAATCAGGGCTTGGGGCCTGGCTGATACAGCGGAGGTCTCAGTCACTGGAAAGGGCAGGCAGCACCATTCTAACGCACTCTGGAGAGCTGAGAGATGGGCATTTGGAACACCCAGGGCTCCTGGAGAGGAAAGCAAGAGCGTGCACAACAGAATGGGAAGCAGACGGCTGGGCAGCGCCAGAGCCCAGCACAGATGCTAGCTACTAAGATGGCCCTGCTACTGTTCGGTGGCGAGGAGTCTAACGGAGAACTCACAAACGCCTGATGCCTCACCACTGCTCTGAGCATATTAATTAGCTTAGGGGCAAGTCAGGCAGCAAAAGGTAAGAGCATAACGGCAATGAAACGAATGGGCCGTACTCACTCCATTAATTTAGTGCTTTCCACGGATATCAAATTTGGTTCACAGAGTATTGAAAAATATGATGTTTTATATCACTGATGTAATCTTACTGAAAGGTGATTCCGAATATGGCCCAGTGGCTGGGGCAGGGAACTGTTAGGACATCTGGGTTCTTACTCTTACTTCTGCTACTGCTCTCATGCAAGTCAATCTCTTGGGGCCTCAGTTTTCCCAACTCTAAAACATGGATGGCTGTTTCCCTAGAATGCAAAAGTTTTTGTGAGGTAAAACAAATGAATGTCTGTAAAGCACTTTGAGATTGTGGCTGGAAGGCTCTGGAGTATTGCAATGTACCTTAGAGGTACTATTCCCCCTCTGGGTTTTCATGAAAATCTGTGCTCCAGAGTGATTGTGAAACACTCCAAGAAGTGCCAATAATATCCCAGCAAATTTCCTGGCTTTTAATGTTAGCAGCTAAAATAAAGCATCATTTAAAGTCTCTTACTGGGACTACTGAGCTGTTTGGAAGGTCAACCTTTCATTTCCATTGAAGGCTTGGAACAGCCCACCCTAATTTCAAACCGAAGGCCAGAATGGATGAATTTATGCATTAGGAAAAGACACTGTACATGCTTACAGTAAAAATACCTCATGCATCCAGATGTCTTGAGGAAGATCCGAAACTTTGGGATGGATGAGGTTACAGAGGAGGGGTTGCTGGCTGACTTTCTAGGAGATTCTGAGATATCTGTACAATCTTGGGGGACATTGTTTAACTAGTGGTTGGTTAATTTGCAAGTCTCCCTTTTAGAGTATGTCACAGCTGGACATGGGACCCCAAGCCGTCTGAGGGTTTTCTCTGCCTTCCTTCACATTCTTCAACCCTCTGCTTGGGCTATTGCTTATCATTTCTGTTTGTTTGTTTCTCTTCTGCTGATATTGTTGGAATCTAAAATAATTTAGTTCTGCGCCCCAGGATTATAGCTGCCATATAAAGATTAGCATTCATAACACATTTCAGTGCGCAGACACCTCTGCCAACCCATAAAGCTTCTCAGTAGAGCTGGCCAAGATTTGAAAAAAAATTGAAATTTGAAATTTTAGAAAAAAAAACAAATCAGGAAAGTGTCTTTTTTTTGGTGAAAATTTTCCCAGTTTTTGAGCAGTGATAGAGAAGTTTTAAATTTTTAAAAAACTAATTTTTAGTTTCAGATTTCAAAAAAAAAAAGGGAGGGGGTGGATTTTTTAAAATGTGCGTTGCTCTCTCTTGAAAAAAAAATCATCAGCTCTTCTTAGCCGCTTTAATGAGAGGGGTTAGTATGGCTCTAAATAGCCATTCTCATCCCCATCATCACAGAATGCCATCAGCTTCTTAAATGAATGGAGCTGCCATTCCCAAACTTCTCAAGTCATTACCATGTGCCAGTGCGTCAGAATGTGCATAGCTGAAGAAAAGTCTCATGGGCCTAGAACTGGGGACTACAGGGTCTGAGACAAGGCCTTGTATGGTCTGCTACAGGAAGTCCCGCCCCAAGGAGCATGAACAACATCCCTCCCTGATTGGCTGGCACTGTCCATATAAAGTTGGGCTATGCCTACACTATCTCTTATTTCGCTGAGAGGTGTGAATAAGCTACCGCCCCGAATGACAAGTTATTTTGACTTAAGCACCAGCATGGACAGCATTATGTCAACAGTGCTAACCCACTGACATAGCTGCCGCCACTTTGTAGGGGTGGATTAATTAAGCCCTGGCTGCCTCCTGACCCTGATCTTCGGTTTAGGACCATTGCTAACCCTGGTGCAAGTCCCTGGCCTGGCCTGGCCTTGATTCTCACCTCATGTTCTCAATTTGGAAACTGACTATGACTTGTGGTTTTGATCTGGCCTGGCCCTGGATTGATCTTTGGCTCAGATACTGAGCAGCTCACCCAGTTCCCACGGGCTGCCCACAACCTGCCCCTGACACCTACAATACTAGTTTTAGCTAATCAAATAATCTGATATGCTCTATCTGGGTGATGTAAGGGAATGATAATTACTGAGGATAATTTGTTATTATTGAAGATGATAATTTATTATTATGAACATCTACCATCTCTCCTTACGTTTGTAAAACACCAAGTACATTTATTACATTGCAATCTGTTTTGCCACTTGTGGTCAAAATGGCTGTCCGTTTTGTCCTGGATGCCTTTTTCTAGGACCTCTCAAAAGCCCAGTTTCTATGAGGCAAATGCACAAATAAAGGCCACATACTGAAAAAAGCAACAGAGACTCCTGTGACACCTTTAAGACTAACAGATGTATTGGAGCATGCGTCTGACGAAGTGGGTATTCACCCACGAAAGCTCATGCTCCAATACGTCTGTTAGTCTTCAAGGTGCCACAGGACTCTCTGTTGCTTTTTACAGATCCATACTAACATGGCTACCCCTCTGATACTGAAAAAAGAGTTCTTGCCATTCAAACGATTATGAAAAGACAGGTCTGGAAATAGAAGAAGCTCTTACTATACTGAACAGGAGATATTAATAATGCATGGTTAATTTAGAGCTCCTAGCCACTGGTCCCATTGCCTTCTAAACCAAGACTCCAAATCTTCCTTGGCTTGTATTTAAGGCTTGTCAAGGTGGATGAATGTTTCCTAGGGGCAAAAAGACAGCAGAGAATTCAACCAACAGCAAGTTCGTTCTGGCTGCAACTCTAGCCAGCCACTTGATTGCATCTCCCATGAAACACAGGATCACATCTTTGAGTCAGACCTTTTCCGGTGCTTCTCAGCCTGCTCTTTGGAGGGGCAGTTTTTGCATGAAGTATAAAGCTGCAGAGCAGTTCAGGAAATATTTCCAGCAATTCTGAAGTCAGTTTGATTGGGAAAAAATATCAGCCCTACTTATTCCAGGAAGAAAGAAAGCAAGAAAGCCCTTCTGATTTCACAGTGGAAGTCAGACTAACAAGCCTGTGAGCAGGACAGCATGTGGCTGTGTTGAGATTAATTTGCTGAATTGTTGCATGCTGTTAGCAACAGTCACCATGTTTATTGGCTGAGTCAGTAATGCTTTTTAAACACTAATTCAAAGGGACCTCAAGTAATAAAAAACAGCCTTGGAAGGATCTTACCCAGGAGCTACTGTTGCTTTGCTACAACACCCCATTCTGGTTGAAACTCTGTTTCACTTTAAGAAATTATCTCCTCTGTGGAAGAGTCCAGGAGAATGTTATTAACAAAATCACTTCTTTTAGAACTAGTGCATAGAATTTAAGGGAAACTGTATCCCTGCTACAGAATTCTATAGGGTAGTTCAAACCCCTGCAGAAAAGACCTGATTTCCTCTGAAATTCTATGACCCTGATTCCCCACTCCATTTCACCAGGTTAAGGCCAGTTGATAGAAAGGGATCAAAGACTAGGCCCTGCAGGTTTTTAACCTTCTACAGAAAAGAAATAATTGTTACATTTGAAAAGGGACATATTGATATAGCCCAGGGACATGAATGGGAGGCTTTCTATTGACCTCAAATGGTCTTGGATTAGGCCCTTAATATTTACTCAATTCTATATAATGTTTCCTTAAGGATCTTTGCATACAATCCAGAGAGAGAGTGTGTCTGGCCAGATGTGTTGTGCATGTTAGTAACGCAAATAAAATATACCACCGTTGTATAATTTCTGTGCATTTACTGCTCCCTCTGCTTCTATGGAAACTGTAAGTGAAGGGATTTTCTTACAGAAATAGGCAACAATGAGGTGGCATTTGACCCTGCAAAACCCACTGGCGGTCGGTTTTAATTTCTCCAGACTACCAAAATACCGCTTCTCATTTTAGTCCCTTGCAATCCCTTCATCTGCCATCTCCCTCTCTCGCTCTTGATGTGTATGTACGAAAGAGACTCGATTCCATAAACAGGAACCAGACTGATCATTATTTTAATTCATCGCATGTCAGCCATAACTAACTTGTAAAACTGATCACCACGAGAAGCCACTAATGGTAAAAGCTTAGCAGCATTCAAAAGAAGATCAGCTATTTATATAGATAATGAGAACACTCCCAAATATATTACATGCAGTAAATGAAGAGACGGGTTATAAATCCCCATGCTTCCGGATGTACACCCACCGCTAAAATGCTGGGCATGCTTTTTCCCCTAATTATCCACTAAGGGGTTTTTTGCACCTTCTTCCCTAGTATCTGGCACTAGCTACTTGTCAGGGACAAGATGGAGCCTTGGTCTGATCTAGTATGGCAGTAGTTGTGTTCCATAATGGCGGTATTTGTCAAATGGAAATTGCAGAGGTAACAGGAAATAAAAGGAAAGAAGGAAAAGAACACATAACAAGGAGGGAGAGAGCCAGAAGTCCTCCAGGTGACTGTGTTAACAGTACCACAAAATAAAGACAACCTTACTGTAAACTGCTTCACATCTCCCAACTCCAGCACGCCCGCTGCTAAGCATGGTGCAGCCGATCTTGGCTGCTTCGCATTTTGTGCCCCAATAGACGTGGTGTTTATGAGATTGGAGGAATGTTCTTCACTGTCATGATGAGATCACCAGGAAGCATCCACCACATTAACATTTGCTCCCAGCCTCCAGGTCATTATAAAACAGGTGATGCTGCCAAGGGAAAAAAGACCAAGGAATATTTACAACTGTACAGAATGTATAAGCACGAGGAGAAGCAAATCTTAGAAGGGAATCAATAAGAGGTGGCTATCTGCATCTCAGCCAGATGTTTGATGGGTTAACCCAGGGGTAGGCAACCTATGGCACACATGCCAAAGGCGGCACGCAAGCTGATTTTTAGTGGCACTCATGCTACTTGGGTCCTGGCCACCGGTCCAGGGGGCTCTGCATGTTAATTTAATTTTAAATGAAGCTTCTTAAACATTTAAAAAACCTTATTTACTTTACATACAACAATAGTTTAGGTATATATTATAGACTTATAGAAAGAGAACTTGTAAAAATGTTAAAATGTATGACTGGCACGTGAAACCTTAAATTAGAGTGAATAAATGAAAACTCGGCACACCACTTCTGAAACACGACCCCTGGGTTAACCCTTCTGCCAAGGCAGCAGGAACTTTGACTTTTAGCTGATGTTGCTCAACGTTATAATGAAAGGAGTAACAAGCAGAGCTGAGCAAACAATTTACCACAAACAATTTTGTCATAAAATGTCCCCTTTTGTTGTTGGTGGAATGTTCTCAGTCCGATCACAGCATTCACCCGTGTATGGTTTTATTTGGAATTATTTGCCAATTACTTTCACAAATTTCTCCCCACCCAGTATGAATTGAATTCTCTTCTCTTTAGGGTTCATACCATGTTCATCACTGTGGCATTTGAGGTCCTGGTTGCGAATGTTCTGTGACTGAGCTTACAAATTCATGCTGTGTTGGTTATAGTTATATAAGCCATATGGTATTGTTTCTGTTATCTGATTGGAAGATCTCTATAACTAATCCACACAGCTCACATTTGGAATACAGTCAAGCATTCTAGCTTATAATTCACTTTTCATGCTATTAAATATTGACTGCTCAGATGTCCTATCCTGTCCTTTGGCATACATTATCCCTGGGCTCTAACAGGAATCCAGCGTAATGGGCTGGAAGGCCTATTCAGAGACTCCAGTTTCTGGGGCAGAAGCAGCCAAACAAAGGACGGCTGGACTGGCATGGAAGAGGGGGTAAGATGAGGCCCAGCTGGGTCCACCCTTCTGCCCAGCGCCACCCTGGAGCCAGAATTGCGCTGGGGAGACACACTTGCTTTCTGGGGGCAGTAGGGCCAGATGGTGCCTGTCTCCTCTCCCCACAGCATGTGGTCTTGGGAGAAAACTGCAGAAAGGAGCCAGCTGGAGATGCCAGTCAGCTGGGGGAGAAGCAGCCAGAGCAGGGATTTTTGGTCCTTCGAAAGTTTGGAGAACTTGCTACAGTTTTGCCTGGACTGTTTCTGCCCTATGCTGATTGGCTGTTTGCTCCTTCCATCTACTCCTGCTCCCAGCCACTTCACCTCGGCTTCCCTCCAGGCCTGTTCTCTTCTCCCCTGTCATTCCCCTCATCCCCTAATTCCCTCCTAAGTCCACCCTCCCAAATATGTCATGGCACTAACACGCTGTTTGTTGCCATCACCTAGCCACTCTGATTGTGTGTTACACCCTCTTCCCTACCTGGCTTCTCTCTTGTCTATTCAGATTGGTAGGACTTCAGTGCAGAGACCACCAACTACCCCCCCCCCCCATAGCTGAGTGTGTTGTAGCATCTCTCCTCCTCCTTTGGCAACCCCTGCCGACAGCTGATGTGGCCCTGCAATGGTCTGCCTCTTCCTGTGACTTGGCCAAGTCACTTTTAATCCTGCCTTTTCTGGGAAAACCCAAGTCCAACACGCCACTGGACTGACAGCATCATGCCCATGGTCTGGTCCAAAGTCAGGCTTTTGTGGCCTGCCAGCCCTTGGCCCTGGGGTCTTCACACCCTAACCTAAGTGGACCAGTAGGGTAATGGAAGGAATCTTTGGTGGGTTCTAATCCCCTCTATCTCTAAAGCCTTATGGGGAATATTTGATGAGATGAAGGCGTGTTCTCAAATACACAGTAGACAGACAGACACAGGGAGAAAAATCTCATCTGAAAAGCAAGTTTCGATGTTCGGCATTTACGGCAAGATTTTCACTTACTTCCATGTGCTGTGGAATAAAGAGGCATAAGGCACCTCCTTGCGTCATTGGGTGGTCTTCTTGCATTACTAGTCTCTGGACAGGAGACAACATACTTGTATTTCTCCTCCTCCATCCACATGAGCTGAGGAGGGCTGGGTAATGTGGAAAGCTTTGACTTCATCCCAAAGGACAGGCCAGAGCAGCTGAACTGGGCTGGAACAAGGGCAAGAAATCTGCTACTGATACAGTCCAGTAGCCTATTGTTTCCTTCTTAGAAGAAGAAGGAGGCAGCACATCTATATGCCACTCCTTATTCAGGGCTAGAAAGTAAATAATAATCTGGTACCTAGTAGTACTAGCAGTGACCGGACTTTTTATTTAATGCTTGATATTGTATTTTCCACTGCAGTGACTGAATAAATACATTTTAATTTCTGGACAAACTCTTGTGGCTTGAGATTCGGAAGCACAGGCCATGGCGGAAGAATTGAGACATCAGATAAGGCACTGTGGGCCAAATACCCACCTGGTACAAGTCAGAAGTAGCTGCATTGACTTCAACATACCAAAACTGGCAAGGAACCTTCCAAGTACAGATGTCTTGGAAAAGCCATGCTACAGAGAATTCTATTTAAATGATAGTAATAAATGGAAAACAGCTATAGGAAATGTAAGTGAACCGTCCCTAATCAGAGTCAGGAAATTAACTCCTCTAGAGAGGGGGCTATGGATGGCAGCAAGAAGAAATTTTGAGGGAATCAATTTTTGCCACATTCTGCTGAGCAAACCCTTGCACTGACGGACGTGAGCCAGCTGCTAACAGCAACACAGAATTCCTTCAGGAACAACCTTACTGAACTGTGCTGCACTTTAGTGCTATAATCCCATTGGCTGCACATCCACAAACTCGGGGTGGGGGGGGTCTATACAGCCAACATCACGTCCCTTATTACTAATGCTTAGGACCAAAATGCCAGAAGGGCTGAGGGTGCTGTGAACTCGGCACTCCTAGGGAAGAAGGACACTGGGACCCGTCCTCCAGGGATATTCTTCACTGGATGATGTAATCATCAATCACCCCTTCTCCCGAAGTAGAGTCACCCAGATACAAGGCCTAGCCATGATTCATTATTCATAGTACCCTTCTCTGAACATGCTGCCCGGCCCCCTTATTCCTTGCACGTGCTCACTTAACCCTTCTTCCCCTCATATTCCCTGCATGTGCTGCCCAGCTCCAGGATCCTCTTCTTTGCATCAGTGATGCCAAGCCATGGTCATCCCTGCATTGCTTCCCTGCGCTTTCTACCTGGTTGCCTTGTTCTCTTCTTCCTTGAACACGACTTTCCTTCTGGTGGTTTAATTCCCAGTGGCAGCTAGTGACTCCTGGTAGCTCTGGATGGCAGTTTCTACTCTAGTCCTGCTTCTGGTTCCAATGCTTGAAAGAAGCTCCATATCCTTCTATCCTTCTTTTATTCAGAACCAGCCTCTTTTGTAAGGAGTGAGATGGGATCCTGCTCTTTGTAGCAGCTCCTCTTTGCATTGCCTCCTCGAGAAGGAGCTGGAAACAAGGACAAGCTGAGAGCGACATGCGATCTGCCAGATCTTCTCCTCAGATCTCCCACAAACGTGCTGGGAACTGTTACGCTGAAGCATGGCACATTGTGGTGTCTGGAGATATACTACTGAGGTGACACAATGACCAGCACAACCAGGTTACTGCTGGAAACAACGGTCTCTCTAAGAAAGACAGTGGTAATAGAAATCATTGCGTGGAACTAGCCTTCAAAATTAAAATTAATATGAGGGACTGTGCTGCAAAAAAAAAAATCTTAATACTATATATTACTTGTATTAATAAATAATAATACATATTACTAGTATGACCATATTATTTGTATATAAAATCAATATTGCTCTTCAGCATGGTGCTGGGTGGTATATTTTATTTAGTTTCATGCTTAGCTAACTCTCCTAAATTACGTGGAACAATCCTCTGTTTTAACACCCAAACTTCCACCTGGTCCCAATGAAAGAAAAGGGTCTATGGAAGAAACGCACTAAAATGAAGCAATCGTTACACTACACAGTGGATTCCAGCTGCATGGAACATCTCAGACGGGGCTGAGACTGCAGAGAGGGAAGACGTAGGGGGCTCTGATACTACCGTGATGAACGGCATTATAAAATAAATAGAAAAAGTCTCAGGTGTTTCAGCATCCCGAGGTGAAGGTCAAACATATTTTAATGTCAATGATCCCTCTTTTATGAGATTAAAGTGGCTTGTGCACTAAATGGATCTTTATTTTCTTTTTAAAAAGAAAAGTAAAATCTGCCAGTTTTTAAGCCAAAAAATAAAGAAATAAAAATGGATCCATAGCAAAGTTCAAGTTTTGGTCGATTCAGCAGCTGGTAGGAAATTTGCAAGTGAGCTGGAATCATCATTGAATTGGGATGTTCTATTTGTTCCACTGTTGTGTCTTTATCCAATGAACAAGATTGTGTTTTAATACGACAATTGAAGATTGTTTTGCTAAGGCAATTATTGCATTAGTACGAGTCTGAAGCACTCTCATGATCACTGGGCTTCTTGCTGTACGAGTTAATGTTCGCACTCCTTTTGGGTATCCCAAACCAGCTCTGCAGGCTTGTGGCCAAATTTTATTTTGACTTGGATCCGAGCATGCAAGCCAACTGTTTCTGCATTTCATTTCTGTCATATCCTGTACATTAAAACACTATTAATTCAAACCTTTTGTTTCTAAGAACAACTGTGCTGTAAAGCAGCAGTAAAAAAGCTGCCAAAGTTCTCTTAAAAACAGTGTAATATCATGTTCATTCACCCAAACAAGGACCCAAAAACCTATTTTTGTCAAATACATATTGTAAGTAACTATTTTCTCCCCCTGAATTTTTAAAAAGAGATTAGGGGTTAGCCCATGAGCCAGTTTCTTCCCCTGAATGTTGGAGTATAAAGGTTCTTTCCTTCCCTTTTGCTGTAAAATAAAACAGAACAATCTGTTAAAAGATTTTTGTAGCTGTTGTGAAATAGATTAACCTTGGACTTGTGATGTAAGTTGTCTCGTACTACTTGTGTTGGCTTCCCATTGGTAACATGAGACTCCTTCTCGGATTTGTCCTTACCTAACTGCCTGGAGAACTGAGAGTATAGATGAAAATCTATCCTATCTAGCTACATACATACGCTCACCACACTATAAAAACCATGCAGGAGATACCTTCAGAGACATGGTCTAATGCTCTGACCACAAATTGGAGCCAGCAACTAGAAATATAAGCCTGATTCTAACACTGTGGCCTTTGGCAAATCCCTTAATCTCCCTGCCTCAATTTCCCCCATCTCTGTAATGCGGATTATGTTATTTACATCTAACACCCAAGGTGCTGGGCTTAATTAGCTCATACTTGGAAGATGGAAAGGTCTATAAAATGCCTCTTCAAAAGCTGCATGATGAAGTCAGGACGCTACCACCGAGACACAATTTAAACACCTTTTTCTTAACCTATGTGTTCAATGCTGCACCAATGGGTCTTACAAAGGCATAATAATGCCTTTGTCAGAACTTCTTGGCTCAGCTGCAGATTGTGCTCCTGAAGTTAGGTGGGAAAAGAAGATTAAGAAAAGATATGTCCCAATCAAGGCTTGGAATTTTTTGATGGATTTGGCCTGTGCTGAGCAGAAATGTCACAGTCCCTGTTGAAAACTGATAACATGGGACCTAAGAAGAGTGGCCTATGAAGAAACTCGCCTCCCTTTTTTAAAAAAAAGTTGCAGGCTGTTGGACTGATCCCCCAGCCCAGGTAGGAATAGCACCACCCCCCAGAGTCTGGTTCAGAGCCTTTTTCTCAGGGCATCAGCTTTTCTTTCTTCCACATAAAACCAGTACAGCACATCAGCTGTCCTTTCCCCAACTGGGGGTCTTAGGCAGGGGCCTATTTATTCTCCACAGGTTTCACTCTACAGGCACTTACCAGCAAGTCACACTCTGCTTCAGAAAATCCCTGCAGCTGTCCCCCTAACTGGGCCACTTGCTGCTTTTAGAATCACCCTGACCCCTAGTTGATTTATGTCTGCTGGGATGTAGCTGGTCCATCACAGGTGAGTTTGGACCCAACTCCCTGACAGAGCCAGCTACCCTGTGGCAGTATTCTACCGTAATGCTCCAAAACAACTGACCCAATTCACCATGGACCTCCACTTTGTGTAGTAATTTATACCAGTATAAAGTTTGTGTGAAGGGCTGCAAGTCTGATTTGGTAGGGGATTACACACACATTTCAGATCTCTGTGCATGGCTGCCCAAGGGAGTGGCGAATCAGGACCAATATTTGTTGCAATCATCATATTGCAGTATTTTGGGTGAATGAAAAAAATGATTTTTTTTTTGGTGAGAAATTTTTAAAATAAAAAAAAAATCCCAACATTCTTTTTAACCTTTTTTTTTCAGTTAAAAGCCAAAATCAAACCCTGGAGGGAAAAAATCACTTCTTTAAAACAATTTTTAGTCCAAATGTTCAGCTGTCGAAACCCCAAAACTCCCATTTGTTTTATAAGCTCCCAAAACATTTTATCAAAATGTTTTTAATTTCTAAGTCTGTTAAAAAATAAAAACCTGGAAATTTTCAACCCATTGATGAATTTTTGGCAGAAAATGTAACATGTTGGTCAAAAAGCCATTTTTTGTTAAAAAAAAGGATTTTGACGAGAAGGTTTTGCGGAGCTCTAGTGATCACTGTGATTTGTTTTAATAAGGGCTTGTCATAAACAGATAGCTAAGGGTTAACAAACAGGGATCCAAAACCTGACCAGAGGACCAATCAGGACAAGATACTTTCAACCCTGGGTGGAGGGAAGTTTTGGGTGTGGGTCCTTTGTTCTGGTGTTCTTCTCGCGGGGGGTCTGAGAGAGACCAGACATTACTACAGGCTCTCTAAGGTTCTGTTCAGATAGTAAGTAGGAACAGGCGATTTTAGTATTTTTAATTGTTTTACTCTATTTGCAAGTGTGGATCTGGCTGGTTAACTTTTATATGTGTAGTTGCTGGGAATATTTTGATTTGTATATTTCATCTTGAAGTTACAGAGATAATTCTTTACTTTTCCTTTCTTTTATTAAAAGATTTCTTTTTAGAGAACCTGATTGATTTTTTTCTTGTTTCCCTTGTTTTATCCCAGGGGATTGGGATAACTCACCAGGACTGGTGGGGGGAGACGGGAGGGGGGAGAGGTAGAATCTCTCTCTGTTTTCCTTGAATCTGTTTGCCTCTTTGTGGAAGGGAAGGGACATGCTTCTCTGTATTGTGATTTAAAGAGGTTGGATCAGTATCTCTCAGGATAGCCCAGGGAGGGAAAGTCTGGGAGGGGGAAAGAAGGGGGAATGGTTTATTTCTCCTTGTTTTAAGAACCCAAGGGGTTTGGGTTCTTGGGGTCCCCAGGGAAGGTTGGGGAGATCAGAGTGCCCCAAAACACTATATTTTTGGGTGGTGGCAGTGCTATCAGATCTAAGCTGGTAATTAAGCTTAGAGGAATTCATGCAGGTACCCAAATTTTGGACACTAAGATTCAGATTTGGGAATTATACCTTATGACAGGGCTGCAGTGTGTTCCACAGCTACCTGAGCAGCAGTCTCCTCCCCAAGTCCTGCTGTCTAACGTCTTGATGATTCTACACTCCGCATTTGCTAGAGAGCTAGCACAGTCACCAGATGTTTTGAGCAGATTCCTCAACAGTTGTTGCACGGGGAGAGACAGAGGGAGAATGTGTGTCCATGGTGCTAATTCGCAGAATGACGATAATCCCCTTTCATAACAGGCTGGAGTGCGGGAGCTACAGCCTTGTCC
This sequence comes from Chelonoidis abingdonii, assembly GCF_003597395.2. Taxonomy (NCBI): domain Eukaryota; kingdom Metazoa; phylum Chordata; order Testudines; family Testudinidae; genus Chelonoidis; species Chelonoidis abingdonii. Next base: position 4,953,866 of record NC_133777.1, read on the forward strand.
TGTGCTTGCTCCCCGAGCCCTCCCCACTGATGGATTCCGTTCCCTTATCCTCTCCCGTGGCAAGCAGCAAACGGGCACAGGACATGCCACCTGCTACTGGCTCTTTCATTCTGGCGAGTTCTACAATGGCCCTTGTGTGAGGCTTTCTGAGTTGGGTGGGAGCTGTCCCCCTCCCCTCTTTTCAGAAACTTTTATGGACAGAATCAAACACGGAAAATTCCAGCCCAATCTCTCCCTTTTTTATTAGTCTTTACAAATCCTATTCCAGTTCCGTAATTTCTCCTCCATAGTAAATCTGTAGCGTGTTCCATTCTGGCTTTCCTTACCCTGCATTAGCATCATCACCTCTTGGGAATTTACTGCTGTGATAGACATCAGACAAAGGCTTTAGTACCACCTGCAGAGCTAACAGGATACACTTCTTCAGCCTTCTGATCCTCCTGGATGGGCCAAAGTGATCAGCACTTTTCCTCTTCCCCCAGAAGTCTCTAGTATTTCCATCTTGACTTGCATCCATTGGCACAGATCTCTCTCCTCCTGAGAACAAAGGAAAAATTGTGGCTATCTTAGACAAGCTCTCCTGCTAACTGTTAGCTCTCCTGCTAACTTGCTTTGTAACCTTGACAAACTCACTCAGCATTCTTGCACCTCAGTTTACTCCTCTGAAAAATGGGCTTAATACTCCCTGTGGGAAGGCCCGAGATTTGCACAGGGGTGGAGCTGCACTGAACCAAGAGAAGCACTGGGGAGACTGTGCTGCAGCAGGCACGGCCTTTCTTGAGGAAGCCCATGGAGCATTTCCCAGACACAGGGACTGCTATCACCAGAGGCTGCTGACTCAAAGACAATCGCTTCTTAGGCACACTCCCCCTCTGGCTCTTTATAGTATGTTAATCAATTATGTGCTCGAAGATCAAAGAGAAGCTATAAGCTTGATGCAGGAATTACTGAGTGAGTTTCTCTGGCCTGTGTTATGCAGGAGGTTGGACTAGATCAGTGTTTCTCAATGACTGGCCTGGGGACTGGTGTCGATCCCTGAGATCTACATCACACAGTTTAGGAAGGCAGTAAGCCGGTCCCTGGCATCAAAATGGTTGAGAAACACTGGACTAGATGATCATAATGTCCATGGTCTGGCCTTAACATCTATGAATCCTCAGGTGAAAGGCGCTGCAGAGAATCTACTTATCACTAGAGTCTACTTATCTACTATCACTGCTTCTACGGTCACTGGTGGTTCTTGTAGCTGAATGATGTTTTTTAAAGGTGTGTTCAAGCAAACTTAAATTAAAAAAAAAAAGAAAATTGGCATCCACTCAGTCTAGGCCCAGGATCAATCATGAGATTATAGACTCATAGAATATTGGGGCTGGAAGGGACATCAGGAGGTCATCTCATCCAACCCCCTGCTCAAAGCAGGACCAATCTCCAGGCAGATTTTTGCCCCCTCCAGGACTGAATTTACAACCGTTGGTTGAGGAGACCAATGCTCAAACCACTGAGCTATAGTCAAAGTGGTTTGCAAAAGCAGATTAGGTTTTTTAATCACATACTCTTCATCTTTCTCCTCGGGGCTGATCATGGAGCCATATTTTCAATGGAATTTAAAACACTGTGAATTCAAAGCCCCACATCACTAAAACTCAGCTCAGAACGAAAAAGAATAATACCATCCCACCCAGAGAGAATGAAAGATCCGTTCCCAGGCTGCAAATCCTAAAGAAACCAGATGAATTTATGAGCTGGTGGTTAAACTAGGGCACTCGGAGTCCAAGATATACCATGGAACAGGCTTAAACTACAAATGAGCTATGTTTGGGGGTAATTATGCCCCCCCCTTTGGTCTAGCCCAGTTTCTATAATTTCCCATATCATATCCTGCTCTTTTTCTCTCCCTCTTTTCTCTGTGGTTTAAAAACCATGTTTTGGCTCTTGTTGCAAGGAATAATGCAATGTAGACAGGGAGAGGAAAAGAATCCCCCTCAGCTGCTAAATGTATAAACCTGCAGATTTATTTAGTAGTAATCCCTGAAGGAGAAACATATTCAATACTTCATCATCTGAGAAACTGCCCACATCTGTTCCCAGACAGCAACAGGCGGTCGACAGCATTTGCCAGCAGCAAGAAGACAACCTGTTGCTATTTTTCCCTCCCTTTCCTAACCCTGAACATTGCAAATAAGCCCAAACCCAATATTTCTCAATATTTTTCTTCTTTACACAAATTCCTGCTCGTTTGGGAGGGAGACTGCCTCAGCTTGTTAAGCAGTGTATTTCTCTGTCCCCTGGGAAATATAGTACCAGCAAAGGAACATTGGCAGAAAATGATTGGACAGTCCCTCCTCCTCAAGCTATTCTCCAGCTCTGTTCATCTCTCAAGGAACTCAGAGAAGTACCTAATTTGTTTAGATTTCATTTTCAGCATTGGTTGAAATTTACTAGACAGTTGGTCACACTTATAAAAAAAGTTGTCCATCACCATTTTAGCTTTCACAACCAGGAACAGCTTTGGTTAGTATGATCTGAGTGCATTGCGGAGGTTCCTGATTCAGACCTTAGAAGACAGGGCAAATGGAAGTGAGCAGTGGCCATTTATTCTTGGGCAACCTCCTACTGGTCTAATTAAGGATCAGGCAGAAGTAGTGAGAGGTAATGTTCCTACTTAGATACATTTGGCCCACAGGACAAATTAGTTGCATGATGTCATGAAGTGCAAACACAGACTCATGCTGCGGACTTGTGATGTCATTGAGCAGTAAACCTTCATGAACATTACAAGATATTTTCCTGTAGTGATTTTTTGCTGCATCATCTTTGGTGATTTTATGCCAATGAAACTTTTTGTTTCTTCATTAGAAAAACGTTTTTTTTAATTAGCTTTGAATTTTCAAAAGTCCTTAAACTCAATTTGAGCTAATTTTTGCTTGGAAATGGGTTTTGGTTTCACTGGAAAATGGGGTCTCATCTCTTTTAGTTTGTTTCATACAGAATAAAACGGTGAAATGGAACACACTGAGAAATAGTTTGAAAGACAAAAGCAAGAATTTTCATGTTATAAGTAAAGAGGTGTTCACGTGGACATTTTGGAAGATGTTTGTCCAGATATCCATCCTCACTGGACCCTGAAAATCAGCATCCACTCTTTTTACACTCTAAGCAATTTTTGCATTGTTGAAGTTGGCTTAAAGTTTTAGCATTGATTCTTAAGATCTCACTCTTTGTCTGGTGCTTTCCAGGTCATCTCCAAAGGCAGGTCTTGGTAGCCGCACGTCTACCCAGGCTGGTGTGGTATGGTGCAGTGACATGAGCAGCACTGGAGGAATTTACAAACATTTAATTTTGGGAGTTGGCATTGTTGTGCTCAAATAATCAATTGCTCAAATAATTTGAGACCTGAGATCTGAAAGAACTGGTCTCATGTGAGAAAGCCTTCATTTGAGGGCATGTGTATTTATGAAGATGATCTTTCTTTCTTAATTGTATCCTGATATTAACCTCCTCCTGCCTGAGTTATCTGATTGTGTATAATGGATGATGCAACGTGGGCAGGTTTCTGAAATTGTACATGACTTATTAATGATGAGCACTTTATCTTGTGTACAGACAAAAACATTCTGTATGGGAGCTAGAATCTATTGTGTATTGTGAAGAAAACTTCGAATATTCATAGTTAAAAATACTTTTCCACTGTATGCAACCAGCTAATTAGTTGAATTCATAGTCTTGGAATTCTTTTTAGAGCTAATTGTCTCTCGCATAGCAAGAATCTGACCTGCTTTTGAAATCCAACAGCCCAGCAGCTCTGCTACTGACAGTAACAATGAGACAACCTGGGTAGGATTTTGCACCCATTCAGCAGATTCCTGGCTGTCACCGACCCAGGGAAGTTCACTTCCCCTTTAAGTGCCTATTTTTCTCTGCCCCTCTCCTTTGTGCATCTTATCTTTTCAGCTGCAAGCTCTCTGGGGCAGGGGCAGCGTCTTGTCATGTCTTTGTACAGGGCCTTGCACAATCGCCCTCTGATCTCTGGTATAACAACAAAGGAACAAGAAAAATTCTGAGGACTGACTGACTTAGGTCACTTCAGGAAGGCAAAATACTCCATGTAATTGTGATGTAAAGTTTCAGTTACCAGGCACGCAGCATTGTTTTGCATTCAGCTGTGTAAAAATCCTCCCATGTTCCCATTTCCATAGATTTATGAGATTTCTCACATTTTGTTGCTGGCTTTCCCCTCTCCCCCCCACCCCTTTGGTGCAGCAGAAGCTGCTTAAAAAATGAACTGGAGCAGCTGAAGTGTGTGGAACTTTACACAAAGCGATCACGTACAGCCACACATTAGGGGGCTGGTATTCTTTAATGAGACGTTGTTGCAACCACCTGCTTGTATTTTGATCCTGTGAACATAGGGTATGTCTACACTGCAATAAAATACCTGTGGCATTGAGTCAATTGACCCAGGCATGAGGCTTGGGCTGCAGGGCTAAAAATAGCAGTGTAGACATTCTGGTTCATTCTGCAGCCTGGGCTCTGAGACCTTCTCCCCTCATTGGGTCTCAGAGCCCAGGCTCCAGGCCAAGCCTGAATATCTACCTGCAGATGGTGAGTCCAATAAGAGGCATGTCTTAGGATGCACTTCACGTTATTTTTCTTCTGTTTACTGTCATGCCACAGATAGGTAAAGTCTGTTTATCCAAATTTCAATTAACCCCAGATCATAGAATCATAGAATATCTGGCTTGAAAGGGACCATTACTCCTTGTTCTGTCATCTGCCACCACTGAGAACAGCCGAGCTCCATCCTCTTTGGAACTCCCCTTCAGGTAGTTGAAGGCTGCTATCAAATCCCCCCTCACTCTTCTCTTCTGCAGACTAAATAACTCCAGTTTCTTCAGCCTCTCCTCGTAAGTCCTGATGATCCAAATGAGCAGCGTTCCCCCTGCTCTGTCTTGTTGGGGAAATCAGGATTTTTCGTTCTGAAGGAGAGGGAGTAGCTGCAGGAAACAGGAGCTTCCATAGTCCTGCATGGGAGAAGCTGGGAGGAAGAGGCTGGGGAGCTGGGAAATGACTCCCCCAGGCCTGTCCCATCCATGCCTGTGGCAAGCTCCTGCTCCCAGACTCTGTTGTGACTTGAGGATGGCCCTGCTACCTGGCCCTAAGAACGGTCCCACTACTCACCTCTGGCTGTGCCCTGGGCTCCTGGCAGCTCCATCCCTGCCAGTCCTGGCTGCAGCCTCCCCATCCAGAGCCTCCTCTGAATGCTCTGTCCTGCCCTGACCTGCCTGGGCTGGCTCAGAGGATGCTCAAAGCCAGACAGAGAAAGAGGCTGGCCTGGCAGGGGAATACAGGGACTGAGGCCACTTGCTAGGGCCTTCCATTTGACATGCCAGGCCCCAGCTTTCCATCCTGCTCCCCGCTGGCGGCACCACTATCTGGCTGCAGCTCACCCTGGGCTCCAGGTAGCTCCAGCCCCTGTGCTCTGCTGTTTTTCCTCCCCAGCTGCAGAGTGTCTTCTGAGCCAGCAGGTGCCAGCCTGGGCCAGGGGGACTCTCAAAGGTGGGTCAGCATGGGGATGCTGCAGCCAGAGCTGCCAGGAGCCCAGGGTGGAGCTGGAACCGGGTAGCGGGGCTGTCCAATTCAGTGTAGTTCCTAGAGGGGAGCAGGACAGAACACTGATGCCCCACGGGCCAAGCAGAAGGTCCTTGTGGGCCAGATCTGGCCCCCAGGCTGCTAACTGAAGAATACTGGCCTGGCCATTCTCTTCTCCCTTCCCTGCTCCCTCTTCTTGTTCAGCTCAGTCCTCCTCTTATTGTTGCTTTTTTTTATTATTTGCACTGCAATAGCACCTGGGAGCTGCATATTGGACCAAGCCCCAGTGTGCAAGGTGCTGTACAAACACAGAACAGAAATGCTACTCTCCAGTCTCACCACTGACAATTCAAGAGCCTTCTTCTTTGCTGCGCCTAGCATCTGGAACAGCCCATTGTATCTCCCTGTCTCTTCCACTTTCCAGCTCGCTTCAAATCTCACTTGAAAGGAAATCCTTGCTCCCTTGCTTGTTCCTCTCTCTTCCCCTCCCCAATCAACTTTTTATTAAGTTTTGACATATATACAGAAAGAAAACAGCTACCACAAATTATACATAAACTCCTCAGGATGTAGTAATCATTTACAACCCAGTCTTAACTATGCTTGAAACATTGGTGATTATGTATAATATGTCCATCAAGTGTTTTCCAAATAAGATCTAATTTTTGATCTTATATTCTATCTTATCCCCATTTTAGGTACAGAGATATTGAAGGTTAAAAGAATCACAGGTGAGGGAAAGGGATATGAGGAGATAAGACATAAGAGAAGAGGAGATAAGACGTAAGAGAAGACTTTTTTTAAAAATAAAACAGAGAGGAAACAAAGAGCAAGGGGCTGTGCTCTCAGTCCTTTCTCTCCATGTGAAGGATTTTATTTTAATTGATTCTTGTATTTGTATTACATACCCCTGAAAGTTGTTCTAGGGATGCAGTTCACATGCAAGATGCTAAATAAATTCAAGCTGGAGGCGTCTTGGTTTAGTGGATCAGACAATGGGAGTCAGGAGACCTGAATTTTATTCTTGGCTCTGCCACTGATCTAATTTGTGTCACCTTGATCAAGTCTCTTCACCTCTCCATGCCTCTTTGCCTTCCCAGGCTTTGTCTATCTTATCTACTGAGACATGTGAGCTCTTTGTTGCCGGAGCTGCCTCTCCGTACAGTGCCTAGAGCTATGGGGCCTCAATCTCTGTTGAGGCCTCCAGGCCTTCATGTCATGCCAAGAATTAATACTAATGCTGTAGTGTGGAAATCCTCAGTCAAGGTCCAGGTCTATTCTGAGCTGTTCCACTGACTCACCGTGTGACCTTGGGCAAGTCATATAGGGCCCAGCTTCCAAACACTCAGCACCCGCAGTGGGGGCCAGGGATTCAAAACACCTCAGCACTTAAAAGACATCCAGCATTCTGAGCTCTTTTGTAAATCCGACCCGTGTCGTAACCACAGGGTGTACGTCATATGTAAATGCTAATGAGAAGAAAAGGAATTACAAACAACCTATGAAAAATGGGTTACCCCAATATTCTTGTGTAACACAATACAAATAAGGAAAAAGAAAGGCGGACGTCTTCATGTACATGCACAGAGTGTTAGGTGTAGTAGGATTTCATGGATATGCATGGGTAATCATAACCTTCCCTGTAACTTTAATGAAACTTGTAAAACAGATAGACCTTGTGAATATGTGTGTGGTCACTATCCTTGGTCTGCATGTGTTCCTAGAGGCTCTAAATCAGAAGTAAGTAGCGCAGGTGACCGTCACGCTGCTTGAAACTTTAGCCACCAGAGCCAAACCCATGGTAGTGTAATACCACATTATTACATGCACTTTAAATCAAATAAAAGGCTACGTGTGTTATCGACTTGTCTGTAGGAGATTGTGTCCGAGTAAATGAATGTGAGTGCATGAGAACAAGCAACTGAGTGAGCGAGTGTGAATATGTGGTTGTGTATAAGTGTGAGCCAGCATGTGCTTGTGTGTTGGTGCCTGAGTGAGAATGTAGCTGTGAGAGCTAATGAGAGCTGTTTTGGAGAAGCAACTAAGTGAGACAGAGCATGTAGCCCTTATCTCATGTGTCTCTTAAATCCACAGTTTGTCAGTGTACTGACTTAGCTGGCTTCTCCATGCCAAGGCAAGTGCTGTGTTAGATGGATTATGTGGAGTATAATTTTGAAGCTCTGAACTAAATGATAGAGACACCAGTGCTGATTATGACTCATTCTACTTTTCTGTTCGACGTGGCTTCTCATATATACTAAGAAACAAGGTACTCATTGCTCATTTCAAGCAATACTATAGTTTCCATGTGCATGTTTATAAAATGTACAGTACAGACAATATCAAATAATCGATTCTTCTTATATACGGCGTACACAAATGTGCTTGGCGGCTTGCAAAAGACAGAAGAAAACCTGCATACCTAATTCTACAATGCTGTAAATCTAAATCAGACACAAAAGTGCAATTCACATACCTATACTATGCTTAATGACGGTTCAAACTCAGAGCAGACCAGATAGCTTGGAAATCACTGTGGAAGGGTTTTGCATGAGACAAAGTTGGGATTTGAAGTCATTTGTAACATGGGAAGCCATTCTCTTAATAATTTTTTTCCAGTATATGGCTCATTGACCATTGTTGGAAAGGTGTAAAGTGGCTTCCACATGCTGTAGTGCCCAACGTGTAGCTGTTTTGGGGACCACATCTCTGCCATTACTGGGCTGTGCAGTGTCCTGTGTAGATCACACTGCCTCTCTAGCCACCATTCATCACTGATCATTTGCAAAACCCTGATTCTTAAGTAGAGATGAGCTCATTAATAATTCCATGTCCAAATCCTCACAAGTTTGGGGCATTGATAATCCAGCCCCAAACCTGGATCCAAAGACTCGACCTGGCATCCAGAAGCTAAACTGTTTTTTTCCCCATTTCACACAACATAGCCAGTAAGAAATATTCTGCAGACCAAATTTCTCCCTTCAGGCTGATATGTGCGTCCCTGTTGCCTTAAGATTGTGTCTTAAATTACAGGCTTTGTATGAAGACAATGAAGATGGAATTTACAGAGCTGGCGGTTAGGAAAAATATCCCTTCACTTGCAGACCAAATGAGTTTGATCTGGAACCAATGACAATCAATAAACACAGAACCCTGAAATACCGTTTTCACAGAATCATTTTCCAGAGTAGACCCTCATTTTAATGTTGTGTTTGGCCTGATCTCCAGCATGTCACCCTAGTTAAATGAATGGGAGAATCAGGATCCATCTGTGCTCCTCTCTACAGGACCAGGATGTATGGGCCAAGGATTTTGCCTTATTTTTGTTAATCTCTGTTAACTGACATTAGGACTGATGGACAATATTCTGTTGAAGCAATTCTTTTTTAATTGGAAAATTGGTTTTATGGCTAACAACATTTTTTCACAAAAGCATCTGCTTGCCTCAGAGATATTCAATTCTTAGTTAGAAATGCAAAAAAGTGAAAATTTCTTTTGATTTTCAGCACTATTGGGTTAAATTTTTTGTTAGGGGGGAGTTGGTCTCAGTGTTTCGAAGAAAATGTTTTCATCATTTTCTGTATGTGTGGAAATCCCTCTTCTCCCATTTTCCAACCTGCTCTATCCAAGATGTCTGTTTCTGTCCATAAGCACATCCTTCCCAACTGCTTCATCTTGGTCTCTCCTCTAAAATGACAAGGGAAATTAAAGTAGCTGAAGTAGGGTCATTGATTTTTCACACATCCCTTCATGATGGATCTTATTTCTCCCCTTTCATTTCACAGCATCCCGTCTCCTTCCTGCATCACCTACCAAAGCCCTAGCCCAGTATTTGATGACCTCTTTGGACACTGCAATTCAGTAAGCAACAGACGATAGGTAGGAGATGTGTAAGGGCTTTGCACCTTTCCTTACCCTTTTTAAATTCTCCAAGCCACCCTTGCTCAGGCATGTGATTCTCCCAGTCCCCTACTGGGTACTGCATTGCAGCCAAGCTATGGTAGTTCCCCCCTTCTCTTTTCAGTTACACTTGCAATATAATTTCATGGTGAGCCAAGATGTGCTAAATGTCAGGAAACCCCTGGACCACCAGCTTCCTCACTTTGCATTTTAATAGCACGGGGTGAAGTATATTCACAGAGAAACACCCAATTGCCTTCTGTTCCCCTCTCTTTTTATCCCCTCACATCTTCCTTGGAGACTGGAGTTTCTCTCAAAGCTATTCCCTCTCTCTGCTCATGTGAATTAAGTGCCATCTAGGGTTTCTCATTGTCCCAGCCCAATTAAATTGAATGATAACTCTTCTTTGTAACCACTGGGGATGGGTGGAGGAAGCTGAATTTTAGGCTTGGGTTTGCAAAACCTCATTGGGTTTTGGCTTTCTAACCTCATATCCAAACCAAGAGTTGAGAAAAGAAGAACGTAAGAATGGCAATACTGGGTCAGACCAAAGTTCCAGCTAGCCCAGTATCCTGTCTTCCCACAGTGGCCAATGGCAGGTGCCCCAGAGGGAATGAACAGAACAGGGAATCATCAAGTGATCCATCCCCTGTTGCCCATTCCCAGCTTCTGGCAAACAGAGGCTAGGGACACCATCCCTGCCAATCCTGACTTATAGCCATTGATGGACCTATCCACCATGAATTTATCTACCGATAGTTCTTTTTTGAACCATGTTATAGTCTTGACCTTCACAACATCCTCTGGGAAGGAGTTCCACAGACTGACTGTGTGTTGTGTGAAGAAATACTTCCTTTTGTTTGTTTTAAACTTGCCGCCTATTAATTTCATTTGATGGCCCCTAGTTCTTGTGTTCTGGGGAGTAAATAGCACTACCTTATGTACTTTCTCCACGATAGTCATGATTTTATAGACCTCTATCATATCCCCCCTTAGTCGCCTCTTTTCCAAGCTGAAAAGTCCCAGTCTTATTAATCTCTTCTCATATGGCAGCCATTCCATACTCCTAGTCATTTTTGTTGCCCTTTTCTGACCCTTTTCCAAGTCCAATATAACTTTTTTGAGATGGGGTGACCACATCTGCTTGCAGTATTCAAGATGTGGGCATACCATGGATTTATATAGAGGCATTTTTGATATTTTCTGTCTTATTTTCTATCCTTTTCTTAATGATTCCCAACAGTCTGTTTGCTTTTTTGACTCTGCTGCACATTGAGTGGATGTTTTCAGAGAACTCTCCCCAATAACTCCAAGATCTCTTTCTTGAGTGGTAGCAGCTAATTTAGACCCCATCATTTTATATGGATAGTTGGGATTATGTTTTCCAATGGCCTTTACTTTGCATTTATCAACATTGAAAGTTGTGTGCCTCCGGGTTGCATTTGGGGTCCCATCAAAGGTGAGAGGTATTCAGGGAAAAGGTTTTAGTTTTGTCTCATCTCCATGAAGATCAAGCCAAGCTAGTTTGGGGTTTGCCAAACCTAAACCAGCTTTATATGGATCCGAGTTCTATTTTATCAGAACTACCAAAGTAAGGGAGAGGAAGGAGGGTTCTAATAAAAGGTTCCAGCTCTGTTAACAGGATGGAAGTGACCAGAGACTGCTTGACGATCAGACTTCTTAAGTTATTGATGCTGATGAAAGCAATAATTCACAATTGGCGGCATAGGGAAAACTGCTCCAATTTTGGGCGTGTTCTTGGTTCTACTGTAGGCAATGTTAAAAGTCCTTTGGACTTCAATGGTCCTTCTCTGAACATGGGCTGGGACTGCTGCAGCCTGCACAAATAACAACCTTTGGAGGAAAGTCTTTTATACAATCTTGACACAGAGAACACGAAAATGCCAGTCAGGAACAATGGGCTCCCAAGAGATATCATCATCACTGTACCTGGAGAACAATCAAATCCTTTGCATTTTATGTATTACCTATTGAAATATCCTCAGTTCTTTACAGTACAGTGGTTTGTTTAAATAGCTACAATAAATACAAAAAATTAGAACAAGTTAAGGGCCTGATCCAACTCCTGTTGAAATCAATCAGAAAGCAATCGGACCCAAAGTGAATAGAACCCATGTGTCAGGTCCAAGGCCTTCTGTAATTAAGCACAAGGCTGAGTTTGCAATCATTCTGCTGTCAAAAGACAGGGCGTCCCATAGTCATGGGACCACAAAAGCAAAGGATACGGCAGTGAAGCCTGACCTGGCATAAATCAGCACAGCTCCATTTAAGCCAATGCCACGAACACCAGCTGAGGATTTAGCCCATGGACAATATCTTTCCTGCTCTACCTTCCACCCTGATACAGCTATCCAAAGTCCTCAAAGTCAGGACAGCGCTGTATCTAGGAAGCTAGAAGCTGGAAAAAGAAATATGCCAGTGCAATCAACTGGTACATTTTCCAAACGGCTGAGCTATGAATTTAAGTGAACAACTCCTAACAGCAAATGAAGTTTTTCATCGTACTCCCACTGGATTGTGTGTTTACATTAGTTGGTTCATATTCTGTAGGTTCTCAGATGCTTTTAAAGCTGCACACAATCCAACAATCATCCTCAGAAGGACAAAAAAAAAATACAGTCATCCGGGTCGAGCCCCTTTAAGAACTCTTTTATTATAACTTTACAAAATCCATTAATAATAATAAAAAAAATGCTCCAAAAGACTGCACCTTTGAAATGATAGCTACCTACAAAGTTCTAACACAGTAGTTCAAAGTGTTGGAAAAGGCACTTTTACATTTTGCAGAGAACAGCAGGTTTCAATCTATTGTGTTTCCCCACCCGCCCCCAGCATGTTTCTAGTCTGTTACATGAGTGTTATCTGTCCGGTTTCCAGGTTTTTATAATCCACCGGGGCCTATGTAAATCTCAGGATTTCCTCTGCAGACTCGGCTCATGTTCCACAGCTGTGCTTGAGCACATGTGTGAGGAAATTAGAAATGAAATCAGCTGATCCAGTGCGGATTAGGGCAAGCAGATCAACCAAAGAGTCTAAGACACTATGTACTGTCTTATATAGGGTCATCTGGAACCCCAGAAACATGTCTCTGTTAGTCTGAAGTCCTCAGAAAAGCTTACTGGCTTTCCCTAAAATACTGTTATAAGAGAAAACTGGACAAACACACTAGACATTTTTCTTGTGCTTGCTTGTCTGGCTGCAGTAGATATGTATTATCGCTCAGTCGGTTAAGTTAAATACAAATGTTTATGGGAAAAGTGCCACAAGGTGTAAGATCAGAGAGCTCTAAAAGCGGTTAAGTGAGGTTAATGCTACAGCTGGGTGAAAATGGCAGTGGGCTTGCAGCGAACATTGGTTTAAACTTCTTAACAAATTTGCTTGGACTGGTTTGTCACCCTCTGTGTGCTTGGATTCTGGTCCATATTCTAGCAAAGGAGCTGGCTGGCAGGAACGTTCACAGCAGTGGCAAATTTTAAATAAATGATGTAGGATACAGAAAGCATGTGGCCATTCCACATTTCCAAGTCTTTGCACCTGGAACCAGATTCTGAGTGTGAGGCTTATCCAATCAGGGGAGTGAAATTTGCCACGTGACCTATGGATGAAATTTACCCCCTCCAGTGCAGAGATCCAGCAAAAGGCCAATGAACCACTAGGTTCATAAGGCTACATTTGGCATCACTTTGCAATGTGTGTAGTCATTTACACCAGTGCACAGTGGAGGTAAGACACAACCAAATCACCCTCTTAGCACTGGTTTAAATGGCTACACAAGTTGCAAGGTGATAGCAGGAACTGGGACTTTGAACAGAAGGGAATTCCACCCCCTCCACCCCCAGGTTTGCCTAACACAGCAAAACATTCCACCATCATAGCCCAAGAGCTGAGTTTGCAATAAAATCCTCAAACCAGGTGATTTTAATCGACTTCCAGTTTTAGTTCCAGGAACCTAACAAAGCTCATGGGGATGGAAATGCAAATAGAGCAACTCGTGGCATGGGAACTCATCCCTCCTGCCCCGCTAGAACCAAGGTGCACAGAACACATGCAAAAGTGGGGAAAGAATCAATGAAGTATATTCCAGCCTTAGCCAAGGTTTGGTTTGAACTCAGTTCAGTCCTCATTCTATCTGCATTACTTCTTCCTAATTACTATAATTCGTGCCAATTCAGCCAGGACAACACCCTCTCCCTCTCTGCCTCATCTTGCATCAACTGCAGATGATCTCGCAAGCACTAGGTTAAATCTGCAGAGTGCCTGGTGCTGATGCTGAAAAAGACGCCACATACCACGGGGCTGAAGAAGAGAGAAGATCCATTAGCGAGAAAGCCCACAACATAATTAAGAAACAATGGTTTGGCTGCTTTCTCTTCACAGGCCTCATTTGTCCGCCCCCTCCCCCCCCCCGCCCCGGTCCTCTCCCCTGGCTTTAAAATTCCTTACTGATTTGAATTAAGCTTGACCCACGGTATGAACCTGCTTAGAAAGAGGGCACTGCTGGTTTTCCCAAGCTAAATCAGCTCTCATTTTCTAGGCGATTTGCTCTTTATAGATCATTTTGAATTTATTAAAGGCTGATGTACCCATTCCAGCTAATGCTATAGAACTACCAGCTCATCCAGTCACTATCCAATTAGCAGCCTCTGAATTTTTTGTCCCCTCCTTGGGAGCTCCCAAAAACCTAGAGGCCAGCTAGGCTGCTGCAAGCAGCGAAGCTTTTCTCTGTCATGGGTGCAAGGAGAAACATTCCATTCTCTCTTTATCTTAATGAGTTGAGGAATCAGTGAATGCCAAGAGGAAGCCAGAGGGATGTCAATATTAGTGTCAATGAGCTGGCAGTTGGTACGCTCTGTATTTCTAATCACGTCACCCCTGATAAACCCTTTGCAAATATTTCCCACAGGCATGGGGACTGCAATTCTTCAAAATGTCATGGTCTGAGATAAATCGGGGGTAGGGGTGGGGGAGGGGAGAAATGCCTCCTTCTCTGTTCCACGCAGCCCTCCCTGCACTACCAGCACCAAACCCCTGGGCTCACTCATTCATATTGCTACATACAGGATCCGAACTGATCTAAATCCCCAGAACTTCTCTGAGTTCAGCTGGGCTGATTCACACTAGCTGAGGCTCTCGCCCGGAGGATCTGACTGGACAAGAAATAACCTTGTGGGGCCAGACTTTCAAAAGAGTTTGGGGCTCCAATAGGGCACCTAAATTAGGGCCAACACTCATCAGCTCCCATTGCCAGTTACTTAGCTGCCCAGATGGAAGCCTGACGATTCTGAACTTAGGCCACATCTACACTACGGGATAATATCGAATTAGCTAAAATCGGTTTTATAAAACTGACGTTATAAATTCGATTTAATGTGGCCACACTAAGCACAGTAATTCGGCGTTGTGCGTCCATGGTCCAAGGCTAACGTCGATTTCTGGAGCGTTGCATTGTGAGTAGCTCTTCCATAGCTATCCCACAGTTCCCTCAGTCTCCCCCGCCCCTTGGAATTCTGGGCTGAATCATTATTGTCGCGGGTGGTTTGAAAAAAATCTCCAGGGTACACAGCGCTGACTGACAGTGTAACGGAAAGCCAAGAATCAAATGACGCTCTGGAGGGAGGGAGGGGTACTGAGGACTCCAGCTTATCCCACAGTTCACGCAGTTTTGAAAAGTATTTGCATCGTTGGCTTGAGCTCCCAATGTCTGTAGGTTCAAACACAGTGTCTGGCGTGGTTCGTGGGATAAGCTCCTCAGTTTCTTTCCCCACCACCACCACGTGAAAGAAATAATTTCTGCTTTTTCAGTCTTCACCCCATTGTACTGAATGCTTTCGGTGGTAGACGCAATGACTGCAAGCAGTGAAGAGCAGTATCGCTTCTTCTCCCTCCCCGTATGGTAGACGTGCAATAGGACTGGTAACTGTCCTCATGAACCCCTTAGTGCTCCAATGCTTTTAACTGAATATAGGGGTGCCTGGGTAAGAACAGGAATGATTCCTGGTCACTCCCAGTAGATAGGACAGAACGGCTGGTAACAGTCTTCATCATAGCAACTGGGGGCTGGCTTCAAATCAGCCCCCTCCCTTTCCTGTGTAAAGAAAAGATTCATATACTGCCTGACTGTCATAGCAGCCACCCATGCTGTGCTCCTTCTCCCCACACCCTTAATGTCCTGCCTGGACTATCATCGTGCCGGGGGCTGCTCCCCTCATTTTATGTCACTAATCAGTGTTTCTTTTCCTGCATTCTTTATTACTTCATGACACAAAGTGCAGGACACTGCCACGGTAGCCCAGGAAGGTTGGGGGAAAAGGGAAGCAACGGGTGGGTTGTTGCAGGGGCACCCCCTGTGAATACTGACACGGAGCAGCTGTGCTCATTGATACACTGGTCGTCTAATACACTTGCCCCTTATTCTAGCAGGACTGACTCTATTTTAGAAACCATAAGGGAGGGATTGACTCGGGGAGTCAATCCCAATTTTGCTTTTGCGTTGCGCCCCGCCGATTTCAGCAAGGGCACTCATGATAGCAGTGGATAGTACAGAGGGGGAGAGATAACGGTCATTTTTCATTGCCAGTTTACTCCGGCAGTAGACGTACAAGACAAAAAGACTGGTAACCATCTCTGCTATCATGCAAAAGCAAGTGAATGCTGCTGTGTAGCACTGGAATATTGCCTCCTGTCCGCGGCATCCAGTACACATACGTGCCAGAAAAAAAAAAGCTGAACGGGCTCCGTGGTTGCCGTGCTATGGCATCTGCCAGGGCAATCCAGGGGAAAACGGCCTGAAAGGATTGTCAGCTGATGTTTTCCCCCGGGAGGGGGGAAGGGGAAAAATGACTGACGACATTGACCCAGAACCATTCAAAATGCTTTGGCATTTCGTCTTCTGTAACGGAGCTCTGATAGAACAGATTTGTCTCCCCATAAAGCGATCAGATCCAGTATCTCCCGTACGGTCCATGCTGGAGCTCTTTTTGGATTTGGACTGCATCGCCACCCGTGCTGATCAGAGCTCCACGCTGGGCAAACAGGAAATGTAATTCAAAAGTTTGCGGGGCTTTTCCTGTTTACCTGCCCGCTGCATCCGAGTTCAGATTGCTGTCCAGAGCAGAAATCGATTTAAAGAGCCCTTTATATCAATATAAAGGGCGTTGTAGTGTGGACGGGTACAGCGTTAAATCGATTTAACGCTCTTTAAATCGATTTAAACGCGTAGTGTAGACCAGGCCTTAGTGAGTGTTGCTTGTTATTCAACCGATGGGGGTGGGGGTGCTCTGAAAAATGGCTAGGGAAAAAAAGAACACTCTCTTTCCCAGGCACATCACTTTGACCATGTGAGTGTTGCTACACCAGCTGAGAATCTGGTCCAGGCAGTTTCTCTTTTGGAGCAAGGGACCAATTTTGTGGCTGCAGAGTTACAGAATACACAGGGCCTTTGTGACTGGGCACTTGGGCCATGTGGCATATTTATCTGCATCCTGGTTGGAGAACAAACTTTTTAAACAGGATGCTAAGGAACTATGAACAAAGCAGAAATGCTAGACAGCTGTAAACTGTACACTCAAAAAATGGTCTGGCCATTCCAGTGCCTGGGAAAAATGCTTAGTACACAAGCAAAGTCAACTCACCCCTTTTATTTGTGAAACTATTTGCGAATCACTTCTTTCGACTCATGGTTGTATCCCTTTAATACAGACCTCGTGTGGAATAGGGTCTGGGGAACAATGGTAAACTACTGCTCTTCCACCAAAGCTCTCTCTCCAATTGTCACTTATGTTCTTCATGTATCTAGGTGTCTTAGATATTTAGTTGGCTCTCGTACCATAGTAGCTGAGCATTGCCCAATCTGTAACATATTTATCCTCACAACGTCCCCATAAGATGAGAAAGTGCTATTATCCTCATTGTACAAATGGGGAAATCAAGGCATAGAGAGACTAAATGACATGCTCAAGGTCACATAGGAAGCTGGCAGATCAGGGAATGGAATCTGGGTCTCTCAAGTCCCATGCAATCAACCTAACTATCGAACTATCCTTCCTGTGCTAGTGTAGGGAAGGCAGTGCATTCTAGAGGACAGAGCACTGGATTGGGACTCAGGAGAACTGAGGTCTATTTCCATCTCTTCTACTGGGCTGCTGGGTGACCATGGGCAGGTTATTTCACTGTTCTATGCCTCAGTTTCCATCAGCAAAATGGGGATAATATTGCTGACTTCCCTTTGTAAAGCACTTTGAGGTTAACTGATGAAAAACTCTATATAAGAGTTAGATATGTTTATTCATACTTGTTGTTTACTTATTATAGCACTGTATGTGTTAGGCACTTCCCAGATATCCCAAAGTGATGGTCCCTTTCCCAAGGAGCTCCTGGTTTGAGGGGCAAACTAGTAGACGGAAGTGTGGGCAAGGGAAACATTAAATAGCAATTTTTTAGTGTAAGCAAGTAGACTTGGTGCATGCAGCACTATAAGAGAAACTTCAGTGTGAACTGGCATAGTGAATGAGCTCTGGTAGATCATACCATGCGCATGCTGGTTTAATATGCCAATGAGCTGAATTCAAGATCTTTTCTTTCCCTGGGATGCTACAAATACCCATTGGGCTAAAGATCTATGGAGAATTGGTATTTAGTGTTGTAGAAATGCCTGCATGAAGTTTAAATTCTGCAGGGATTTTTTTAAAGGGGTAAATGTTGCATTCTGTAGTCTGTCTGCAGTGTCTTCCGCTTTCCTGGAACTGGAGACAGAAGGTAATGAGGCTTGAAAAGCAAGTTTCCCTCAATGCTGCAGTGCTGAAATGCAAATATCTAGCATATGTGGCTGGAAAACCCCTTTCACATTCCTTCCAGACTAGTTGGAGGAGCAAGAGACCAGGAATCCAATCTAGGTCTTCTGCCTCTTCGTGCAGAGTCTTTGCCTCCAGGCCACAGGCTTTGAATGGAATTAAGATCAAAATGTTATGACTAGGGCTGTTGATTAATCGCAGTTAACTCACACGATTAACTAAAAAAAATTAACCTTGATTAAAAAGAGTAATCATGATTAATCACACTATTAAACAATAGAATGCCAATTGAAATGTATTAAATATTTTTGGATGTTTTTCTACATTTTCAGATATATTGATTTCCATTACAACACAGAATATAAGTGTACAGTGCTTACCTTATATTTATTTTTTATTACAAATATTTGCATTGTAAAAATGATAATGAAAGAAATAGTAACTTTTCAATTCACCTCATACAGGTACTGTAGTGCAATATCTTTATTGTGAAAGTTGAACTTACAAATGTAGATTTTTTTTGTTATATAACTGCACTCAAAACCAAAACAATGTAAAATTTTAGACCCTACAAATCCACTCAGTCCTACTTCTTGTTCAGCTAATCTCTAAGACAAACAAGTTTGTTTACATTTACAGGAGATACTGTTGCCTGCTTCTTATTTACAATTTCACCTGAAAGCGAGAACTGGCATTCATATGGCACTTTTGTAGCCAGCGTTGCAAATATTTACAAGCCTGATATGCTAAACATTTGTATGCCTCTTCGTGCTTCAGCCATCATTCCAGAGGACATGCTTCCATGCTGATGATGCTCCTTAAAAAAATAATGTGTTAATTAAATTTGTGATTGAACTCTTTGGGAGAGAATTGTATTTTCCCTGCTCTGTTTTAACTGGATTCTGCTATATATTTCATGTTCTAGCAGTCTTGGATGATGATCCAGCACATGTTTGTTTTAAAAACACTTTCACAGCAGATTTGACCAAACTTAAAGATTTCTGAAAATAGCTACAGCACTCGACCCAAGGTTTAAGAATCTGAAGATCCATCCAAAATCTGACAGGGATGAGGTGTGGAGCATTCTTCCAGAAGTCTTAAAAGAGCAACACTCCGTTGTGGAAACTACACAACCCAAACAACCAAAAACGAAAATCAACCTTCTGCTAGTGGCATCTGACTCAGATGATGAAAATGAACATGTGTCAGTCTGCACTGCTTTGGATCATTATCGAGCAGAACCCATCATTAGCATGGACACATGTCCTCTAGAATGATTGTTGAAGCATGAAGGGACCTATGAATCTTTAGCGCATTGGGCATGTGAATATCTTGCAACGCCAGCTACAACAGTGCCATGCGAACACCTGTTCTGACTTTCAGGTGATATTGTAAACAAGAAGTGGGTAGCTTTATCTCCTGCAAATTGTAACCAAACTTGTTTGTCTGAGAGATTGTCTGAACAAGAAGTAGGACTGAGTGGACTTGCAGGTTCTAAAGTTTTACACTGTTTTATTTTTGAATGAAGGGTTTTTTTTTTTACATAATTCTACATTTGTAAGTTCAACTTTCATGATAAAGAGATTGCACTACAGTACTTCTATGAGATGAACGAAAAATACAATTTCTTTTGTTTTTTTAAAGTGCAAATATTTGTAATAAAAATAAATATAAAGTGAGCACTGTACACTTTGTATTCTGTGTTATAATAGAAATGAATATATTTGAAAATGTAGAAAAACATCCAAAAATTTAAATAAATGATATCCTATTATTGTTTAACAGCACAATTAATTGTGATTAATTTTTTTAATCGCTTGACAGCTTGAGTTACAAGCTGAGGTGAACTTTCTGCAGAAGGTAGGCCAGAAGGACAGGAGCTTCTGAGATGATCATTGTAAAGTTAAGTGATATATTGTTCTAGCCTCTAGATGTCTCTGTGTTGTGTAGAACTCCAGATACAGCGTTTGGTACTTTGTAAAGGGGACAAAATTGGGATTCAGGCCAGGTGGATGCCTGTTTGTTCTGTAGTTCATAGCGGTTGTCTTTCATGAGTGTGTCATGTTTAAGATGGGCTATGATGGCAGGTGTCCTAGCAATCCTGACAGACTGGGGGAAAAAATGAAGCCATTTGACTGGCTTCAGCAACAGGAAGATGTCGCCTGGATTTGAAGGTTGGCCTGCAAAGAGTTGTACCCTCTAGGGACCATCGTCTTCAGTCCCAGGGAAGCATTTCCAAATGGAGCAAGAATGCTCAGCTGAGGGCAAGGGTCAGAACAAGCTCAGGGTATCCTAGAATATCACACTAGAGTCTTGCAGAAAAAACAATGTTGAAGGCTCGTGCTGCATTGCAAACAGGTCTGGGAACAATGTTCCTGCTAACTTGGAGAAGGAAATTCCACAGATCCTTTTCCTCATTAGAAAAATCAAGCTAATAAGTGAACTCCATCCCCAGCTGTTGTCAAGCGTGCACACACATATATGTAGGGCCAGACTGTCTCTGGTCCTAGCAGGATCAACCAAATGCAAGGAACTGCTTCTCCCCCGCCCCCCCCCCCCAGGTAATTCACATATAAAGGCCAGACACGATTGCAGTCCCTGTGGTTGCTAATGAGCCCAAAGGAGGCAAGGAGGGACAAGCAGGAGGCAGGGATAAGGATTTCCCACACCTCATGGAGCTGGCTGGGTCCATTCATTCAAAGGAAGATGTATGCTAGGTACGTCCATTGCCCTTCATGCTAGGAAAAGATTGTGCCTTTGGACGCTACATCCCCTTGGGCAAAGTAGCTCCATAATGTCCCCAATAAGGGGCCATTGCATGCTAAGAAACTGAGGTGTGTACACGTATGGATAACATAGTCATCAGCCGTGGTTACTCACATACTGTCAAGAGGAGGCACGAGCCTTTGAACTCAGGGTCTTTGGCAACTACCTTTGCCCTGAGCAGCCCATGGAGCCATGCCATAGCTTAGCAGGTAAGGAGAAACAGTGTGTCTGTCAGGCCAGGAGAGGGTAGAAGACTCACGAGACAGTTTACTGCTGAATTCCCTTCATTATTGTTTAAACCAGACCTTATCCACTGTCCTGGGGCCACAGCACAAGTGAATGGTGCATGGTCACTGTTGAAATCTGAACTCAGTCCCTTGAGGCAAAGACTACTCTAGAAACAGCATTTGCAGCCCCTTCAGGGAGGAGGGAAGGAGCATTTTATGCCACTTTGTTTCCAGGATTGTCTCCTCTTCTGATGAGGGACAGCACTTCTGTCTACTGAGCACCATCTCCTTGTCCATTTGATAGACCTGGAACATCTACTGGAGTTTACATCTACACTGCAAAAAAGACCCACAACAGCAAGTGTCAGAGCCTGGGTCAACTGACTCAGGCTCACAGGGCTCGCGCTACAGGGTGAAAAATAGCCGTGTAGATGGGTTTCAGAGCCAGGACTCAGCCTAAGCCTGAATATCTACATGGCTATTTTGAGCCCTGTGGCACAAGCCAGTTGACACAGGCTCTGAGATTCACTGCCATGGGGTCTTTTGCTGCAGTGGAGACACAGTGCTAACCTCCATTTCAGGCAGCCCACCACCAGGTTGGATGTGGAGCCAACGATTCAGGAATCAGCAGATTTGGACCCAAGAACCCCAAGCAAAGATCAGGGTCCCATTGCAATAGGGGACTATACAGTGAAACCCCAAAGAAGGCAACCCCTGCCCCAGAGAGCTCACAACCTACATGTCAGACAAGATATACAGCAAATGAACTAACCACACAAATGGGGTGGGGCTGGGGCAGTGGGGCTGAAATAGCCAAATGAACATTAGCAGAAAAGCAGAAGTGGCTGCTTGCCAATAGCCTAATCAAGCCCTCTGCTAAGCGTTTCCTCTTCCAGTCCCAGGCAGACGTGCCATCAGAACAGCCTTTGCTGCTGGGTTCCAGCACTCCCACCACTGGTCCCGGCTAGAATCTGAATGTGAAAGGAACTTCCCTGAAGGGTTCTGAGCTTAGCAGAGGCTCAGCCCATGATCAAATCTAGAAATCACGAGTAAAAGTTCAACGAGGTTAACTTTTCCCCTGGACCTGTTTAGCCAGCCCTCAGTTCACTGGGTTTAGCTATTTTTAATTTGGTGCTATGAAAACAGATTGTGTACCGGCTGGGATTGCATCCCTTGTAGCAAAGCGTTTTGCAAAGTGGTGGCCCATACGTACATTTGAACTGCGACAGACCTCGGACATTGGGGACAAGCTTCCCCATCTTCAGTGAGTGTATAAACCTATTATGTAGCTTGTTCTCCCTGGCTACGGGCTAGACCACATACAGACTGGTATATAAAACTGCTCCCACCTGTGAGCTAACAGACCTGCTCCTTTAACTCAAGCAGTAGCATCTCATGCTTTTATAAAACCCTGAGGTCCCAAGTTTGCTCCTGCAGGTGATCCAACGTGGGTCATCATTACTTAGCTCTCCACTGCTGTCTCCAAGCTGTACAATGGGACCGCTCAAAACTGCACATGGAAAACCAAGATAAAACCTTCTACCTCAGAAGCACACCCCCATAACCAGCTGAGCCAATGAGAATCTCCTATACCTGTTTGCAGTACAGGACCCATGGCATACAACTGAACTGATCCGATTCCATCCAGTTAGCAGGAAATCTACTACACTGGGCAACTCATTACCGTGTATGCTTTCCATACATTGTCCACCAACTGTTTCTTCGCAAGAGGCAACATGGTCTAGTGGACTGATCCCTGGGCCAGGAGCCAGGAGCGCCTTAGCATTAATCCCATCTTTGCCATCTACTTGCTGTGTGGCTTGGGCAAAGTATAACGGCTCTGTCTCAGCTTCCTCCTGGTCTGGAAGATGAGGATAACGATACTGACTTACCTACCTCATTGGGGTATCATGAGGATTATTAGTACATGCTTTTGCAATGCTTTGAAAACACAGAGGGTGCTAAAGTAGGTGTATTATAAAATCAAAACATTTGAAATAATCCACAGCAGTGAGAGCAGAGCAGATGAGTTCCCGCTATAGTCTCCGAAGGACGGCAAGGAGCGAACAAAGCTGCGGCAGCCAAAATGTTATAAAACAGCAAATGCTGAATGTATGTGTATGTGTATAGAACAGCAGTCTGGATCCAGCTTGAATTGATTCATGTGGTTTTTAACTTAGATTACCCAAGCTTTCATGGAAAGAGGCTCACATTTCTGCTGCTGATTCCTAACCCTGGTTTTTATTTTTTTTTCCTGGAAAGAACTCTTCCGAATCCTCCTGTGTTACGTGGCTGGATGGATTGGTGTGTCCTGTTTTTCATCCCTTTGCCCCCAAATGGCACTCTACCTCACTTCATTTAAAATCGTGGGCTAGGGGAATGAGAAAATGACTTTAAAAAATACGAAACAAAACAAAAATCCCAACCCGTGCAATACATTTTTCCCGCAGCAAAAGCAGACACACATCTGGAGAGTGTTTTGACAAGGCTGTTCGAGGAATAACCAGAACAGTATCCTTTGCTTCATATTATTACGTGACTACCACATTAAAAGTGATTGGGGCTGGGAACCCATAAGAACTATTTAAAAAAAAGAGCTAATTGGGGGAAAAAAACCCAAACACAAAGAAAGCCCCTCTCCTGTAAGGAAGAATTTCCATTTGGTCAGAATGTGAAACAGCTTTGCTAAAAGTGATACTGCTCAGGAGTCAGTAGTTACAGAACTTGCTGTTTATTTAATCCTGCTTTTCCCATTGGGATAATTTGAGGGACGCATGGAAGTATGGTTAGGCTGGGGAGGCGAAGTCCAGTTCATGTTAAGAAAAGCAAAGGGAAGTGAAGCGCTTTGCAGTTCCAGAAAGACGTGAACATCAGACAGAACAGCAGCCAAGCAAATTGTGAAGCTATGGAGCTGGGTAGAGCAGAGACAAATCACATGGGGAAGAGTCAGTGAACTCAGCAGAACCGGGGCAAAGAGCACCATGTTTTTAACCTTCAGGGGGATTTCTGTTTTGTAACAATGGCTGAGGATTGCAACATTTGAATCTGGATCGGAATTGTTCT
Organism: Chelonoidis abingdonii; assembly: GCF_003597395.2. Lineage (NCBI taxonomy): Eukaryota > Metazoa > Chordata > Testudines > Testudinidae > Chelonoidis > Chelonoidis abingdonii. The sequence continues at coordinate 4,978,221 of NC_133777.1, forward strand.
AGAGCTTTGGTTTGTTTTGCTTTGGGGCCATTTTTAGATTTTCTTTTCAATTACTTCGGACCTGATCCAAAATGTGTTGAGGTCAATGGGAGTGTTTCCATTGAGGGCCTGTGTCTTTTTGTTCTGTTTGTACAGCACCAAGCACAAATAATAAATAATAAGTTCTATGGGCTCTGGATCAGGCCCCTAATGAGTGAAAAAGCCTAAAATGTGGTCCCTTGAAAGTTTTTAATTAACATAACAAGGAGTCTGGTGGCACCTAAAAGAGACTAACAGATTTATTTGGGCATAAGCTTTCGTGGGTAAAAAACCCACTTCTTCAGACGCAGATGGAGTGAAAATTACAGATACAGGCATAAATATATATTAGCACATGAAGAGAAGGGAGTTACTTTACAAGTGGAGAACCAATGTTGAAGGCCAGTTCAGTCAGGGTGGATGTGATCCACTCCCAATAATTGATGTGGAGGTGTCAATACCAAGAAAGGGTGTTTCAAGTTCACAGGGCTCAGGCTGCAGGGCTGTTTAATTGCAGTGTAGAGTTCCAGGCTTGCTCTGGACCCTGGGCTGGAGGACCCTGCGAACTGGGAAGGTCTCAAAGCTCGGATCACAGTTGTGGTTGGAATGTCCACACCACAATTAAACAGCTCCGCAGCCTGAGTCTCATGAGGTCGATTCAGTTGGCCCAGGCCAGCCTCTGGTGTCTAACTGCAGTGCAGACATCCCCTCAGAGAACATGCCACAACCGCTTTCTGGAGTTCCTAGGACAAATTCATCACCAGGGTTACTCCGCTTAAGTCACAACGGATGGACGTGTCTCTCAGTTACACTTTGTCTTACAATTCCTTCCCTGGTGTGTACATTACACTCCCTTTCTGCAAGTACACAGGGACTATACATCCCTCAGTGTGCATTTACCTTCCCAGCCCTGTTCTGATCTGAAGAGCACTCTAGGGCTGACCGTCCGTTTAGAAAGGAAAAAGTTTGATGGGACATAGAGGAGGCACAAATGAAAATGGAATCAAAACACAACATTGGTAAATAACTCTTGTGCCAAAAGCCTTCTGCTTCCTGTCTCTCTCTTCTGCACATTTCTTGATGAGCTGCATTTGGCAGAGCAAAAAGCACCTGAAATCCTTTATTGGATTGTTCTGAGGGGATATAAAGCGTTTCTGGGAACCAATAGAAAACAGAATAATAAGAGCCATCATGACAGCTGCATTCCAAAAGCAGACTAATAGCAGAAAGACAAAGGAATGGTAGAATAATCTGTAGTGAAATAAAGATTTTAATAGCAAAACCAATTCTTCAGAGAGTGAATATGATCCAAAGCAAACCATATCCTTATATATAGGGATCTGGGAGAGAAAAAAAAAAGGAGATTTTTTTCTTTTTAAAACCAAATTACTCCGCACGGAGCAGTTTCAAATCTGCTGCTAAATTATTAAACTCCTGCACTGGGGAAAAGAGATAAAATAAACATCCACCATTTCAATCTTTTCATAAATGAAAGATGTTTGGGTGAGTGGAAAAGCAGATTGCCCATGAATAACCAGGCAATTGAAATAATATCATCAGATGTTTGGTGAGCCTGGGAAGATGTGGCTTCTAAATAAATCAACAGCTTTATTCTGCTTTTTTAAAGGAAGAAAAAAAATCACTGCACTGGGCTCTTAGTGCCAAATTTCCCCCCGGTCGGTGTCTATGGCTGGAGGAAATGGATCGTGATGCATTTGATGTAGGAGGTGAAGAATTTGAATGTGGCTGAAGGAGTCTAGTGGAAAGGACAATTAGGAGGAAAGAAGCAGTAACTGATATTGGATTATGTCACGCAGCACAGTGTATGGGTTAGAATGTGTTTTGTGGCACATGTGAGCATTATCCTCCAATCAAGAAGACAACTGCCTGGTGCTAGTGTGGTATTGTACATATAACTATAAGGTAAAAGGGAACCATTCGGGCATGGAACCTAATCTCTTTATTTGTGCAGAGTTATAAGTTGCCAAGTTATTTGTGTCTAGGAGCAGAACACAGGAAGACTATGTAGCTAAGTCCCTTGTTAACATGGCTGAGCAGACATATCCCTTCTCCATTCCTTTTAAGACCCTGGTCACTTGTGGTTAGGGGAGAGGGCACAGAAGAGGTCTGAGAGCAACTTCTGCACAGTGCACGGCTGTGTCTACTGCAGTGCTTAATGCTAACTGCAAATTTATGTATGTAGCCACCACTTATGCTAGTGTCGCAGAACGTCCTGCTGCACCCCATGCAGGGACTAGCAGCATCAAAGGCTAAACTGATTCCAGGGCAGGCAATTTGTCCTGTTTTTTACTTCTCCTTATGTAGAGCTGCTGCTATTTGTGGGCACCCCCTGAGAGATGATCTGCCTGAGCTGTCCTCAGAGCAGAGGGCCTGGTTTTCAAAGGTACTGAGGTGACTCATATGTCCCTACACTGACTTTAATTGGAGTTGTGAATGCTCAGCGTTTCTGAAAATCAGACCTTCAAAAACACTGCTCCCGTGGTAATGGAGGAAAGCTCTCGGTGGCATTTCCTACTCAGAGAGCATCAGGAATCAGTGGAATTCCCAGGACAAAGCATGTGATTCCATAATCAGGAGATTTCCTTCCTGATTTCCAAATCAGATAGGTTGGTATAAGTCTGGATAAGAATCTAGGGTTTGGGATTCTGATCAAAGCAAAACAAACCACCTGAGGGTCACTTGTCAATAGCAAAGATTCAATGTTTAGCTTCATTTCTATCAATCATTCTATCTACATGGTCTCTCTGAGAAAGCCTTAGTGCTGTTGTTATAGAAAATAGGCCAAATGTAACTGTCATCAACAAAAACAACATGGGTATGATATTCCCAGCCATCGTGTTAGAGCAGGGGTTCCCAAACTTGGTTTGTGGCTTGTCAGGGTAAGCCCCTGGCGGCCTGCGAGATGCTTTGTTAACCTGAGCGTCTGCAGGTACAGCCACTCGCAGCCCCCAGTGGCCGCGGTTCGCCATTCCTGGCCAATAGGAGCTGCAGGAAGTGGCGCGGGCCGGGCTTACGCTGAACAACCTGCAAACCAAGTTTGGGAACCCCTGTGTTAGAGCAACCTCTAAGGAGCAACCCTCTGTTCTTCAATCACTCAATTGTATTTGTCCAGTCCCAGCTACTCAGTGGGGGTGTTTGGTTTAGAATTTGGACCCAGATTCACAGATTTTAAGACAGAGAGAACCATTGTGATTAGTCTAGTCTGACCTCCTGTAAAACACAGGCCAGGGGATGTCCCTGGATTAATTCCTGCTATAAGAATAGTTTTGTAACAGTTCATTGTAAACCAGGGGTGGCCAGCCTCAGCCTGAGAAGGAGCCAAAATTTACCAATGTACATTGCCAAAGAACCACAGTGATACATCAGCAGCCCCCCATCAGCTTTCCCCCTGCTCCCAGCGCCTCCTGCCCACTGGCAGCCCAGCCAATCAGCGCCTCCCTCACCCGCCCCTCCCCTCCTGATCAGCTGTTTTGTAGCATGCAGGAGGCTCTGGGGGGAGGGGGAGAGCGAGGGCACAGCAAGCTCAGGGGAGGGGCAGGAAGGGGTGGAGTGGGGGCAGGGCCTGTGGCAGAGCCAGGGATTAAGCAGTGAGCACTGCCCAGCACATTGGAAAGCTGGTGCCTGTAGCTCCAGCCCTGGAGTCGGTGCCTATACAAAGAGTCGTATATTAACTTCTGAAGAGATGCATGTGGCTACGGAGCCAGCAGCTGGCCACTCCTGTTGTAAACGTTAGATTTTCAAACTTCCAGCTTCCCACGCTTCCGCTTATTTACATGGCATGGCTTAAGTCACATGGTATTAGATCTGCTTCCTGACTGGGCAGCTTAAGAAAGTAACCAGCGCAGTGCCAATTTTGAATATCATTACAATCAAACAGACCATTTGAAATTTGTTTTCCACAAATATTCATGCTTAAAATTCACCGGTATTACTGCCGACAGAGTTCAACCACTGGAATGTTCGGACAGCAGCATGAAAGGGTCAAAAAACCACCATCAAATTGACATTTATGTTTGAATCTGAACAATTCCCCTCACCCTCCTCCACGCTATTGCCCCAGCTTTTCTTGCACTCACAAAAGCAGGGAGAGTCTGCTGTAAAGGGAGCTTTGTACAGATCTTTGTCAGTATTTACTGACTTGTTGGGAGAAGAACCAGGGTTCAGATAACTGGGGAGATTTGGTCTGGAATCAATACTGTCAGAAAGTAGAAACATTCAGCATGAGGTGAGAAACACAGCACATGGTTATTTCATTATAGTTACTCAGTAAAGTCCCTTTCTTTCAATTAGGATTAAAATAAGGATGAAAGTGGTCTTTGATAAAAGAAGGGCACTTGAAAATGCCTTGGCAGCTAAATGTGGATGATGACCACTCTTTCTTCAATTTTCTTGGTGCAATAAGTTTACACAGCATGATTGGGAGTCGGAAATTAACTTTCCCATGCTGCCTGTGTTAGAAAGCTATATAAACAGCCTCTACTTTTACCCCAAATCGCTCTCTTATAGGAAAAAGCTTCTTGATTCAAATTTCAAAGCGGCATATTGTAAACTTGCTCCTTTGCTGTTACAGGTAAATGGCTCTCAAACATTTCCAATACATCCCGAAAGAGAGAGCCAGACAATGTGCCACTTACAGTATACTTACTTTCCTATCCTGCTGGATGGGGCATTGATTCATGCTGTTGATCAGGCTTAGAACAACACTTGCCTGCTAGGAGATTTGCAGCTATTTGTGTCAGTTCCCTGTTATTCCCTCCAGGGAACAAGTTTAGGGTGAGTGAGAACATTGTGGACATGCTAGAAAAGTAAATATGGTCTCTCCTGGTTTTAGTTGCTATAGGTGTGGGTGTTACTGTAGGCATTTAGGCAGGAAATGAAAGGAAAGCACAGTTCCACCTCCACAAAACATTTAGTGAGAAACAATTCCCCAAAACTGGCTCTGCACCTCTAGAAAGTCCCTAAACTCAAGTGTCCGTACTGCAGAGTAAAGGTATAATGCAGAGAAGTGCTCTTAAGTGGCAGAGGTTTTATTCCTTGGCCCTCGTCACCTGATCTGTAAAATCAGATGACAGGGCTCAATACCTACTGACCACAGAGGTTATTGTTCCACATTGTAAGTAGAATTTTAATAATCAAATACACTTGAGGTACTTTTACACTGCACGTCTCACAGCAGGTGTGGAGTACATATACTGCATGCCCCCAGCATGGATATAAACAGTAGTCTAGGCAATGAGGCACTGCTTAGGCAAGTATAGACACACCAGAACACCCTCTACAGCTCTCTATCTGCCCAAGACATGCCTCCCCTGTCCATACTGCTATTTTTAGCAGCATCCTGCTGCCTCCTCACTGCCAGAGTCTTTTCGTGTTTCAAAGGCTCCCAAAATTTTCCATTACCATTTTCTTTGGCAGTTTTTGTTATGCATCCTGCTCTCATTATTGCCCCTGATCCGTAGCACCTCAACGCACTCTAGCAAATAAGACTTCTTTGGGGAAGCCCTGTGGCCTGTCATAGGCCCGAAGTCAGACTAGATGCTTCAGGCCTCTGAATCAGTGAGTCTACACATCTGAATGAATTAGACTCACGCACAACCACCTTTTCTGTGAAAGGGCAGGAATGGAGGTCCTGCAAAGTTCAGCGACTACCTAGAAGATGTCTTAATTGTAATAATTCGTTCCTGCCCTCTAGCTTTAGCCTATCATGGGCAAACACTGCCACTGTGTCTAGGGGTGGAGGGTGCGGTGGGGGGAATAAGACAACTGCTGAACAGGAAAAAACAACTTTCACTTTGCTTGCAAGCCCACAGCTGTCAACCCTAACTGACGCATATTCCATCCATAACAACAGCTGGAGCAGCCAAAAATGGAATACCAACAGAGGGCTGCTGATTATGAGCTACGCAACTTTAGGAGGTATCGGTTACAACCAGCACCTCACAGATGCCACTTCCGTTCAAAAAATATAAAATGGAAAAAAAAAGAAACCTAACCCACAGATGGAAAAATTATTCGCCTGACACTGGACATTCTTTTTGTTACACAAACCCTGACATGTGTTGCACTATAAAAGGCGAGAGGGAGAGAGAAAAAGAGACAAACTGGAGGAAAAAATTCCCCATGGACTTGATTTTCACCTGTTGTCTCAGAGTGCAGATGCAAGTGTATTTCTGTCATTGAACTAGTAAGATGGACTCTTACAATAACAAAAAGAAGAAGAAAAGTTCGTCATTCTGATGATCAGGCAGCTATTTATTAGATATTTCTAATAATGAAATAAAACAACACTTGGTTCCTATTCAACTTAGCATATAGGAAACTTGATAATAAAGGCTTTTGTGAGCGAGATCTGTGTATATAGCGCTTCTTAAAAACCGCTGGGAAGAAGCTACCGAGCGAGTCAATCAAAGGACCATAAAGTTGGAAAAGATGTGCCAGAGTGTCAGGTACAAGCCTCAAAAAGAACAGGAGTACTTGTGGCACCTTACACACTAAAAAATTTATTTGAGAATAAGCTTTTGTGGGCTACAGCTCACTTCATCAGATTACAGGAACAATCCTGTAATTATTGTGCCCCGTCATCCTGCCACTAATGCCCACCTCGTTGAGTGTCATCTCCGGTTTCACACATTTCTCTCCCCACTATCTCTGTGCCTCTACTTAAAACAGGGGTTCTCAAACTGGAGGTCAGGACCCCTCAGCGGGTCACGAGGTCATTACATGGGGGGGTCGCGAGCTGTCAGCCTCCACCCCAAACTCTGCTTGCTTCCAGCATTTATAATGGTGTTAAATATATTAAACAGTGTGTTTAATTTATTGGGGGGGGTGTCACACTCGGAGGCTTGCAATGTGAAAGCAGTAGCCAGTAAAAAAGTTTGAGACCCATTGACTTAGAACAACACTGAAATCTCTCCAGTAGGGAGCTACCTCTTATGTTTGTCAGCCTATATCCATGAAGGAGGTCCGGTGGCTGAAGTGTCATCATACTGACAGCTTCAACTAAAGACGTCAATGCTCTTCATAATGATGAAGATACCAAATGTGGTGATGAGTGTCTATATGATCCAGGAAACATTCATAAAAATCCTTTACATTTCCAAAGCACTCTACAAACAGTGATTAGTTCCAATACTCAACCTCCATGGTTTTCCTTTGCCATAGTTTGTGTCAATGTTTCAATGCTTTGTTCCATGCCTATTTTTAAAGCAATCCATTCAATAAAAGCCACCGTAGTCCTGAACACTATGACCCCTGAGAGCCACTCAGAACTGGGAGGATGGTTCAGCCAGCACATTTGTGTTGCCACCTGAGCATGTGCAAATGGCTCACAAAACTTTAGCTATTTAAAAGTGAAAGCTGTCTAAGCAGAGCGTGAGTGCATTTACCACACTGCAGGGACGGTTCCTGCATTGGCAGAGGGATGGATTCCCTGACACTATCCATTGTTTCTAACTCTAATTCCTGTGGTCTTATGCAAAGAGAGATTGCAACAAGGACTCAAGTGGTATCCCAATAGCAAGGCACATCTGTCCCCCTTCCTTCTCTTGTCTCCCTACATCTATATTTTCAACTAAATTCTAGGGAATCAAAGCTTTTCCCAAATGCAACAGTGACCAGCTTTGGGGTTCAGGTATTATAGAAATAGGCCCATGACTGGGTTTTAGGGTGACCAGATAGCAAGTGTGAAAAATTGGGATTGGTGGGGGCCTTATAAGCACCTATATAAGACAAAGGCCCAAATATCGGGACTATCCATATAAAATTGGGACATCTGGCCCCTCTACTTGGATTTGGGGCTGGTTCGGAACTTCCCAAAGCTTGGTTCTGTCTACCAGCCCCATCTCAATCAACTACCATTTATTTATTTCTACAACAGGGGCCAGGTCCTTCCCATCCGTCTCAGCCCTGAATATAACTCAGTTGATTCCTTTTGCTGCTTTCTCTTTTGCAAGGGGGTGAAAAGGCAGTGACGGAGTAGGTGCAGCGGTAACTGTTGCCAGGAACCTCAGCCTCCCTATTAAAGTGTGCCTCCCTATTAAAGTGTGCTGGAAATGTTTGTTCGTGGGAGAACGTTCTGGTGACAGGTCCTAAAATAATTCTGGAGGTGAGCTGAGTGAGCGACATTTGTAATGAGCATGAGTTGGTGGATCTGGCATCACTTGCAGCAGAGTGCTGAGCTCCCAGGGGAGGCAGTTACGCCCCCACTGGGCCTAATTTAACAGAAAGTTAGGGAGTTAGACTTCAGCCTGAAGCCAGCCAGCTTGCTTTAACTTTCCCCATTACTCTGATAAAAGATAAACATTAACTCTTGGCAGATTTAAGTCGAGATTTAATGTCTGACTATTTGCAAAGCCTTTAGGGATACATAACTCTGTTGTGAATCACCTCCACTCGAGTCACAAACAAATGTGTACAGCATGGCTGGACAGGAGACATGCTGTTTCCTCCACTGCCGGAGTGACATCATAGAAAGTTAACCCTCATCAGGCAGAACAGCAAGAGCCTTCCACAACAAGGCTGCTGGTGGACAGAATCAATTGAATTCTTTGTAGCCGGTGATGTTTTATTTCCAGGGGTTTTTTTCGGTTGAGATAGCCATGCCAGAAAATCCACATAGGCCTTAGTCCCCAAAAAGTAATCCATGAGTGCCCTGGCTTTGCAGGAAACTTGTAATATTTGCCTGAGAAAACATCCAGATCTATAATAGTAAGACTTCAACCACCCATAAGATATAGAAAGGGCTGTGAATCCACATGCTTCTAGGTATAAGATAACTTCTGAATAATGGGGTCAGGAAGAAATTTCCTTGGAGGCAGGTTATTCTATAACTCCCTACTGTATCTCCCTCTACAGCATCTGATATTGGCCACTGTCTGAGACAGGATCCTGGACTAGATTGACCCCAGGTCTGAGCCAACGTGGCAATTCCTGTATTCTTTTGGGTTTTATTACCAGCTCACAACTCAGACCAGGAGAACTGAAAAGTTTACAAATGTTTTCAGCAAACCTATACCCATTTCTGAGTTAACCAGGTCCAACTATGATTTTCTGCTGAAACTCCAGATGGAGGTGTGCCCCATAAAGTTCAGATTTGGATCGAGATCCAGAAGCTTTATCGAAGTTCTGATATTTTGGTGTGTAGAGCTGGGGTACTCAGATACCACATGGATGGGGCCATCTAAAGACCTGCTAGAGTGACAGGAGGCTATGAAATTTGGATCAGAACCTTAAGTCCATGGGCATTTAACTTAATGTAAACTAGGAACAGCATCCACATGGGGGAGCTACAGCTTTGCAGTTTGGTGCGCGCTGCTATCCATGCTCCTGTAGTCCCAACTGCAGGGGAGTGTAGACATAGCCTGTGTCACTAAGTGGCAAGCAGAGATATTTAGAGACACAAACAGGAAGACACTTTTGTAGTCTTCTTATTTTTTATTGTTCAGATTGCGGTAGCACCTGGAAGCCCCGTTATGCAAGGAGCTGTACAAGCTAGGATATCTGCCCCAGAAAGTTGATGACCTAGATTTATGGCAAGATGCGACAAGGGGTTTTTTTCAATGGGAGGTTATTACATTTATAAATATGTTAATATGATGCAACGCACAGTGATATAGCCAGACATGCAACTAGGGACTGGTGAAGCACATGTGCAAATACATATTGTCTACAAGCAAGTCATGGACTTAGGGGTGCTTGGTAATGCTTGATTTGTAAAAGCAGAGATCCCAAATCAAAAGTGTTTGGTTGAGGTGGAGGATGAAAGGCAGTTGGAGGATGAAAGGATACAAGCGAGGGTGAATCCTTAACCTCAGATTAGCCCCCAAAGCAACAAGCTCACAGCTTCTAACATGTAGCTTTGCACTGTGACTCATCTGCACAAACCTTTCACACACTCACGCTCCACCAGTATCACTATCTCCTCCTCCCCACTTCTCCAGCTTCCCAAACTACTTCTTCCTGTGGTACACTGGCTCCCTGCACTCCGACTCCCTGCTCCTCCTCGCTCCCCCAACCAATCACTTTTCCTCTGTCATCACCCACCTCCATATCCACTTGCTGTCCAAGAAGCCTCCTCAACCCACTTCTTGTCTCCTACTATCCATTTAATCCTCCCCATCTGGCTCCCAGCTATCATTCCCCATCTGACTTCTCCTTCCAAGCCTCAGGTGATTCAAACACATACAGGGGGTAGGAGGACATAGCTCGTATTCATGGAGACCACCTCCCTAAGTTATGCTCAATGTACAGGGATGGTCTGCAGATCTGCTCACGCAATAGCAGGTAGCCAATCACACTTTTTGACTAGTGATGGGCCCAGATTCAAATTGCCATCAAACTTGAGGGAAGCCTGGATGCAAACTTTGCAACTTTTACCCATTCCTGCTTTTAGGTCTTCACGCGTAATTCCATGGCAGTCTTTCCATTGACTTCAAATGAGCTTGGATCTGATCTTTAATTCCATTGGGTTAGGAGGAGAGCTTTCTGGAGAGACAGAGGGGAACGTTAGTACAAAAATAGGTGAAGAAATTCGATGGGCACTTATAAAGCCATCTGTCTCAGATGGTTTTAGACAGAACAAATCCTTCATCTTGGCAAAGGGTTAGACTAGATGACTCTTGCAGTCCCTTTTAACCCAATGGTTCTGTGATTCCCTGACCCCCTTCCTGCACGTTGCATGCTTTTATGCTGAAACAAACCTATATACAACTGTTTGCACAAAACCTGACAAAAGCAGACCAGTCACCTCCTGCCATTTAACTACTAACAACGGAATTGTGATGATTTTCAATTCCAAAATATATTTTAAAAATATAAACAAATAATACACATTTATTTTAGGGCTGCTGTCATAGATCAACGAAGACTTTTTACACATGTGTCTGTCATGTTTAGTTCCTATTGCTCAGGCTGAAATTGTCAAGGCATCACTTTAAAATTCCTGGGTAGTGGCTAGATTTAATTTTAGGAAAGCATCTGGAGAAAGGCTACTCCTGCTGCCGGGATGGTGTGAAGATACTTCTCGCTAGGCTTCATCTCCAGGCAAACTAAGGGCAGAAGAGGACATGATTGCCTTTCAGAAATAGTTGAACTGGTTTGGCTGAAATAAGGAGTTACCCTGCTCATGCCCTCAAAGTTTAAACCAACCCTGAGTTGAATTTTGGACAAACTGAATTGTCAGCAATTTCCCCCTAAAATGTCAAGAGTTTTTACATCATGTTCTCAACAAATCACTTGCCAAATAGAGGTTTTATATTGGTTTTAAGGTTAACAAGCTCCCTCCACCCATCAAAAATGTTCAGATTTCTATACCTCGGGTTACTTAGAACATAAGAACAGCCACCCTGGGCCAGGCCATAGGTCCATCTAGCCTAAGATCCTGTCTTCCAATCATTAGGGTAGGTCTACAATAGAGCTATGTTAACCTCTACCTTGCTCCACCAGAAGGACTTTTTCTGTTGAGGTAGGAACACCATGTCAGGACAGCCGGGTGTCCGGCCATGGGTGGAGCCGGAGCAGACTACCTGGCAACTGGGAGTGGCTGCTGTCATTAGAAGCCTATAACCTCTCTTGGGGTCACCTGGCTAGACCTTTGCTTGTGGATTGGAAAGACCCTTAGGACTCAGATGACTCACCAGGCTCAGAACAATCATCACACAGCACCACCCTGAACTATTAGCTACGGTGACAGAAGCCTCTTCTGGTGGCAGAACTGCATCTTGTTGGACTAGCTATGTCAGGAGGCTGTGTGGTTTTTCACATCCCGGACTGACACAGCGATACTGGAAGAAATTTTAAGCATAAACCAGGCCTTACATAAACGAAGTTAGCTACTAACTAATTTGCTGAGTTCATTTTCATCAGGGACTTATCTGTACTGGGTGAGTTAGAAGCTATCCCTGTTAAAATCCTTGAAAAATATGTTTATTTTAGGACCATAACAGTCAGAGATGGAAAAAATCTATTTGAGCCAGAGACCTCCAAAACAGTGCAAAAGAATGATGCCTCTGTAATTAGTAACAGAATGATCAGCTTATAAAAAATAGCAGTTTTACAGTGACTGTTTATAGACGATTTTGTGCATGTTTTTTTCTGAACACTCATTCCAGAACCATTCCCACACAGAATATATCAAGTATCCAAATCAAAAATACTTTTGCTAATGGCTGGATTGTCCCTTTATTTATCACCCAGATTCGGAGGCAGTGTATTTAATAGTATCCCTTCATCCCTGAAAACAATCCAGGGAAGGAACAATATTTGCCTTCCTTCCGCTTGCTAGTGAAATATGTGATTAATAAATTCTATTGAGTTTATCCTTGTCAACAATTCAATCTAATCCAATCCTGCAAAAAAAAAAAATACATGTGTTGCCAGTATAATACTATTAGGATGATAATCAATATCTTGTGACCTGGAGATTATAGGTCAAATTTCAGGTTTCACTGCAAATCTAAGAAATATTATGGGTCTTTGTTCCCCTCTAGTGGCTGGTCCACATAAGATTTTTATGAGTCTGCTACACTTCTAGCTTAAACCTTTAGCTCAAGGGATAAAGGCTCATGGTTTTAGTTTTTTGGTCCCGTCTTCAAATGCTCTTGTAATTCCAAGCTGGGTTGTTACAATACTGTCTGTCTGCCAGTCCCTTATAGCAGAGGAGGCATTTGCATCTGACTTTTCATCCAGAATTAGTTGATCAGCTACAATTGCTCAAAAAGCTGTTAACAGTCATGGAACTGCGTCACTTAACCTGGCGTAAATCAGGAGTCAATGGAGCAAAGTCACTTTGGAGAATCCTTTCAAAATCAATAGAGAGAAATTAGTGTAAATGAGCAATAGGCCCTAGAGGTTCATTTACAATACCAGAGTCATGAGCTTGGGAGAATGTTGGGATGGCAGAATATAGCTCGATGAGGACTTGTCAATACAGGAGGTTGACCAGAATAACTATTGTGCATAAACTACTTCTCAATGGCTATTCCGTTATAGCTCCCTGTATGTCCCCATGTGGGCACCATTCCAGGATACAGTGATGTTGAATCCAGAATAACATGCATCTTCCTGGGGTGCTTTTAAGAGAAAAAACAAAAAGAGAGAGATGTGTTAAAAAAATCTTAAAGGGGATGAGGGAAAAAGAAGAAAATGTCAAAGGACAATTTTAAAATATTTGATTTTCCAGCCTTGTGAGCTTTGCTGTTTTGGCAGCATCTCTGGCTAAGCTGAATGCGGTGAGCCTGATTAAAGTATGCAACAAATAGCAAACTCATGATGGAGGAGAGTCCATCGTATTGGTGGCTCACTCTTCCCAGAACAATTGCGAGTTATCCTTCATCCTCTCCTTCACCCATCCCGGACACTTGAACATACACAATCAAACCACCACATATGTATATATATATATATAACTACCAATCTGTTTGCAGCAAGAATTCCACATGACGGTTATGTTAATCTCTGTGGGTCAGAAATGAGAATAATCCAGATCTCAAAGGCAGATAAAAGTCCAGAGTTTTGGGAAGAAACCTTCTAGCCAGCAATGGTGATGTCATAATAAGTACTCAATTAGTAGCACTGGTTAGACGCATACTCTGCTTGTTGGCACAATACTTAACACTGCTTATTAGAGACCACCTGCAGGATGATAATCAAAATCTACAAGATTGAGTTATCCTGACTATCCAGGTGGGTAAAATTGCTATCTTGGGGTCATACCTTAACTGGGCAGGGGCAGCACAGGAATATTGATTTTCTTCCTCTCCTGTTGTCAAGACGTCAGGAGAGTGCCACTTCTTCTAGAGGGAAAACTAGAGACATGTATTGCATCACATCTCCCACCTGATTCAATATGTTGGATGGGCCTAAAAACACCATTAGCCTAAGCTAAGTGGCCACTGATCATGAGTGTTGTATATGATTTAGTGTGTCAACAACAGCTCCTCCCCAAAGCCATGCTCAGCTAATGGTTTTAGGTGCCTTCAGTCATCAAGAGTTAATTAAAGTAACCTGACACCAGATCTTTAGAACAATTTTTAATAAAAGACCAGTTTGTTTGGACTCTATGCAAAATCCCCAAGATAATTATGCACACTCCATTTTTAGAGTCAAAGAGAAAACACAAACAAATGAAATCCATTATCATGAGCCTATGTTCTATGTAAAAATCATAAGTTATAAAGTTAACAATGATGTTTTCCTTATCAATTTCCCCTTTTTTCACTTATCTAAATTACAACTGTGACCTCTAGTGGTACAACCTGTTAAGTTAATTTTTCACAGACTTATGTTCTGAGATGAGTGAACATAATACACAAAGAAAATGTCTAGCACATTTTGGCATTGAATGTGATTTAATACCTTCAAGATTCTTTAAAGAGTATATCAGTTTTCCATTTAATACATCTTGGTCCCTATTTCCCCAGTATCTCTGGGATATGAGGATTCAACATCAGCTTTACCTTACAAAACAGATAATTGTTATCAAATATTTAATAGGCATCTCACTAATGTGGATCTTTGGTTCTGAATATGAGTGGACCCAAATCTGCTGCCATTACAAATTAAACTGGTCAATTTTTTCTAAATATCAGCTTTTTAATAGAAAATGGAATGAAATTTTCATGAAAATATCCCAGTTAGCTGAAAAACTGAATGCATGTTATCTATACAGCTGGTTAAAAACAGTTCAGATTTTATTTAAAAAATATGGGAGAATTTTTCACAACGTTTATTCCTGTTTTTTGACCAACTTTAGGACCTAGGGCTGGAGAAACTAGTGTGTATAACCAATAACTGATCCGAGTCATCAAGCAAAACTCAAAGTAAATGTGTTTTGGAAAAGTTTGATAAACTATATATATTTTTTTCATTTTCACCTAATCCTGTATTTCCAGAGATCGGCTTGGACACAACTAGATAGAAACGTGTCCAGATTTTTACTGGCACCTCATTTCTCTCTGTCACAGGGTGGCTCATCCCTTCAGGGCTGGTGCTAGCCAACCCCGATTACAGAATGAGCTACACCTGGAAGAGATCAGGGTGACTGCCCTATTAAAAGCAGCAGGAGGCTGTAATGAAGGTGGGCAGGGGGTCCTCGAATGGTAATTTATATCTACAAAATGTGCAAAAACATGCAAAATTAAAGAAACCGTTGAGCATCTGCTATGGCAACGCAGGGTGGGAGAATAATGCAGAAAGAAAGCTTCTTTATGCCACAAGAGGAAAAAATATAGTCTGAAAGGACTGGCGTGAGGACTGGGAAAGTGGCACAGCAGGAACAGAGTATTACTGTGTTATGTTAAGGATACAGGACAGGGTGAGAGGCTCCATAATCTGATTCTATTAAAATTGTGGTCGGTGGCTGTCATAGGCTGTGCCACAAAGCAACAGCAAAAGACAGAAAAGAAAAGAAATCGTGGTGGGGGAAAGGCTCAGGAATCAGAGGCTGCTAGGGAAGAGCTTTCTCCAGCAGAGTCCTGGGAGTTAAGACTGACACTGCAGACAAGCAGGGCTTGGGACTCAGGAGTGGTCTGCCAAAGCAGGAAAGACCCCCAGCAAGGCGACTTGGGCAGAGGAAAAGAAACTTTTGTTCTGTGTGGACTCAAAAATGTTGTTTTGAATGTATGTTAAATTAATGAAGCACAACCTGAGAAGAGAGGAGAATGGACAAAAAGGTTGTGTTTTTTTGTTGTTGTTTTTTTTTGAGTTTATTGAACAGTCCAAAAGGGGAAACTGAGGCAGGTGGCCTGTAGCATGATGCTAGGCTATGAGGGAGTGCACAGGAAGTGGCTGGTCTTGCTAAACTCTCATTTAAATCATTTCCTCCTGATCTCTTGTTTTTCTGAATCCATTTTATTATTGACATAATTTGGGGAATAAGAATCAGTGTTTGCTCTTATTTCTAAAACCTGTCTAAGGTATGTTTATGGCCTCCTATACCACAGTGTCTGAGCACCTCACCACTGTTATTTATTTCTCCTCACAGCACCCTTGTGAGGCCAGGCAGGGCTATTCTCCCCACTGTCCAGATGGGGAACTGAGGTTCAGAGACTTTTCCAAGGTCACACAAGGAATCTGTGGCAGAGCAGGGATCTGACCCCAGGTCTTCCAGTTTCCGAAGTAGGGCTCTAGCTACAGGACAATTATTGCTCTGCTAGGAACAATGATCAGTGAAGGTGTCAGCAGAGACAAGCCTTAGAAATGAGAATTGAGGATTGCTAGGGCCCATTTGTGTTTGAAAGGGGAACATTTGCCCTCAAAGTTAATCTTTCTAATAAGAAACAGCTCTCCTTGTTGGAAGCCAGGAAAGCTCAGCTTCTCATGAAGCTTCTGAAACAAACTCTACCAAATAAGTTAAAGTTAAGGATGTCAATCTGACTAGAACAGGGTAGGCAACCTATAGCACGCATGCCAAAGGTGGCATGAGAGCTGATTTTCAGTGGCACTCACACTGCCCGGGTCCTGGCCACTGGTCCGGGAGGCTCTGCATTTCAATTTAATTTAAAATGAAGCTTCTTAAACATTTAAAAAAACCTTATTTACTTTACATACAACAATAGTTTAGTTATATATTATAGACTTATAGACAGAGCCCTTCTAAAAACATTACAATGTATGACTGGCACATGAAACCTTAAATAAGAGTGAATAAATGAAGATTCGGCAGTGGCATGCCACTTCTGTAAGGGTTTTGACCCCTGGAATAGAACCTCAAAACCTTTGAAGCTTACGTTTCCTTAGAGGCAAGTGAGCCCATGATGACTGCCTACTGGAGCATGGCTTATACCTTCCTCTGAAGCATGTGGGACTAGCTGCTGGATACTCAACTAGAAGGACCCGGTTCTGATATACTGTTGCATTCCCTATGTTCTTCTGTAAAATCTGTCCAGCCCTAAATAAAATATCACCCCAGTCTGATGATGGAAATTGACTGTCCATGACATTCCCCTGTCCTCAGTTCTTAAGTCTTATTCAATCAGACATTCCTCTCTTTCAGTAGCTCTGGTCTGTTAAATGCCTACTTGTGCTACGACGTCCGATATATCTATAAACCCAGACCCAGGCTGGCAGTGTTAACATGTTCCTGAACTAGGACAGTGAAATTTGTTACGATTGCTCTTGCAGGTGCTGATTTCATTATTCTCAGGGGATGTAATGGCAGGTTTCACAGTCAGTGTTATATACAAACCATATGCCCTACTCACTACTGGCTTTAAGATAGTCTGGGTGAAAAAGAGTAGGCTGACACATGTAAAGCTGTCACCCTCCCACTGCGGTCTGGAAGGAGGCATAACGTTGCAGAAATATGAAAGATATAAAGAATAAAATACAATTATATGGATACCGCTGATGGCATAACTTCACATATAGATCTGAGGCTACAAACTATAAATATGTGAGTTTATTGCATTCACATGATACAATGACATTCTTTGAGTGAGATCATTTATATTATACATGGGCTAGAATCGCACAAAACTTATTCATGCTAGGCAGCATTTAGGCCATGTGTGATGGCCAATTGAAATCGTTATCACTTCTTATGTGAGTAACGCTCACTAATGTGAGTCAGGGTTTCACAAACTGAGTCAGATACTTGGTTGGTGTAAATTGGTGCAGTCAGTTGCTCTGGGTGTCCCTAAGTGTTTGACTGCTAGATTCTAAGACTGAAGGACAGGGGCTGGATCAACCAATGATTGCCATGTTCTGGTCATTCCTTTGGAAACATCTGGCATTTGCCACTGCCGGAAGACAGGATACTGGGCTAGATGGACCATTGGTTGTGTTCCTGTGTGGCTGTTCTTATATTTAATTGAGCAATGTTGATTTACCACAGCTGAGGGTGGAGTTCCACGGAATTATACTGATTTACACAGGCTGAGATCTGCCCAGACACTTTAAAACGATTTCTCTGTACTTTGGCTATATGTGAAGTCAAATAATCACACCAAATTTTTATGAGAAAAACTAGCAGAGATCACCCTTTTTCAAATGTAAGGATACTCAAGTGTGTTACAAAGTTTTTCTTCCTCAAATCCCAAATTTTTACCCAATATCCTTTTTTTTCAGAGGAATTGATGGTTTTCAGAAGCTTGCATTCTCCATTAAGGCCCCTTAAATACATGCAAATTGATGAATATTCTTTTGCATTTTGCACGTGTCCTATTTTTGCTCTGGCTAAAGTCACTCTGCTCTGCAGAGACGAGGCTAGGCTCCACTGTCAATCATACTATAGCCCAGATTTCACGTACTGTCTGACAGGCGTTAATTCCCCATTTATTTTTTTTTTATAAACTGCTGCTGCTATCAACCTTGTGGACCCGCTGAATATAAATTACTGGGCTAGGGTGGGAAAGGAGGATGAGAACCTGACACTCAGTGCCCAGCAAGTCATCTGTGCTTGCGGCAGATGCACGAGTGGGTGATGTGTGTTGTGATTAATGGCTCCTCGTGGGTTGGGACTGCTAACTAGGTTGTATGCTTTCTGCCTCTTTTCAGCTGTTACTGAGCTATGTGGGGGATGTGCTGTAGGGATCAGAAGAGACATCATGATCCAGCTATGAACTTCAGATCACTTTATAGACATTTCCGAGTTAACCCTCATGCTCCCCCGGAGGGATAGACACTCTGCTCATGGGGAAACCAAGGTGATAAAAATGCCCAGTTCTAAAACAAAAGCCAAATCCTGAGACCTTGCACACAACCCAGAGAGAGGGGTGGATGATGTTTATCTCTGTAGGTATGGAGAAATAAATCCTTCCACAGAGCATGAAGTGGCCCCAGAACCACTGTCAGGAGGCCAAGAGGCTGAAATATAGTAGCCCTGATTTCCCTCACTGTGAGCTGTACCATAGAGAATCCTTTGCCTTCAGCTCCCACTCAGCCCCAAATCACTTCTGTGCAGCATGAAAGCAGTGAGCATCCCCTTGGTGGACCCCTCCTCAGGGACTGCATCCCTTCAATCCCTCCCTTCCCGCCGTGACACCAAACCCCTCTTAGCATTTCTTATAACTGAGCTGATGAACCTTCCTGTTGCAGAATTGTCCATAATGTTCCAATGGGTTCCACAGATAACTAGTTTGCCCCTAAGTGGAAGCTCGAGGTAGCCAGGCTGTTCGCAGCAGCAGGCTCCTGCTTTGCTTCTGCAAGGAGTACACTTGAGTCTGGTCCTGTCCTGAGCTTGAACTAGGCATAATATTCCTCTCAGGCCTTCCTTCCACCATCTGCACGTTCATGAAACTTCTATTCTTGAGCCCAGAAGTCAGGCTTTCTGCTCTCTAAGGTTAGCAAGGGGATGGTGGATTGCAGCATGTAGGTTTCCTTCTGTATATAAACCCTGCAACGGGTCTCCAGATATCACTGGTACAAGATACCATCAATATTTGCAACAAAATAATTACCCTGGCTTTTGGAGCCCGACGTTCAAGGGAATTCATAGCATGCTGCACTCTGCATAGAGAGATGTTTCTTCAATTCGTAGATCACGCCTAGAGCAGGTCACCTTATTTAGAGGATTTATAGGACAGTATCACCACTGACACAGCTAACTTTCCTAAAGGCCTGCTGGACTCATACTACTTCATAACTGAACAGGAGATGATCAGCATGTCGCGAAGCGAGATCTGTTTGCCTAATGGACTGAACACCCAACTCCGGCAATGCCCTTTGAAAATGGACACCACTGTTTCTTCAGAGTCTGTCTGCCACTGTTACTGTCAAATCAAACACACATCAGCCGGGCAAAGGGTAAATAGACCCTGATTCTGTGAAGATTAGATCACAGCATTTGGGTAATAAATAAATAAATAAATAAATAATAAAAAAATCCAACCATGCAGTTTTCTTTATTTTCTGGAGCAGAGTTTATTAGAGACTATTTCCTCTGCCCTGCATTTAACACGTTAAGGAGAGGTGGGGGAAGAATTGAAGTTGCTTTCAGCTACTTTTGCATCCTCCCAATTCTGGGCTGCTCCAGATTCAAGAAGGGTAACTTAGCTCTATGGGGCATGCTAAGTTACAGCAGCCGTAGACTATGGCCTCGTCCCCGACATGTGAGAGGCTTAACACGAACCAGATGAATTTCTGATGGAGAGGCAAAGGATATAACACACTAGAAAGCTGAAGAGTATTTGTTGCAGGGGACAGCTGCCCTACTATGCCTGTAGCTCCAGCACTGCTCTCTAAACTATTACTGCAAACAGAGAATTGCAGCCAACAGCACTGGGCATAAAGATACCAAAGGAAAACTTCAGAAATCCTGTCTTTCTACCAGCTCCTGGGCAGCCAGGTGCATTTGAAAAATCATTGTCAAGCACTGTCACTTTTTCCACAGGTGGGCAGTTTAGAAGGAGCAGGTTCCCAAGGTTTATGGGGAAGGGAGATCATGCTTTTTAAGCAGGAAATGATTTCCCAACTCACCTACGCTTTGGGATGCAGAACATTTTGCCGCTAGAGGGCTGCTTCCCATCCAGCACAGCCGGCCGAGACTGAAAAAGAGCATCAAGCAAAGGTTGTCTGAGTGGACTGAGTTGGTGGGGGTAGGCCAACCGGAAGCAGACAGTTTACACACCCAGACAATTCCTCCAGTCCTTCCTTAAAACTCCCCTCTACTGTGATGCCTGCAGAAACCTTGAAATTAGGCAGCTAATGAATTGTGGCTGCTGGTTATCATGCTGACCAGCCTGGCCTCACTGTGTCCACTTGCTCCTCTGTCGTATGCACCTGTTGTCTCTTGTCTTCTACTCACTTTCTAAGCTCTTTCAGGGACTGTCCTTTAGGTGTCTATTTGTACGGTAATGGGACTTGGGTGATTGTGCGTCCCCAGCTGCTGCCACAATACAAATTAAAACTGCTGCTAATGAATGGATGTGTTACCACAGAGATGGTGAATGGCCCAGATTTGATCTCTGTTTGGCAGTCTGGGCAGAAAGGTTAAGGGCTGAGTTGGTTCTCACTACTGGAGGAGTAAGGTTGAGCCAGTGACAGGAGTACTTTTAGTGCAGGCAGCTTGCATTGCTGCAGTTGGATTGTGGCTGAACAGAGGACACTGGCCTCCAGAGCTCTCAAACGGGGACTTGTCATGAGCTTTGCACTTAACTTTTTATTACTTTTATTTTTTGATCAATTACGGAGGGATATTTACCAATTTGTATAGTAAATGCACCATTTTCCCTCAGTCATTTTTCAGCCTCCTGTTCCCGTGCCGTCTCCTTAACACCAGTCAGTGGCAACGAGAGGACCCCTGCATTCGGACGCCGAGCAGAGTCTAAAAACTGGGTTCGTTGGGGCTTCTTGCAAACACAATTCAACCTGAAGCCGTTTCCTCTGGAAACGCCTGTGCAGGTGAAGTCTGTTGCTCCAGCAGGTGGCCTCTGTGAGTCATCCACTGAAGCTTCCTTCACCTTGTTATTAGCTGCCAAGAAAGGGGGCAAACCTTGAGAAAGTTGTTGTTGCTCTCAGAGTCTCAGGCACCAGCCGATGTGGGGCAAGTGCTTCCTGAGTAGTGGGAGGCTCTGTGTGAAAATGCTTCCGGCACAGCAGACTTTGCAGGTGGGAGGAGGACGAAGGACCTGATTCCCGGCCAGTTCACGCCAATGGAAAGAAACCCACTGACTACAGTGGGCTTTGGATCAGGCCCCAGTGGAGGAGCACCATCATCACCTGAATGTAAAGAATGTTTAGGAGGGAAAATGGGAATAATTATCACATTTAACACATGGCCTGTCCCTG
The DNA here is from genome assembly GCF_003597395.2 of Chelonoidis abingdonii. Lineage (NCBI taxonomy): Eukaryota > Metazoa > Chordata > Testudines > Testudinidae > Chelonoidis > Chelonoidis abingdonii. Next base: position 4,999,983 of record NC_133777.1, read on the forward strand.
CAGCATCCTTGCAGAGCTGCTGTGGGTGTGGTGCAGACAGAAATACACACCAGTCAAGTGAGAAAGAAAGAAAGAAATCAAAGTGAAGTAGCATCAGGAAGAAAGAGGATGGGGATGAGAAGAGTCCTTACAAGGTCTGATAGCGATTGATTATATTGATCAATATACTGCAATTATGGCACATTAGATGATAGACAGACAGCTCAACAAACTCCCTAAAAGACATGTTTTCAGATGGCACTGATTGATGGGTTCAAACCTATTAAGCTTGCAGGATGGAGGGGTGTGTTATGTATGCCCCAAAGTCACTGTAATCTCTCAGTCAATGCACTGATCACAGGACTAAGGTTAAGGACTGGCAACTTGACTGAATGCATCCACTTTGCCTGGAAGTCTACACAGAACTACACTACACACCTTCTCAGTGGCCTCCTGTCCTAGTCCACACTAAGGCTTTTATGGGGTGGATTCTGCTGTGTTGTTCTAATGCCATAGTGAAGAATATGAATGGGATCATTCCAGCCACTGCCACAGCGAGGCCTCACCAGTGCCGACTAAGAGTGGAACAATTGACTCCTGTGTCTTTCTTACGACACTCCTGTTAATATACCCCAGAATTATATTAGCCTTTCTTGCCACAGCATCATTTGTGAGCTGATGTTCAATTTGTGATCAGCTGTACCTCCTAGATTCTTTTCTGCAGTACTGTTGCATATCCAGTCATTTCCCATTTTGCAGTTGTGCATTTGATTTTTTTCCTTCCCAAGTGTAGTGCTTTCACTTGTCTTCACCGAATTTCATCTTGTTGATTTCAGACCAATTCTACAATTTATCAAGGTCCTTTTGAATTCTAATCTTGCCCTCTGGAAGTGCCTGCAACCTCTCCCAGTTTGGTGTCATTTGCAAATTGTATGAGTATACTTTATGGTGTCATCGCCAGATAAAAGCACTTTGGAAGTAATACCTTCCTCATTTAAAAACCATCATCATGGCCTGATAGCTCTTACATAAACAGATATTTTGTTCCATTTAAGTATCAACATTATTTTAAACTTTATTACCCCATATTTGGACGTTTCTTAAATACAACATTGAAAACCAGCCAGAACTAGAGGTTTCCATCAAGTACGACTATTAACGACATGAAAACAAATCTATACGAAATTGTTACACTTCTAGTAATGTAGAAATGAATACCAGTTTGATGACAAAATTTAAAAATCAAAACCAAAGAAACTTTCAATTTTATATTTTGTTAAGCTAAGGACAAAAATGACAATCATACAAAACTTACATTTGAAGTCAAGATTTGCAGAGGTTTAATGAGATTTTTTTTACCTTTTTCAGTGTGTTCTCAAACAGGAACTATAACAATTCTTGTTCTTCTTGTGCACGCCGTTTACCAAGAGATAGAGATTCAAAAAGTTCTTGTCCTGTTTGGAGCCCTGAGTTGTGGTTCTAGCACTGAGGGTTCATTAAACTAACACAGACTCAGTCAGGAGGTGCGTAAACAGCACGTGTCCGAGATTTATCGATCATGTGTGCCCTGCATAGCTACCTCATTTAACTCCCAGCATCTTTACACTCAGTGAAAGGGCTGGAGCACTTTAAAAGCCCTGGTTCCGGCCGGGGAGAATTCTCTCAGTGCAGGATACTGACAGCTGGAGGCTGTCTTCTAAAGACCACCAGGTCTAGAGGCCGGGTTGGGTTAGGAAGGGCATGTTGGGGATGAGGCCATAGCCTAGGACGGCTGTAGCTTAGAATGCCCCATACAGCTAAGTTACCCTTTTGAATCTGTAGCAGCCCAGAATTGGGAGGATGCAAAAGTAGCTGAAAGCAACCTCAATTCTTCCTCCCCATTGGCAAGTTCTGTGCTGTGCCTCTTAGAAGCTTAGCATGGAATCTCACTCCTGGAGATCTGCTCCAGCATGTCCTGAGCCTGGCATAAATCCTAGGAAGACTTGCCTCTGTCAGGACTCTGGAGAGGTGTCCACAGCAGCTGGGGTGGAAAAAAGCTTCAGCTCAGTTTAAGCTTGGAGATCCTCACTGAGACCCTCACTGGACAAGTTCTAGGTACTATGGAAAGTGCCTCTATTCGACATTGGTGAGGCCTCACCTGGAGAACTCTGTCCAGTTTTGGGCCCCACACTACAAGAAGGATGTGGAAAAATTGGAAAGAGTCCAGCGGAGGGCAACAAAAATAATTAGGGGGCTGGAGCACATGACTAATTAGGAGAGGCTGAGGGAACTGGGATTATTTAATCTGCAGAAGAGAAGAATGAGGGGGGATTTGATAGCGGTTTTCAACTACTTGAATGGAGGTTCCAAAGAGGATGGATCTAGACTGTTCTCAGTGGTACCAGGTGACAGAACAAGGAGTAATGGTCTCAAGTTGCAGTGTGGGGGGGTTAGGTTGGATATTAGGAAAAACTTTTTCACTAGGAGAGCGTGGAGCACTGGAATGGGTTATCTAGGGAGGTGGTGGAATCTCCTTCCTTAGAGGTTTTTAAGGCCCAGCTTGACAAAGCCCTGGCTAGGATGATTTAGTTGGGAATTGGTCCTGCTTTGAGCAGGGGGTTGGACTAGATGACCTCCTGAGGTCCCTTCCAACCCTGAGATTCTATGATTCTAAGAGGCAGCTGCCGACATCCATCCTCCTCAGCCAGTCTGAGCTCCTGTGGCAATAAGACAGGATTTAATCAGGCAGCCAATCATCTCAAATGACTACTTTGGGTTGTTCAGATATTATTTCCCTTCCACAAATAATTTATCACCTCAGTTCTACATGTAACTGCCCTGTGACTCTTCCAGAGGCTTTCTTCCACATTCAGACAGAATTAAAATGATGATAATAAATAATATTAAAGATGACAATGCTGGTGACTATATAGGAGATTCAGACAAGTAGCAAATCATACATTGTACTTCCCCAAAAGAAATAAAAAGCAACATGGTCTAGTGTTAATGTGGCTATTTCCTGGCGGAATGACAAGGACACAGAACTTCAGAGGGCTAAAAAGGTGTGATTTATTGCTGATTCCATGTCCTGTGCTCTTAAAAAAAAGTTTTAAACCGCAGTCTTCCTACAACTTCTTGGACTCAAAGAAACACTGAGATATAGCCTGGAAGGCTCAAAATATGATCTTTTTTTCTTTGCACTATATCTGCACAAAGTCCTTCCACTGTGTTACTGCTATTTGCCACCAGAACAAGTACTGCAGGACTCATTTTCTCTGAAAGAAATTGGCCAGCAACCAACCCCCAAGAAACATCTCTTCAATTATAAAACCACGTGTAAAATCCCACCCTTGTGCATGGCAACGCCTGGCCCAGCTCGCTGGAGGATAGGGTTGCCAGGTGTCCAGTTTTTGCTAACTGTCCCCAACCTCACTCACCCACTCCCACACCCCAACCTTCAGAGCCAGCCCAGTGAAAATGAGCAAGTGAATGAGGATGGGGAGAGCGAGCAACAGAGGGAGGGGGATGGAGAGAGCAGAGTGGGGGCCTCGGAGGAAGGGTGTGGCAGGGGGCGGAGCAAGGGTGTTTGGTTTTGTGTGAGTAGAAAGTTGGCAACCCTACTGGAGGCGCATCCTTTCAAACAAATCAATGAGAGCAAAGGAACCTGACAATAACAATCAGATGTGTGAATGATGAGACAGACAGACACATCATCTGGTAAGTTTCATTTCCAAACACCACAAATAATAATATGGGCTATACTGGGGTTTACTCTCAGCCTTGAGTACAGGCCAGCTTACTCATAACAAGGCACTCCAGCAAATGGAGGAGGAGTCAGCTAAGTTTGGCCTCCATGTTTTGTGGTCAAAGACAAAGCTGAAAAATCCACCCATGACCTCAATCTCTTTGAATAATAAATCTATTGAACCAGTTTCCAGCTTTTGCTCTTTGGGTTCTATACTCACCAGTTCCTCCAGCTCTCATGTGGAGGTTCCCCACCGGATTGGCATCGCAGCATCTGCCGTGGGTCATTTACAACGAACATGGAATCAACATCATCTTGGCCCAACCAGCAAGTTCAGGATCTAGTCACGCTTCATCCCCTCTGTACTGCTTGTACGGTTGTGAAATGTGGACACTGGGCTTCTCAGACTGGGCAAAACTGGAGGCTGTCCACAAAAAATGCCAATATCTTATATTGGGCATAAGAGAGAATGACTTCATTTGTAATGCAGATGTTTACAGTCCCTCCAGTTTACAGACTACTGGAGCCATTGTGCACAGAGGGCGTCTTATGCTTTCCGGACATGTTGCAAAAATGCCATAAGACATTCTGTCAAACATTGTTCTCTGCATGGCTTGTAACATTTGAGATAAAATTCCACCAGCTGAGGAGTGTAGCCGGCCCATAGGCCGACTCTCTATTACTTGGATGTATCAAGGCTGTTCTGACATTGGACTCTTAGCCCGTCAGGAGCAGACCAAATGGTGAATGATCACTACGGCCGACTTTTCAGCTAAGCGTTGAAGAAGATAATCCCTGGTGGTGTATTTACCACAGTCCCAGAAAGGGGACAGTTTACTTCCCTACTGATGCTAACTGAGGCCAGGTCCACACTACACAACTGTATCGCTATAACTAAGTCGCTCAGGGGTGTGAAAAATCCACACAGTTATGCTGACCTAAACCCCTGTGTGGACCCAGATATAGCTCCCACTTCTCAGGGAGGTGGATTAACTACTCTAATGGTGGAAGCTCTTCCTTCAGGGTACGAATGTCTTCACTAAAGCCTAACTTGGTGTTCACACCTCAACTGCTAGAAGAGGCCCTCATCCTCCCTGACTGAACTAACCTCATTATCTCCAGACTGATTCTTGCCTGCATATTTATACCTGCCTCTGGAAATTTCCATTACAAGCATCTGACGAAGTGGGTATTCACCTACGAAAGCTTATGCTGCAATACTTCTGTTAGTCTTTAAGGTGCCACAGGATTCTTTGTTGCTTTTCACTAAAGCCAGTGGTGCAGCTGTAGTGTTGTATGTGAAGACAAGCCCCTAACTCCACTCACTGGCAAAAGGGGAAGAGGATGATGGGGAGGATAGCATAGGCTTCACCTAATTCCTACCCACTTGCTCATGCTGGGGTGATCCAAAGAGTAGGTGCAGACCCCAGCCCAAGCTCCAGATAGATCTGGGAACGTATTTAGCCTCCTGATCCACACATACACTCCTTTAATACTTTGCTTGGTTTGGTCAAACAAGGGCACAGTCTAGCCCAGCAAGACTATTCTTTGTATTAATCATTGCAGTGAGATACAATGTCCTGTTTCAAGTAATCATCTCATCTTTTATCTCTGCTCTCAGGGTGCCATCCTCTATTGCTTTGCCTCATTTCCCACCCTCTGTGCCCTGTTTCCTGCCTTAGACATTGTCCCCTCTCTCTCTTTCTCTCCAGGCAATTTCCTCCTCCCCAGGCCATCCTAGATTTCAGGTCATCCCAGAGACTGAATCATGCAACAATTCTTTCCCAGGGGTTGAGGCAGGTCTTTTGATTTCGAACGATTGACTGACATGAGTTTAATTTTGTCCGGCTGTATTACCCACTCCAAAGTAACAGGCCAGGGAGCGTCTGCCAACCACGTCATCCCACTCTTAATGAACTAATGATTTAGTGAGAAGTAAATATTCTCTCTGCAGAACAATCATCAAGAGGGGGAACCGGGGTGTGTGATTTAAGCTGGCTGTGGTTGCTTTGGCGAATCAGGCCGTTTCGGACTTGGTCACTTTTTATATCCACTTTGTGCTGGTGTAAATACCACAGTGTGCAGGGCAATGGAAAATCAGGCCTAGAATTCTAGACAGATTTTTTTTGGTTGTACATTAAAATGCTCACTGACCCCTTTACAAGGTTGCCCAGAGAGGAGACGTTAAGCTTGATTCTCACTGGGGTTATGACTGTGACTTTCTCTCTTCATTCTTCCATAAACACTATCTAGGAGCTGCTTTCCCCATTGGGTTCTGCTCTGGTTGCCTCTGCTGCTAGAAGCACATACACATTTTGAAGCTCCCTAATGCTTTTCATCCAAGGATTCCAAAGCCCTTTTTGAACATCAATGGCACAACATCCCTGTGAGGTAGGAACACCCTGTTAACTCCCATGTCAAAGATGGTGACAGTAAGGCAGAGAAAATGCAAATGATGTGGCCACAGAGTGAGTCAGTGATAGAGCTTGGGAACCAAACCTATGAATCCGTGCTCTGTGGACCAAACACTGGGCCTATCCTGTTGAGAGATAACTGCAGCCAATCTTTTAGCTCCATCCATCTTCCCAGCACAAAGTGTTCACGGGGTGCATGAGCTTTTGGATGAGAACAACTCCACAGAAGAGTTTCTATGACCTTGTCCTATAGTGAAGGGAACCTCCCATTTTAAATTATCCAGTTCTGGACCAACATTACTTACGTGAATAAAAATAGCACCAGCAGTTACACTTGCTAAGTTAAAAATGATAAAGGCCATCAGTCCTCCTGCTTTGGGGTTATAAGCTATTAGTCTGAGCACAAACTGGGCTCAGGACTCCCACTTAAAAATAATTAGGAATCCATAAACACCATTGCCGTAGTTTTGCAGAAGGCAGAATGGACATGGAGTGTGGGTGAGGGACTAGGAAGTTTATCTTTTGAAAGCTGTTCTGTAGCATAAAGAGCTTCCATCTCAAAGGTTGTCAGCCCAGGGTCTTTCACCAGCACTTAGTTCAATGAAGAATATTGAAAGGAAAAGCCAGAGCATTTCATCAGTGCTGCTGTTGTTCTTTAATTAAAGTTGCTTATGCAGAGTGCATGCTATGACAGTTGGTTCCATTCATGTCCTTCCTCCTCCCTTCAAGATAATAGTGTTATGTAAAGTGCAACCACAATAAGAGGCAAAAGATGTAAAAAGCTTGAACTGAATGTAATCTCCCTTGGGAATAAAATACATTATGAAGCATTCATATTTCTGTGTAGTTTGGCTTTTGAATCCCAAAGCTGCTGTTTAGACAGGCACTGAAAAGGAAGGAGCATTTAAATTGTAAAGATGTGAAACCTACAATTATTATCCCTGTGCACATCCTGTTCTGATGTCTAGCACTAGATTTCTAATTAAATAATTGCAAACATCACTCCCCTCGTTTTAAATATTGTTCTCTTAATAAATTCAGCTTGCAGGGAATTAATTCTGATTTAAGGCTGCTGCAAAGATAATTTTAGTGTCAGCCTTCATTACTGCACAGTATTTTGCTGCAGATGGGAGTGGAGATAAAAGCTTTGTTTTACGTATCTTCCTGTTTTGCTAGTCCATGGCCCTCACAAAGGTAGTTGAAATAGAGTATGTAAATTTCAAGGCCGGGCAGCAGGACTGTGTGTTTCTATGCACCAAAGCTTGATACTACTTCAGAGACTGAGCATCAGGATTTATTCCTGCACTTGGATTTATTTGCTGCATTCAAGGACTGAAGAGTGGGGCACACGGCTAGAATAAAATTGTGGTTACAGCCCAGACTGTCGATCTCTTTGGAGCTCCTTCAGGCTGTTCCTGTAGTCTTTTCAGAATGCAGTGTATGTATTCCCAGTAAATATAGTAAAGGGTTTGCTCTTGCAACTCTGCTCTGTGCCAATGTTCCCCTCAAATCCCAGTCATTTTATGGGGATTCCAAGAAATTACGAGTTTTGATTGCAGATAAAAATCAATATGAAGCACAACTCTCTGATGGCCAAGATTCAGGATAAGCTTCAGGTCAAGCAATAACTTATGTGGATTAGACAAAACAATGAAATCATGTGCTATTCCCTTCTCTTTGTTATATTCAGCTCTTTTCTGCCATCACACACTTAGATACTTTGTGGGCAGGAGACTGTTTTCTTATTATATATAATGATGGAAAGTGCTACATAAGAACTAGATATTATTATTGGTATATGCACGATGGGGCCTCTAGGTGCTACCATAACGGAGATAATAATAGAAAAGGAGGATGATCTTGTAGCTACAGAATGGGGCTGGAATATGGATGATCTGGGTCCAATTCCCAATATGACCTTTGGCAAGTAGTTCATTCCTTCTGTGCCTCTGTACAGTAAGGGTAACACTGTTCCTCCAATTCACAGGGGAGCTGTGCAGATAAATTCATTAATGTTGGGGAGTGCTCAGATGCTACAGCGGCAGGGCTAATAGCACTGCTGGTAGAAGATCTATAAGACAAAGAATATAATGCAGGTCCTGAGGTCCGGTCTACACTACTGTCACTACAGACCTATCTTGGTCTAAAAACATCACTCACCCCTGACTGACTTTGTTATATAGAACTAACCCCCCATGTAGACTGCACTATGTCAGCGGGAGGTCTTTTCCCATTGACATAACTATACCTCTCGGGGAAGTGGATTAACTACTTTGATGGGAGAACAAAGCATCTTCATTGAAGTGCTACAGCAGTGCAACTGCATCGATGCAGTTGCGCCAATCAGTGTTTTAAGCCTAGACTTGCCCTGAGAAAAATCTGAGCACAGTGCCTTCAGCCTGGTTTGGATTCACTATGTTTAATGAAATGAATTTAAGGAAATTCTCCTAGGAATTACTTACACTGTTTAACAGTTTTATCACCATTTTACAGGTAGGGTAGATGAGGCAGAGTGATATTAAGGGACTCAAACTTGAACACAAAACAAGCCTGTCATACAATTGGGGATAGAATCTAAGTCTTCTGAATGCAGAATGTAAAAAGATCCGGGGAATCCCAGCTCCGTGCCTAATCCACTAGATCAGAGCTGCTATAAACTGTATATTGTTGTCCTTGTTCATATGTTCCTCTTGCCCTTTTTTTCTAATTAAAGAAATTGTCCTGATTCATGCAGAGATGATGAAATTGAAAGAGCAGTGGCACTAGCCAGACTAATAATAAAATAATATCCTGAGCTTGAAGGTTGGTGGGGGGTTAACAGCTGGTCATTAGTAAGGGTCAGGAAGATAATTCTCCCATGGTATAGTATGGGATATTTAGATGCTGTTGCACTTCCATTGCCATGGTGGGAGAGCAGATTCCAGAATGAGCTGAATATAGCTCTGTTCTGGAGTGTGGGGCAATAAGGTGTAAAAGGATCAGGGGAATCCTTTCAGATGTCATTAGCCAAGGGAAGCCCTATGATCAGAACTTCTTTGGTGTTGAGATGCAGCACCACAAATGAACATTAAACATTTCCCTGTTAAAACCATGAGTAGAACCCTCTGGCAGTCATTTAAATCACCTGTCCTCATGGTGTGGAACAAGGTCTTACTCAGGGAGCACTGGAGCAGGTCAGCTCAGATCTATTCTCTTTTAACTTGCAGGGCCAACTTTACTACAGACCCCTACAGCATTCAAGCAGCATCAGGTCTGTTTAGTCATGACTGTGCAAATCACATTAGTGATGCTAATTCGTGGATTTCTCCTGGTAGGAAATCTCACATCTCCATATTCCAAGGGACTCATTTGTGGATAAGCGTAAGAAGCCCGAGGAGAGGGAAACTCACAAACCAAATCGCAAATGGCAGCAAATCAATTTAGTTCTGTTGCCCCCAAAAAAATTCCTGGTCCAGCCAGATTATGGAATTCTCTAAGCATCAGTAGAGCTTAAAGCAGAACCAAGGGCTGCTTTCCCCTCACATAGCAGTCACTTCTGCTGCCAATAGGGACTTAGTTACAATTTGCTTTTTAACTTTTAATCACTGGCGTTGATTGCAATGCACGGTCAGTGTCAGCAGCCCCAGTTACAACACAAAAGAAGCCCTGATTTTAATTACCCAGCTGAGCTTTTATCATCAATCCACAAAAGCAAATAGCTCTTGCAGACAAAAAAACCTGAACTACTCAGGCTCCTTACCCAAGTTGATTATGGACCAGCTCTTCCTAGCCACAATCACCACCAAGCATATGCATATGCATATGCATATGCATATCCCAAAACAAACAGGGACCATCCCTCTGCCCTTATATCCTCACCATGGTAATTGCTCCTAGCAGATTCCCTTATTGCTGGGTTATCTCAATCACCCTCACCTGGAGGAACTTGATACTGCAGAAAGGGGATGATTTTAACCCTTTTATCATCAAGTGGGAGGGCAGGTGTCACCAAGAGCAGCTGCTGAATGAGAGAAAAGAGTGAATTAAAGAATTCTATAGTCAGGTTGGATCAAGTCAGTTTACATCAATCCTACAACAGTAAGATGGATTTGCTGCCATCAGCGTATCGGCATTTTCCTGGCTAATTAAATGCAAAGCATAAGCGATTCTCTAAATGTCAATATAAGTATGGACCAGGGCTATAGTAAGCAACGGCTACCAGACAACAGTCAGAGGAATGGGAAACAGGTTCTGAGCCCACCTGTGCCTTAAAACCCCTGTGCCTTAGATTGTTGACCTGTTAAGTGATCATAATAATAGATCTGCTTTTGGAAAACACTTTGAGGGTCTTGGATGAAAGGCAAACGCAAAGCATTAGTAACAGAGAGACATGGAGCAGCAGCTGAATTTTGAATTTGAGTCTGCTGAAGTCAGCAATCAGGAATAATGGGAAATAAATTATAGTGTGTGATGGTCTATCTGCACTTTGGTGAAATTAAATGTTGCCTCTGAAACTGATTTCTAACAGCAGGGGTCACCAAATGTTGGTGTTTACCATCTGAGAGCAATATGCATTATCACGGGATTGTGACAATTCACTATATTCACTACCCAGCCCAGGGATTCCCTGTATTCAGTATCCAGCCGGGCAGCAATTCCCTATACCCCGCACTGTCATAAACAGATAGCTAAAGGTTAATGTTTCTTTTACCTGTAAAGGATTAACAAAGGGAACCAAACACCTGACCAGAGGACAAATCAGAAAACCGGATTTTTCAAAGTCAGGGAGGGAAGTTTTGGACTCTAGGTCTTTTGTCTGTCTCTCAGCTATGAGAAGCTTCTTTCTTCTTCTAATCTTCTGTGTCCAACTTGTAAGTACAGGTAGAAAAACAATTTAGGCTTTTATGTTGTTTTGGGTGTATTTACATGTGTGTAACTTGCTGGAATGTTTCAAATTGGATATCTTTTTGAATCAGACTGTTTATTCAT